>NW_026068028.1:2459971-2804021 GCF_014885135.2 Alexandromys fortis | reverse complement strand
AGAGAGAGAGAGAGAGAGAGAGAGAGAGAGAAAGAGGAGAGAGAGGAGAGAGAGAGAGTGTGTGTGTGTGAGAGAGAGAGAGAGAAAGAGGAGAGAGAGAAGGAGAGAGAGTGTGTGTGTGTGTGTGTGTGTGTGAGAGAGAGAGAGAGAGAGAGAGAGAGAAGGAGAGAGAGGAGAGAGAGAAGGAGAGAGAGAGAAAGGGGCGGGAGGAGTGTGCTGGAAGGGGTGCGGTTAACGATGTGTTTGATCTGTTTCCAAAGCAAGGGGCAAAGAGAGCGATAAATATCAATAAATATCGACAGGGAAGATGACAGAGCTTGGTAGTGCGGCCGTTCTCAATGTGTGGGTCACTATCTCCACAGGATTGCATATCAGATATTTACATTACAACTCATGACAGTAGCAAGATTACAGATATGAGGTAACAACAAAATAGTACTATAGCTGCGGAGGTCACCACTACAGGAGGACCTGCATTAAAGGGCGGCAGTGTGGGGAGGGTTGAGAGCCGCTGTGGAAGTGTCAGGTGCCTGACATTGGCATAGGCACTGGAGCAGGTCAGGCTGTTGCTCATTCTCATGCTGAGACAGATGACAGATGTGTTACACAGAGGGCACTGTTCCCCACCAAAGGGGTGTGTGTATGTTTGTGTGTGTGAGAGTGTGTGGTGTGTGCACATACGCTCATGTCATGGCACGTGTGTGGAGGGCAGAGAACCACGTTGGGTGTTAGTGGGTTCTGTCTTCCAGAACGGCCACAGTGAGGATGCAGGGAGTCATGACTGTTACAGGGACTTGCCCTCTGAAAATGGATTATTTACCATCACAACTGTTCAACAAATGAACGTTGTCTGGTTCAAAGTTTTCATGTTTGTGTTATTTGAGGGTAAACCCAGCCAGTGTCTGAGGTTAGGCTCTCTCAACAATGGTTTGAACCCCATTTTTGCCTTTGTAAGTGAGAGAGGAGGACCCCAGGTTTATTCTGAAGTCACCCTACCTTCTGCAGACCTGGAAGGAATATGGAAGCCATGTCCCCGTGTGAGACACTGAGTGTCACTGGCTGGACATCAAGAATCTGTGGGTCGCTTCACATCTTACCCCGCAGTTGCCGGAGATTAGCTACTTACTGGTTGCCTAAGATTTGTCCACCACTCTTAGAGCTACGAAGCCCTGAGAGATAGAGATAAAGGGCTTACACAATGCAGCCTGCCACCTCCCATCTCCCTGTGTCGCCTCTGATACCAGCACCTAGAGACCTGTAGGAAGGAGACACTGCCACCATCCAGAGAAAGGAAGAGCGTCCTAGATGGCCATTCTTACCTGGTAAAATAATAGCAACGAGGTGAAATTCCAAAGAGAAAGAATTTCCTCATCCGGCTGCAGCCGTGGCTGAGTGTGGAATGCGGCAGCTGTTTCCTGGATCCTTTCTCCAGTCTAGAAGACCCTCCCTCCAGAGAACAGTGTGGGCACCTAAGGGGACTGCTTGTGACCAGGGACATACACCATTCGGAAGGGAGGCCAGGACTCCCCCACTTGCAATTCCCACCCCGTTTTTCAAACTCTTGCCCAACACCAGGCTCTTGCACATACGACTCTTTGGGATGCTGGCCAAGTGTTGTTCCCCTATAAATGTCTTATCAGATGGTTTATGAAATTAGGCTTTGTTGCCATATAGCATACTTCCAAACAAACACGGTTTCCAGGGCTGCTAAGGGTGAAGCCTTTGAGCCTTACTATATCACAAGGCACATCAAATGCTCAAGACATTAACTTGTAAATGCACAGGGGGCTGAGTGACTGTTATACAAAAAAGGGTTGAGGGAGGCACAGTCCTTCCTATTGTGAGGTTGGTGTGTCTACTGTGTGCCGTGGGACACAGAGCATGGGGAAGAACCTGAAATTAGACATGGTGAAGCCTGAAGGAGACAGGCAGATAGCCCGGTCTTTGATTTCAGAAAAAGTCTCAGCTTCCTCATCAGTTAAAGAAAAAGGAGACATCTGGGCAGTGGTGGTGCACGCTTCTCATCCCAGTACTTGGAAGGCAGAGGCAAGCACATTTCTGTGAGTTCGAGGCCCAGCCTTGTCTACAGAGTGACTTCTAGGACAGCCCGGGCTACACAGAGAGACCCTTTCTTGAAAAACAAACAAACAAACAAAATAATAAAGAAGCCACATGGGTTTCGTTTCTTTCTTTCTTTTCTTTTTCTTTTCTCCCTGAGACAGAGTTTCCCTGTGTAGCCCTGACCATCCTGGAACTTTCTCTGTAGACCACGATGGCCTCAAACTCACAATCTGTCTGCCTCTGCCTCCTGAGTGCTGGGATTAAAGGCATGCTCTGTCACTGCCTGGCTCACATGGGTTTCTTAAAAGGATAAAAGAAAAAGAAAGTACAAGGAGGGAGAGGCTTTCTCTGGATGGCCACAGGTCAGCAGAAGTCATGACAATGGAATTAATGGGTTTCAAAGGCAGAAACTGCCATCACCACCTGCCCACAGCAGCCCTATCCCTCGGGAGCTCACATGTGAATCGGGATCTTCAAGGGTGAGACTGGGCTGCAGGTTACTGGCTAGGGCTAGGCAGATTGGCTGTGGTGGGAGGAAGCGCTATGGGGGAGGGCAGGTGCCCTCAAGAGGAGGCTGTGCCTGTGGCAGGTGTTCTGACATTTGACCAGATGGAGCGACTGGGAGAACCACCCTAGGCTGCAGGAATATGTCTAGAACCCACTCATTCATTTCTTAATAAGTGTTTATCTAGAGTAGACTGTCACTTCAACTTCTATGTCTGTGCTTTCAAGGAGCACAAAAGCCAGTGAGACACGAATCAACCTGCACTTTTCTCACAGTGCAGTGGGAGTCACATGAGAAAGGGCACAAGGAGTCCAAGCAGACACTGTCTCCTGACGGGGAAAGCTGACACAAGCTGAGTCATGAGGAACAGGGAGTTGCTTGGAAAAGAGAGCTCTAGCCGAAGAAATAGCATGCCCTGTGCCGGGAAGCATGAGACCCCACGGTCCAGTCAGGAGGCTTCAGAATGGAGCAAGGCAGGGAATGGCTGTGGGGTTGGGACATTTCCTTCCCCAAGAAAGAAATACTGATGGTAGGTAGAACCTTCTAGGGGCCAGGCTGCCAACGTAACGATGGAAACAAGATCTCCTGGTCTTAGAGAACCCATAAGGGAGACTGCAGTGGCTGAGATGGAGCGTGGAAACCTGTCAATGAAGAAGAGCTTGAGAAAGTAGAAAGGAGATAGGCCTGGCAGCACACTTCTTCAATCCCAGCACTCAGGAGGCAGACACAGGCAGAGCTCTGTGAATCCAGGGTCATCCTGGTCTACAGAGAGAGTTCTAGGACAGCTAGGGCTACGCAGAGAAACCCTGTCTTGAAAGTCCCCCCCCCCCCAGCCCTGTCAAGGAAGTAGAGAGGAAGACGTGGCTGGGGAGGTGGCTCAGTCAGGAAGCTGCTTCCATTAAAAGTGTGAGGACCTGAGTTAGGATCCCCAGAACCCACATAAAAAGCCAGGCGAAGTGGTGAACACCTATAAATCCCAGCAGATTGACTGGGTGAGATGGGAGGCAGGACTAGGTTACAGCCCTTGAGACTGAATATATATATTTGTGGATGTCAGTCAAACTGAGGTACTCATGCCTGCACAGCAAGCTCTCTCACCCACTAAGGCCTTTCCCCTAAAACCTGACTTCCAGTTGAAGCATTTAGATGACTCAAGCTCAGAACATGGAGATACAGAGAATTATGTGGCTGCACTAAGATGCCCCTGACCATCCAACCAACCACCCAGGGTTCCATTCCATAAGGGACAGGAGTCAGAAGTGACCCCAGAAGCTCCTGGTAACCAAGAGATTCTATGAGCAGAAGAAATTTTTAACTAAAGGCACATAAAGAGGGCAGCTGTTGCCTGTGCGGCAAAGCCTGCCAAGTACATGGTTTTGTAAATAAAGTTTTATTGGAATGCAGACATACAAGCTCTGTGAATCCCTTCTACACTACAACCATAGATGTAAGTAGTCATAACAGAGACTATGTTCTGAGGTCAAAAACATTTAAACCTGGCCTTCACAGGGAAAATCTGCTACAATCCTGCCTACAGATAGAATGGTTGGCCCTGTCTCTGGGAAGAGGACGCCCCATCCAAGCTATGTATCTAGTTGAAACACCTACAGCTTATCTCAGATCTAGTATACAATTTCTTTAGCAGCCTGGTTTGCAGGGGGAAGAAAAGGCAAGCCGATCTCAAGCCTGAAGCTATGGTACACACCCAGCTACAGCTGCTCATTTGACTAGGTCCAGGTTGGTTCACACAAGCCAACGGCACACACGGGGACAGGCTGACACTCTCCCAGTAGAGCAGTGGAGATACCTGAAGAGATGCAAAAGCCCCTTGCGCAGATGAACTTTCTGATCCTCCCTGCTTTAGAAGAAGAACAAACAAAACACTTTAGGTAGACTGATGGGATGCAGGTCCATCTAAGTTAGTAGACTGATGGCATGCAGGTCCATCTAAGTTAGTAGACTGATGGGATGCAGGTCCATCTAAGTTAGAGGACTCCTTTGCTGCATCTATTGCACAGCTAACAACAGTAAAGGGGATATGATTATTTGTAGTGTCGTATATCTGTCGTTAAAAGCAGATGAGAGCCACTGCTCAGCCAGCACCTCCTAGAGGGTGTGTGTAAGTGATCAGTGGTAGCCTCCTTGAGGTAGTTTCCCCCTCTCGGACACGCTGCTCCAACAGCCCCGGTCCTCCTTTCCTCCCGCTCTATCCCTCTGAGATCCTAGGATTTGAGAGCATGGAGCTGGCCTTAAATGATTGCAGTGGACTTGTCCTTAGCCGGAGTTGGGAAGAGGGGGGTGTTGTCTTCAGTGGGACACAGTGCTCCAGGACAGTGTCCCATGTCCTGAAACCTGGAGCATCGCTACTTCTCTCCCAAGACTCTCAGTTGAGAATGTTTTCCCCGGTTTTTATTTAGGACCTTTGTATGGAAAAAGCCAGACGGTACATATTGTGGGTATTTATATACTGCTTTAATTTTCTCTACTAGATGGTGACCATCTTAGGCATGGAACCAGGAGCCAACCTACAGAGGCTATGTCTTAGATGCACATGGTATAAACTACTGAATCTTAAAGTCTGTTACGTAGTGGTTTCTAGGTTAGGCTATCCCAAAGGAAAGAATGGAACTCAAGTGGAATCAATCACTCCCCAGTGGGGTGAGGAGAAACCCTTCATATTAGGTAATTATGATCATACCCAAATTTGGGACTGGCCTATTTGGCAACCCTAGGCAGAGGTTCCACATTCCTCCCGGCTGCAGGATGGATCTTGGATGCAACTATGCATGGTATGATATTCTTATAAAGCCAAGGAAAGGAATGAAGGGTGTGAACATGAGCAGGTCAAGTAGGTAAAAAAGCACGGGCACTAGCGATGGCCTGAGCGCCTGGGGCAAGCCATGTTCCGTGGAAGGCTCTGCTTCCACATTGGATGAGGAAGGTGGCTGCGCCTGTCTGGGTGGGCAGTCTAGTCTTGTCACTCAGTTTCTCATCATTGTGTGCTAGGTCTGGCATCTGGTTTGCCTTGGTCCTGGTGACGAGACATAGGTGTGCTACCGCTTGGGAAGTTGTTGACTGTGATACCCTGGGACTGTAGACAGCCCAAGGTCCTTCTCCCTTTGGATATAGTAGAGCACTTTGAATTATCAAACCAGTCTCCTCAGATGGATCATTCTTCACTCTGAAAACCCAGGGGCAGGTGCAGGGGCCATTTGATAACTCAATTATAGGGAATCAATCCTCTGGAGATGTTCTTAGAGATTCCTTGGAATTTGCAAGTTCTTAAGAAATTCAGAAAAGCCTTTTGCCTGGGCTAACCAATGATGCTGCTCTTTCTCCACTTCTGGTAAATTTCCACTTGGATTATTGGGCTAAGAGATCTGTGTGTTGGGTCTTACGTTGGAAGAAGTATGTATGATAATTTTTGGTCTCAAATTCACTAGAAAGCCAAGTGATCCTTGACCTAAACTAACTCACTCCTCTGGCTTTATGGTTGAACCCAAGGTGTTATTTGTACCAAGATGTTCTCTACTACAGAGTCACAGCCTAGTCCCGTCATAAGCACCTTCCTCGAACTGAATACTTCACTTGTATGAACTTAAATTGTAACATTAAAAGAAAAAAAAGTGGCCTCAAAAATGAATGTCAAAGCACACTAACTAACTATGCAAAAGCAACAACTGAATTAAAACCCAGGTTATTTAAGTTTCTATTTGAAGGTTTGCCTTTATGAGCGGAGCTGACCAAGTTTTCTAAAAATACGAGTCCAGGGACATGGGACAGAAAACAGTCCCTTTGTCTCCCTTTTCATGGTCCCTAGGGCCTTGAAACTCTGCTCCAAATTAGTCCCTTTAGCACACAGTTCCCGTGGATCTGAGGTGAGCAGGTACTGCAGCAGGCCGCCCAGCGGCACCTGCCACAGAGGAGCGCTCTGCGCCCTTTCATTGACTCTTACTCTTTGAACTTCTCAACAGGTCCTTCAGCCTTCTTTTGTCCTTTGACATCAAAACAACAGGCTCATTTCTGGAGGAGATGAAACGCTGCTTTGGTGCTGTGACCTGCCTTCATGTTCCGTGCGTTCGGCAGAGAACTGGCTCCCCAGCTCCGGCCGCTGCTTGACTCGTGGCATATGGAGATTGCCCTCAGTGACCAATGCTTTCCAACTTCACAAAGATGCCAGTCACATTTTCTGCTCGCCAAGAACTGGCCCTCTCCTGGCATCACGTGGCCTTCTAGTGTCCTTCAAAACTGTGCTCATGATCAAGTGAGGGATCTTTCTTTTGACTGATTTCTTTCCCAGACTGTGGTTTTTTGATCCTTTTGTAGATTTGAGAATTCATACACACCATATTTACTTTCCTTAGATGTGGTGAGGTAGAAAACCACTTTAGTACTTAAAAGTAAAAAATGATGCCGGGTGGTGGTGGCGCATGCCTTTAATCCCAGCACTCGGGGGACAGAGGCAGGTGAATCTCTGTGAGTCAGAGGCCAGCCTGGTCTACAGTTGAGCTCCAGGATAGCCAGGGCTACAGAGAAACTCTGTCTCAAAAAAAAAATATATATATATATATAAATAATAAATAACTGGATTATTGAAAAAAGACGTACTTTTGTACTTTCCCTACCCACAAGAGTCACGTGACTTAGTACTCACTTCTCCTTGAGTGGACAAAGGGACATTACAGACTACAATAAATACAGGCCTGCCTTCCAAAGGACCTGGGTTCAATTCCCAGCACCCATACGGCAGCTCATAACTGTGTAACTCCTGTTCCAGGGGATCTGACACCCCCATACAGACATACATGAAGGTGCAGGACCAGGGAACATAAAAAAAAAAGACCCTAAAATGGGGAGCAAAACACCTCCAACTGTGGCTCAGCCAGGGCTGTTTGTTTATATAGCGTCAGCTGCAGGTGACAGTCCCCTTCCAGGACAGCCTGCGTGCTGGAGCTTCTGCATGGTGAGCACACTGCTAGCTGGGCGGTACCGTCATCAGTCATCCTTTCTTGCCTGCCCATCTGCATGGCGAGCCCAAGGCATGGTTTAAGTGACTACTGAGGACTGGCTGAACCAAAGTGTTAGCAATTGAATCTGGCTCTCCCCACACACTCTTGCTTAAATCAAGTCACATGACCTACGCTTCTATAACAAAAGATTTGATGATGCACCTCAAGACACAGTAGAATTATCCTTCCTCTTCTCAGTGCTCAGAAGGCATGAAGCAAGGTTCCACCACCCTTAGAGCCACAGTCACTTTATCAATACAGAGAAAACCATTATGATCAAGCCAAAGTTAGAGCATAGCCTAAGTATGTGTGTGTATGTGTGTGTTTGTGTGGGTATGTACATATGTGTATATATATATACATACATATATATGTATATATATATATTAGAATTACTTAAATTGTATTCTAGTCAGCTGAATGTGAAATCAGACAGTACTTCTTCTGTCTAAACCTTCTTTAAAGGACGAGAAATATACTCGGCTTTATACAGACTTCCAGGAGCGGAACTCAGAACTTCTCCATGTCATAGCTTTCCTGGATTGGAATCCTCCCCATCTGTTCTTGAAGTGCGTGGAGTTCTGCTCAGCAGTGAGCGTTAAGAATTCAGTCAAGCTTATGATTATTGCAGCATCTCTCGGTTTGCTTTCGGCAGGTGCCATCTTGCAGGAAAGTCCTAGTTTATGCCTACTCAGCCTTCTCGCCAGTCCCTCTCTGCAAAGGGACCCCTGAGCTGAATGCCCACGTAAGACATGCTTTAAGTTTGTCATGAGGTCCTGCCTTGCTTTCTCCTGGCTGGGGAGGCTCATGTCCTATTACTGAAAAGGAACCGCCCACACGGCTATACTGGGGGTGACATATCCCCTCAGTCCTTGCCAGCTACTTGCCACTGTCATTGCTGAACAACAGACAATCCCGCTGGGAGCCCTGCCTCAACAGGCTTCAAAAGTCATGTTTTGGGGCCGTCTGGATTGACTAGTGCCTCCCTACAGCTCAAGACATCAGGGAAAGCAAGACTCTCTCTGTCAGGGAGGAACACTCAGCAAATCAGAAACAATCACTGATTCTTTGCTTTCATCTCAACCTGACTCAAATTATTAGTTTTTCTAGGTAAAAAAAGCCATTGTCCTTTTCTCTTCTAGAAAGGGCCCATAATCGAAGCTACTTGACTGTACGCCACATCTTCCTTCATTTTCTTGCTAAGTAAATATTAATAACTTTAAATATTAGCATCAAAGGAATGTTGGTGCCAAATTTTTACAAAGTAAGGAAAGGAAGACATCTGGGGCTTCCATACATTGTAAGCTAAATTCTCTAAGCCTTCACAGAAGCTACCCAGGAAGTTCAGGGAACCAAATGCTAGTATGTACTGACAATCTTGCCTCTATTTCCAAAATTTGCTAAGTTTAAGCCTCTTCTCTCCTTTCTGTCCCCATTTCCTTCTTGCTGGGGAGCTAACTTAGGGCTTTGTATATTTTAAAGCAAGCACCCTACCACTGAGCTATATAACAACCAATTTTCATTTTCAAAATGTTGTTTAGCCTCTTGGTATTCAGTAGTAAAACCCTAAACTGGCCTTGCTGTTCTCTATTTTTACACAGGTTTTAATTAAAACTTATTTTATTAACATTTATTTAGTGTATTGCTAGTGTGTGTGTGTGTGTGCGTGCACGCTCGTGTGTGTGCATCCAATGGCATGTGTGTGAGGTGTGGTGATGAGAGAAGAAATCATGGAAGCCTTTTTGCTTCTACCATGTGGGGCTTGGGGATCCCACTTGGGTTGTCAGCCTTGGCCACAAGCACCTTTACTTGCTAAGCCATCTTGTGGCCCCAAATTATTGTTTTTAATGCTATCTTTTCTATCATAAATATGTGCTCGCTATTATCTGCTTGTGTTCTCTGAGAAGGGTGCTGGCCAGGAAAGAGTGTAATTTTGTTGTTAAGTATACTATGTCAAGGTTGAGTTCTACCTAAAATGTTAAGTTAGTGTTGACATTTGTTGTTTTTAAGAATAAAAAATATCTCCAAAACAATGAAAATTCCAGAGTTTCCTATCAGTAAGGATCAGAAACAAAAATATTTGACTGAGCATGTAGAGGAACTTCCTTCACGGAGGGTCAATTTCATTTATCACGATGTATCCTGAGGGCTGGTCTGCAGAGTGGCTGGTTGTGCGGCGAACTCTACAGAAAGGATGGTTTGGTGCAGACCACACGGTGAAGGCAGCGCTGAGCTTTTACAAACACTTCCTTGAACTTTGATAAATAATGCAGAATGCCTGTACAAAGCTCCAGAGCAGAACAGAACCATTGGCATCTAGAGTCAAAGGAAGGGAACCTGCCCCCAACCCCTAGAAGTCTATCCCACTCCCCAGCAATCTCGAGAGTGGTGGACACCACACCCTTCGCTGTGAGTCCTTGGGTTCAGATAGCTGTCCTCCACACTGGCTCGCCTGCTTCCTCAGGGCAGGTTCAAAGGGTTTCATCCTCTTTGAAGCGCCCTTGTCCGACCTGCCCCCCACCTCCGCCTTTGCCAGCGCCTTTCTTTTACAGACCTCACCCCCTGACACTGCCCACAGGCATACTCTCTCCCCCCCCTCTCCTCTTCTCCACCCCCTCCATTCTCATGTAGCCCAGGCTAGTCTTGAACTTACAGTGTGGTCAAAGAGGACCTCCTCCTCCTACCTCCCCAGTGGGTCCAGATGGGTTTAGGTAATGCCAAGGATTGAAGCAAGCACTTGGTGCAAACCAGGCAAGCACTCTACCTACTAAGCCACACTGCCAGGTCTCTCTTCCAGTCTCTCCAAACCATCCACCCCTCCTACTTCTAGATGAAACCATGGGTTTCTGATTCAGTCGACTCAGACGGCTGTACTTGGCACACTCCTGGGCCCAACTCAGGACTCCTGCCCGGAGTAAGCTTACTCCAAAGCCATTCCTTCCTTTCCTCAAGTCTGTGCCGCACATCTGAAAGGTGGAAACCTTGGCTCACATCTATTTCTTTGTCTGTCACAACCATCTTGTTCCTTCATGTGCCGCAGTAGCCATGTCATCTGTGACCTTTCTCACCCTGGAGACCTGGGCCGATTTATGGGAACACTATGGGCATTTCCCAAGGTTTCCTCTGCCTCCAGCCTCTTGTCTCCCTCCTCCTGTCCACCTCAGGCTGCTGCCAGGCTGGCTCCTAACACCTCCTCATGGAGTCATTTCTCATTTAAAGTCCCTTAATTGCTTCTGTCGCTTGTAAAACCCTGAACTTTCCCTCAACCACATGGGCAATGCATTCTAGTGGAAAGAGCAGAAATGAGTGACCGAGACGCAGTAGGCCACTTGCTGCCTCTACCACATATTAGGCAAGCAGCCTTGGGCAAATTTCCAGAGTTCTCTTTGCTCCAGCTTCCTCATATATAAATACTAATTATGAAATTGGAGAGCATCATAAAGTATAAATAGCCTTCATTTACTGAAGATTTATTACATGCTAGACATCTAAAGATGGGTCATCTCATTCAATCTTTTTTGTATGTGTGTGTGTGTTCAAGTTCATGTGTATGGAGGTGTTAGGATTCAGGCGTTGTGTTGGCCCCTGTCACCTGGCAGGATGAGCCCAGGCAGTACCCTGGACAGCCCAGGGTCCTAAGGCTGCTACATCACTACATATGTCACAGGTGCAAAAGGTGCCTTTAAGAGACAAGCTCCAACATTTACACAATGGAGTATATTATACAGAGGGAAAAAATAATGACATCTTGAAATTTTCATGCAAATGGATGGATCTAGAAAACACCACATTGAGTGAGGTAACCCAGACCCAGAAAGACAAATATAATACGTACTCACTCATAAGTGATTTTTAGACATAAAGCAAAGAAAAACCAGCCTACAATTCACAACCCCTGAGAACCTAGACAACAAAGACTACCCTAAGAGAGAGACAAACATGGATGTATTCTACATGAGAATTAGAAAAAAGACAAAATCTCCTGAGTAAATTGGGAGCGTGGTGATCATGGGAGAGGGTGGAAAGGGAGAGGAGTGGAGAAAAAATATAGCTTAATAAAAACAATAAAAAAAAGAGACAAGCTCCGCCCACTCCCACCCCTTTTCCTGCTGCTCTTCTGAAGAGGCAGGCTGTTCCTTGCCTCTTCTTTCTTTTCTTCTCTGTGTTTTTTGTTGCTTCTTCCTTCTCCTTTACCCTTCTCTCAATAAACCCCTCGCTTAAGCTCTGCCTGTATGGCTCTCCTCTGCCGCATGGCCCCATTGGCCCATTACAACAGGGGGTGCATACGGGAATGCATGTAGAAGCCAGAGGACAACTTCAGGGGTCATTCCACTTGGGGTTTGTTTGTTTCGAGACAGGGTCTCTAACTGGTTTGGAACTCGCAGAGTGGCTAGACCGAGACTCCCGGAGATCTGTCTGCGTCGGCCTCACTAGCACTGGAATGACAAGTGCTGTCACCACATCCGGCATTCTCTCCAGGCGTCTGTGGGTTGAACTCAGGTTCTCTAAGTACTTTACGGAGTAAGACAACTCCCAGTCCTCCCTCTGCCCTCATTTTTGAGACACGGTCTTACCATAAAATCTAAGCTGGCCTTGACTTTCAATCTTGCCTAGCTCATTTCATATTCATGTTCTACTAATTCCTCTATTAAATTAGTTTAACAATGGTGTGTGTGTGTGTGTGTGTGTGTGTGTGTGTGTGTACATACACTGGTGAGCTCATGCCACTATGTTTGTGTGGAGATCAGAAGACAAGTTGTGGTAGGGTTCTCTCCTACCATGTGAATTTAAGGAATTGAATTAGGGTGTCAAGCTTGGTGGCATGCACTCTACCGGCTGAGTTCTCTTGGCAGGCCCTCTTCCAGTTTTTAATAATGGGGAAACCCAGACTCAAGAGACATTAAGCTAACTACTGAGTTCTGGGTCCTTAAAGGACCTGGGTGACTGCTTTGACTTCTACAGAGGGCTGCCAGTTAATCCATTCTTTGTTTTCTGTCATGTACCTCTAACACACCTTTTAATGTCTACATTAAAGTGCTTCCCCCCCCTCCCGGAAACTGTAATTGAGACTATCTGGGCATCTGGCCCTGACCCTGCCCTGGCTGTGGCTGCACCTGGAAGGACAGTGAAACTTTTGAAACCATGCCCAGCCCAGGTGTCACCTCCATGGGACTGGCTTCAGATGTGCCCTTTGAGAGTCCAGCAGATGGGGTCCCGTCCATGCCGTGTGATGGCTTTCTTTTTCTTGGGTGTTATATACTTTATCTTCCCCACTGGATCACCGATGCCTTCTGGGCAAGGAGCTGAATGGCAAGGTAGCATTCATTCTTGCATGCCTCTTTCGATGAGGCTCAGCCTCTGAGCTGCTGAGGCTTCGAGCAAAGGTCCATAGACGATTGAAACATTTGAGCAAATTATTCAAGTTTTGAAGAGTTGAGCCCAACCCGCAGTGAGAGGTGCTCTCACAGGCAAAGCTGTGATTACACCGCGAGAGGGAGATAAGGCCAATTAATCTTCTTCTTCTATCAATAAAAAGGCAGAGAGTGAACATGATATGGTTTTAGGCAAAGTATCTAACAGCAGGGGCCAGCAGTGGGACAGCTAGTTAGGTTTGCTATCTTAATTGGCCTATTTAAAAAAAGATTTGGGGCATCATAAAGAAAATTTGCCTTTGAAAGCTCACAGATTTAAAAATTTGTGTATACATCTGCACACACACACACAGACACAGAGAATCCAAATAAGATCTCAGATAGCATATGTATACTCCATGTAAATTCTAGCAGCTTCCGAATTCCCATGCTCAAAGATATAAACAGAAATGCTGAGGACAGTAAGATAGTGCAAGTGGGAACTCTGCCGGAGAAAGGTTCCCTGACACTGCAGGAAATGTCACCCTAGGCAGCCAACTGCTCCCAGATCCTTAACTCCGAAGGGGCAGGTGGAGACATGACAGGGCAGCACTGCCAGGCTTCACACAGTCACCATGGTGGCCGGCCTGGATAAATATTTTCGTTGCAGACACAATGGTAACTGATGGGCCAAACGACCAGTTCTGGAGAGGGTTTCCCACACAGCTGTGACACCGCCGTCTCTGGGAAACACCGAGGTGTTCAAGGGAAACAGGGGTAAGACCAGTTTACATGCAACGTGAGAAGGAACATCAGGGTTGATGGCGGGCAAATGACAGCCTTGGTCACTTGGCAAGATGCAAAAACCAGAGAGATCTTGGTGGATTTCAGCACATTTATTTAAAAAGAGTTTAGGACTCTTCATTATTCTGCCAGGAAAATATTCCCTCTTCCAAAGGAAATGATGATTCCCCTGTCCCCCGCCCCCCTTTTTTCCTTTCACCCCCAAACTCTCTAGCTTCACTGGTTAAACAGATGTGAATGCCTGCCAAATCAACCCTCTGATGGTCTCAAAACTTCACTAAGTTGGTTCTTCAACTAGGAGCCACCCAACATTTTGCAGCATGTGGGAAGATGGGAGTTAGCCAGTAGAGGCAGCCTTGCTTCTTGTACTTGGCTCTGTTTATATATTTACATTTCCCACCCAGGCTCAGCTGAGAGGTGAGGTCCAGGAGATAGGCCCAGCATCACAAGCAGAAAGAACTCCTCTGCCATGGAGAGAAAGCTAACGGGGCCATTAGGAGGCTGAGTCATTTATTTATCTAGAGGATTAAGCTCAATTTAGCTGGGTAGTTTTTAAGTTCTGTGGTTCAGGAAATTTCCCACTCAGTCTCATCAAATCCACATCCTTCCACATGCCTAAGAATTCCCCGGAAGAAGGGGAAACCTCCTAGGCACAGGGAGTGGGGCTCTAGTAGATCCTTAAAATAATCCACTCGCTAAGATAATTACAATAAACAATGCATACCAAGTCCCAAACAGAGAAGAGCTGGGAAACAAACAAATGAAACAAAACCCAAAAAACTATGGTTGCTTCCATCTTGGAAAAGACTCAATGATGACAGACCCTTACTGAACATTTCTAACTCGGGGCTCCCTTGAATTAGAATTTAGAATGCACTTCTCAATCCTCAGTTTAGCCCGTGACTGTAAAAGTATAATGCAGATCAACAGGATTTTCAAACAAGAAAAAATGATGCATCGACCACTGACAAAATGCAGAATGTCCGGACAGGAGAAGCAGTGATTCAATGATACAGTTTCTGAGTGATTATTTCTGGTCTGGGCAGCTGGGAACAAACAAGAGGCCTCTCCTACAACAAACTGGTATACCAACGTGGGATTGACTAAATCCATGTAAAACCTGAGGGCCTTGGAGAGGAATTCTAGACACACACACATACAAAGTTAAGCATTTTCTCAGATGCATTCTTTTTTTTTTTGCATTTTTTAAAATTTATTTATTTATTAAAGATTTCTGTCTCTTCCCCGCCACTGCCTCCCATAGCGGACAATGAGGACTACTCAGATGCATTCTTTTAAGAGGTTTCCTGACTCAGTGGTAGCCGTTAAAACTGCATGGTTTCAGAATGATGGCTTTTTGGGAAGTGCTGCCAGCACAGACTCTGGCTCTTTCAGGAGGCCAAACATTTAAATGGGTTTGTTAGCAGAGTGCTACAACTTGCTTAATGGAAACATAGACCCGCTGTGTGCCTGAAAATCGGGTTGTGAGCATGGCTCGCGCTAAACAGACTTCCACCCCACCATATTTGACTGGGCAGAGCCAAAAGGCAAAGCAGCCTTAGACGCACTTATCATTTTAAGAAACACCCCTGGACAGAAAAGAATTACAGATACACAATAGGACAGATTCAGACATAAAAGACCTCTAAATGAGTACACAGGCTTGGGAGAGAGAAGAAAAAGAGTATAGAGAATTATAAAAAAATTGTTTAAAAAACAAAACAAAGCTTTTTTTTCTTATGGAAGGTTATGGCAGGGTCAAGGCAGCACAGAGGCTCTGACTTTGCTTGACTTCTGTCCTTTACTCTTGACTCTAGACAGGTTCTTCCATGAACAGAATACAGCAGAAGTGTTGTTGGTGGCGCTGGGGCTCAGGACTTAAATGGCTTCTGGTGTCTATGTCTGGCTTCTCCTGGACTTGATTCGAAGGGCCCTAACCAGCTGTCTCACCTAGCCGTTGGGAGCATGAGGAAGCACCATAGGCTTGCATTCATGTTTCCTGTGACGGCCCCACAAGCCCCATCTGATGGCATTCCTGTCATCAGTACTCTCAAGACGGAGATCACACCAGTGTGTTAGAGTTAATGCCAGTAGGCTTGGGTTACTCTGTTGGCTTGAACACAGCTGATAATCAGTAACCAATGAATGAATAAAGGATCAACTAATATATGTGGATCATCAAAGTGGGACATCAGAACATTTTGAGTAAGTCCCACCAAACAAAAAGACCTTGATGGACACTGGTTTGAGAAACACTGTTTTGTGTTGTTTCTGTTTTTGAGACAGAGTCTCATCATGTAGTTCTGGCTGTCCTAGAACTCACTATGTGATCAGGTTAGCCTACATCTCACAGAGATCTGCTGCTCCAGGATTAAGTGTGTTATCGTACCCGGCTAGTTTGTGAAACACCAATGAAAGGATTGACGTGATTCTGCTGGAAACAAACTAGAGAAGAGAGGCCCAAGTGGGTGAAGAGAATCACCAAGGAAACAGAAACAGCAGACGCCGCCTATCTGCTAAATTTCTTTCCTAGCTAAAGGGACAGAGTGGGCCAAATGGCTTTATCCATGTAATTACATTTCAGCTAGTCAGATGAAGCTGCTCCTCGGGAGTTATCCTTGCTCTGTCCCATGACGAGGTCTCTATGAGCACCTCACCATGCTCCATGAGACCTCACATCAGGTGGCAGCCTGCCCCGGAGGATCACACTACTGGTCAGCCTTACATCCTTCTCTAGACGGCAACACCCACAGCAGTGTTTAGGTCTCCGGTGTAAAAATGTTTGTCCAATGAAAACCTTGCCTTCAAACTGAGATTCCTGGAGGAAGAGGGTTCCAGTTGCTCTTGATACTGGGGTAGGAACCAGTTTGAACAATTCTTTGGTTTCATGACACCAATTTCGATTCTCTTCCTCTGACCTGAAGTTTGATCCGGATTTTAAAACAATACAGTGAAGGTTCGCGTTCACCCCGTCAGGACCCGGGACATTCCACCTCACTCCTCACATACCACTTAGGGCCTCTGCCAGAGCTTCCTAATCAAGCCTCGAAAGTTAAGACCCACTCGGAGAGTTGAGAAAGTTTTATCTAATTATCTCCTTTCCCTACTTTGAATTGGCCAACCATGTACCTTCCCCTGGCTTTATCAAAGCGGCTGCCGGCACAAAAGCACATCCACAGCTAAGCAGCTTTAGTTAGCGCACTTCAAATTGATCATGCATTTTAGTTCAGTAACTCGCAATTTCTAGAGCCTTTGATAATTCACTTTAAAGAGCAAACTGTCTTTAATGACAAGGCTTAAAAGAGGCGACCTTTCTGAACAGAATATGAAAGCTCCGAAGGGGGAGCTCTTTTAAGGAAACTATGAATTCAAATGACCTTGTGTTCTGAAACTTTTCTCCCACCATTTTTGATGTTTTACCTTTCCTTTCACCCTTAGACAGAAAGCACAAACGCCGCTGCCTTCCCTGGCTGGTGATGCACTTCAATGAGGACGCTGTTAATTGTTAATTCAAACTCCCTGTTCCTTCCTTCGGTACTTTTCTCTGCAGACCCCCTTTAATGAGGTTGTTCGCCATCATAAGCGCATGCCAGTGTCTGAAGAACCCGTTAATATGCAACATTTACAGAATGGCTTCAGCACACAAGCAAGTCCCTTCTAGCCACCTTGCCGCCAAGACTTTCGTGCGGTCTATGAAGCAAATCAGTCCTCTGTTCCCTCTCTCTCAGATTTCCTCCTTCTCCACTGTATCCCTTGATAGCGGTCCTCTGTGGAGTCCTTTGGTGAGTGGGGAGGTTGCAGAATCAGTGGTCAGACTCCCAAAAGGTCCGACTGCTGGGGAGACAGAAGTGGACTGATAGGGAACTATGATCCAGGCAGGTGACTGAATGCCGGCTTCCCTCGGGTTCTCCCCTGGCCTGACTCCTGCAGAATGTCTAGCACTCAAACCCAGCCACAGCGCCTCGAGATGAGCTTCCCTTTCTCAGTGTTCCAAATGCCCTATCAGCCTCCACCTGTTGACAATTACATGTTGGACTAGAAAAGGCACAGATGGAAGCTCAAGCATGGTAGCCAGCAACGATACCTGGAGCTGTAACTAAATTAGGCACTTGCGATGAACAATTGATCCTCCCTCAGATAAAAGCAAGGATGCAACCCTAGATGATTTTATAAGAAGGCACAGTGTTGATAATTTATTTCCCGAGCACTGGCGTTTTGTCCCAGTAGTCACTTATATACTCAACCCTCAACTCAGCGAGGAATTTCAAACATGCCAAAAGCAATTTCCCTCTCTCTTCCTTTATCAGAGAACCTTCACAAAAACTCACATCCAATCAAACAGACCCAAAGTTTTACTCGATTTACTCCCGACATACTCGGCGCACTGCAGAGGGGAAATGGGATCTGATGCATGCCAAAGGTTCATCAGTGTTGGTAATTCCATAAGCCTTGAAATAAAGAAAAGAAAGAATAGCAGGCAAGTTTCCAAAGCACCCACTGATACTTCCTCATGGAAAACAAATATCCCTGGGTGGGAGTTCCAATTCCAGCAACAAAACAACTCATTAAATATTTTCAGTGCAGGCCGATGATAACCTTGAAATCCTCTGACCTCAACCTGCTTTTCATGGTCCTCACAGAAGCACATACCAGCCACACAGCCTTCTTTGTTCGAGTGCTAAGTCACCACGTGAGTGTCAACTGTCGTCATTGGTTAGGTGGCTTTAATAGCAGCTGCTATGATTTTGTGTTTTACCAAATGTTCTGGATCATTCACAGGACACAAATTTATACTTCTGGAGGAGGGGTTGGGGAGAAGGACACTTGGGAGGCACCAGGAAGATGGTGACTCCCCAAAGATTACTTTGTGCAAGATGCCAGCCTCCTATGGATGGCCACCACACAGACTGACCTGCCCTGGCTTTGGAAATGGTTGTAAAATCTAGTTTTTCATATCTACCCCGTGTCTCAGACAAAGTACAAGTAAGGATAACTAATTCTCGGACAGCAAATGACAGGCAACTTGAGCACGGGAGAGAGAAAAGATTTTTGAATAAATACACGATCTCTCCTTTCCTCTCAGTAAACCAGATGATTACAGGCCCTGCCCCTCCCACTCACTACATTTTTAGAGGTCTCAAAAGGCCCGTGGCTCAGCCCAGGACCACTCAAATGAAACTGGAGCATCTCTGGAACTGCAGCTCCAGCTGACCAATCAGCACAGAGCTGGTGTGGGAAAAGCAATCCAGGCTTAACCACCATTCATAAAGAGCAAAAACTGCAGATAAGACCAATGGATAGGCGCAGTTGCTTGTCAATAGGCTGTGCCCTCAAAACACAGCCAAATGCTGTCAGGCTTTCTTAAGGATCATGGACCAATGTGACAATCAAAGCAACAACCACACAGGAGACATCAAGAAAGTAACAGGAAAACCAGAGCTGCCTGCACAGTGTTCCCACCCTGCAACCCTGCAGCCCCAATCGGGCTGGAGACCTACAGGACAAGCATGACCCAGCGATTTGACTCTGGACAGCAGTTTCATGCTGAAATTATGAGTTGATCTTTGACATGATACAAGGTATTTTCCTTCAAAGCAGAAACTGAGGTAGTCAATATTTGTTGGGGGAAAATACCATGTATATGTCCTACTTAGCAGAGGAGGTGTGATGAGATGTTGAAAGAAAACAGAAGAGTACAACATGCCATTTTAACACATGAACATGAATATGGGAACAGCATCAACAGGTTAAGGGTTTGATATGATACTATAACCATGGTTCCAATCATGCCTAACTTGCAAGCTCCCTGTAAAGCATTACCAAGGCACACACAGGCAGTTAGGTCTGCCCTGTGCAAGCAATCTTCAGCATCTACTCTAATACAAACATGGGGTCAGAAAGAAATGGTAAAAAATAACTTAGGCAGACACAAATAAAGCCAACCCAGGGTATGGATGATGCATGTTTTTATGATCTCAATTACACTTAAGCGTTAAAAAAAGTCATTGGTCTCACAGTTCACAATATCCAAATCTTCAAACCTGCTGGACGGAGTCCATGGTGCAGCTCAGATAATCTCACCTGTCATGCTCTCCCATGCAGTTACCTGCAAAGTAAAACCCATGTTAGGATTTTCAGCCTGACTAGGTCTGTCAGTGGTAAAATGTGTTACAATTCTGAAGGAGCTGGAGGTTCAAAAGGGTATTTGCTATCAAAATTTCATCACGTATGCCTATAAGCAACTGATCTTATCATCATCAGGCGCACAGAATCTTTTGAAAAGTAAATGATTCACAAGCTCATTCCTTTTATTTCGATGCCAAGTAAGCAGTCCGGCCTGTGACTGCACTTGAAAGCAAAGTTGCCTGACTGACCTGGACCAGCAGCAAACAACACCTTGGTTGGTGATATCACTGGGAACCTTTAAAAAAGGGCTCCTGTATCCCACAGTCCTGCACACCAGGATACCCCATCTCTGTGAATGTTTAACACCACAAAGCTATTGACTTATTCTGGTCTGGAGAACAGTGCCAAACCCCCAGGGATAGGGACTTTGAAGATGTGAGCCATCACAGAGAATTGCATCATGCTACAGTCTTAAAGGAAGATGGTGTCTCCTTCAGTCCACAGCTGGGCCTCAAGACCACACCTTGCCTGACTGCCCAGGTGAGGTCCCTACTCGCCACACCCTGAGATCCCCAAATCTTGTTCTGATGAATCTCAGTCCTGTGATTAAAGAGGTGGGTGACTGCTCAAGACAAGCTGTTCATTACGAATGTCTTCCTATCCAGACTATCTGTGTCTAGACATTTCAGTGGAGACTTGCATGTCAAGCTAAAGACTCCAGGGGTACAGGGAACAAATTAATGGGAAGGCATTTCATTCACTGCTCATACCTTCTGCCTTGGTAGGTGGTCAGCTCTTCTTGAAGGATGGATGCTCTCTTTTGCAGAAAGAGGACCTAGAAAGACATCTCGTATAAGAAAGGTAAATGCGTATGTCAACCCTGCACACACAGTATGCTGGCATTTCCCTTCAACTCAGATAATTCTCTGGATAAAACTCAGAGGAAGTGAATATTAATAATGCATTTTCCTACATCTAGTCACACTCTGTCCCTACCAAAAATCCATCAGAGGCCACAGAACCAACCATAACTAGCCCGGGGGCCATCTTGATCTGGTGCCATTCTATCTTGGTGGCTCCCTCTGTCCTCATGCCCTTCCCACACTGCCACCTTACACCATGCTGTTCTCTCTGTTGCCCTTTGGCTGGGCTCTCACTTTGGAGCACTTGCCACCTAGCCCTGTCCCAAGGCAGCAGTCCCTCCCCTGCATCCTGGGCTCTATGCCTTCTCACACTGCCTTGTGGTTATGCTTTCACATCTGTTCCCAAACCTAAGGGCTTTCTGCAGAGGGGTGACTCCGTCTGTCTCCCAGTCCCCGGCTTCTTTTACAGGGCTGGGCATGTAGCTGGTATGCACAAGCTGTTCAATGAGCGAGAGAGCAAGTGAAAAGAAAATTACTGCTTTCTGGAAACCTCAAATCCATTCTGGGGATTCCCTGAGGTTAGAGACAGGCTTTTGGAGTGGAAAGAGCTGGGCTTTTCCTGGAGTTGGGCCAACTTGAGCTCCATCCCTGGCTTGGCCTCTAAAGGCTCTAGGAAGGTTACTCAGCTCTTGCTGTGTCATCTGTGAAATGGAGTTCATGAAGCTGCTTCCCAGGGCCATAAGTGTGGTGAGATATACCTCATAGTAAATGTCCAGAATGGACTTCACAGCAGGTACCACCATGGAGTGGAAGGCTTGGGGTTAGGAGAAGCTGTTGCCTAGCATGATTTCTCCAGTGAGGTCTTTATAGTACATTTGACTTCTTGGAAATATAAATGTCTATGGGATCAATGACACCTGTATATCAGGCATCGATTAAAGACACCTTATCCAACCACATAAAACACAGTTTGGGGACAGCTTTAACTATGGTTTAATGTAATCGAGAGTCAGCGGCATTTGATCTGCTCAGAACTGTTTACTCTTGCTTCTTTGGTCTGAGTTGAAACCATGGCAACGGCTGGTTCTGAGGCGTAGTTATGCAAGAGTACAGCTGGCAGAACCAAGACTGCCTGAAACAGAGAAAGCACAGGCTGCCCAAATGGGTGTGCATCACAGCGGTCCCTGGGTTACTTATTCGAAACAGTGCCCGTGCTCCATTTTATCTGATTGCTCAGATGACCCACAGGACAATTGATAATTCTGACAGATGCAGGGGCGCACTGCTTTAGCTTTCCTCCCCCACCCTGCATTGCGATCGATTGGAATTCCAACAATTTTCAAAAACACAGGCACCTGTGCCTTCCAGCTGAATCTGCACACTCTAAGGCCTCCGACTCCTCCACGCAGCTGCCAACTCCGAGGCCCTCATGCAGCTGGCAGCACGCTCTCTCTGGATCAACATCCAGTTCCAGGAGGTTGAAGTGGCTTTTGTCACAGTGAGATGATATGAACGATAACAGAAGCCACGCAGGTGGGCATTGGGTTTCTCGCCCTGCCCCCGTGCCTCCAAAATAAGAATCTCTTTTGAGGGCATCAGACCCTTGTAGCTGACCCCATGGCCACTCCTCCGAGAAGCTGATGGGTAACCCACACCTCTGAGTGCTTTTCACATAAAAAAAAAATAAAAATTCTGTGTGCCCTTCACGCCGTGCTCTCTTCTCCAGCCGTTTGTCTTCATATGCAGAGGCCAGCACAGAGAACCTATTAGAAGCCGCCAAGGGCAGCAGGGGGCAGCAGGAAGAGGACTGATGGAAACAACCCTTCACTTCGGCCTTCTTGCCGAGGGAAACAGGAAAGCATCAGCTAACATCTGCTTCAGGTTGGCACGATGGCTCAAGACCTAGAAGCTGAGGCAGGGCTCTCAGGAGTTGGAGGCCAGTCTGCATTTCCTAGCAAGTTCTAGGTCAGTCTGACCCAAGCGAACGTCACAATCCTTTCTTCCTCCCCACCACTGTGTAGCCCTGGCTGGCCAGGAATTTGCTATATAAACCAAGCTGGCTTTGAACTCACAGAGATCCACTTGCTTCTGCCGTCCGAGTGCTGGGATTAAAGGTGTGTACACCACCAGGTTTGGTGTCACACAGTCATTTCACATAAATAAACACATCATGTTGAGATTGTTAAACTACATTGGTTATTTTATTATTTAACGAGCACCTGCTATGTGCCAGGTACAGTTCTTAGCATTCAGTTTCCTGATGTGTTGGAAATAAGACTATGTAGACTCCTCAGGTGGGAGTTCAAAACTCATAGGTAGTCAGGTGTGGTGGCGCTCACCTTTAATCCCAGAGGCAGAGACAGGCAGATCTCTGTGAGTTCAAGGCCAGCCTGGTCTACTCAGTGAGTTCCAGGACAGTCAGAACTAAGTAGAGACATTTTCTAAAACAACAACAATAAAAAACAAAACCACCCCAAAACAGCAAACAAATACCCCAAAACACATAAAAACCTCATAGGCTGACAATGAATGAAACATTCAATACATGATGGTACACAAGTTTAATCCTAATCCTGAAGAGGCAGGGGTGGGCAGATCTCTGTGAGTTCCAGGCTAGTATGGTCTACAGAATGAGTTCCAGGACAGCTAGTGCCACAGGGTAAAACACCATCTCAATCCCCTCTTCCCCAAAAAACCCTTAAAACAACATTTAATACAAAAGTCTGTTTGTTTTGAGAGAGGATTTTGCTATGTAGTTCAGGCTGGCCCTGAATTCATGATCTTCCTGCCTCAGTTTCTCAAGTATCCATCTCTCACCTTACATTTTAGGAACCACATACTTCAATAAGAAACATCAAACCTAATTGCTTGCATATCAACACTATTTTGCCTTGGACTTAAAAAATATATCTTTGAAAACCATATAAAACATACCATAAAAAATGCTTCTAAACTAAAGATGCTTTGTTCCTCCGCGTTTTAGCACAGCGGGGAAGCAGCAGGGTGTTGCAGAAAGGCACTTGAGACCCTGAGCCAGGAGGGAACGGTGAAACTGCACTGGACTGTGGAAGAATCAAAGTTGCCGTGGCTGACCCAGGTTCAGGGGACCAACCCAGTTCACGCTGGTGATGGGCAAGTGTGGGGCTCACAGTGACTTCTGGAGTGAGGAAGAATCAGGCTAGTTGCCAGCTTCTTTTCAGAAGGCATGCCCACCTATGCCACACCTACATCTTCGAGCATGCTCAGCTCTAGGAGTTACCTGTGACTTCAGGGAGGCAATGGTGTCCTCAAGTTCTTGTCTCAGAGATGCAGGCATTAACCCTTTGAATTTTGTTTCATATTCTTGTCGTATGTATGTTATCTAAAATAAGGGGAAAAAAAACCTTTTATACCCCAGAAATGTCTGTTTTGGATATAAGTTGTCTTCAAAAGCCATCTATTCACCCACAGTTTTCTATACTTATTGTCAGAAAGCATATAATAACTGGCATTAAAGTGAAGGACTTGCTACAGTGATAAGTCCCTCAGCCTGAACACATGGTCCTGGTGCAGATGTCCCTGTTCACCAGGGCTGGAGAGAGGACTCAGCTTGCTGCTCTTGCTTTGGACCCAGCACTGATGTGACAACTCACAACTGCCCATAGCTCCAGTTACAGTGGATCTGATGCCTTCTTCTGCCCCCTCAGGTGCCAGGCACACACATGGTGCATATACATAGCATGAGGGCAAAACATTCACACATGAAAAAATTAAATAAATCTTAAAGAAAATCCCTGTTAACACACTTTCAGCATCTTATTAAATAAACAGCATTCCCTCATCCCTGCTTATGGGGAAGACCACTGTGCCAACTCTAAGGCCTTTTCTGCACCAAGATGCAGATTATGACAAGGACAGACTGTGGTTGGGGACAATCATAGCATGCCTCTGGTTTGACTGACACTCTTGCAGACTACTGACGTGCTTGGTAGGATTCACATGGTGACAAAGACACTAATGCTGGGGGATCTGCACAGCTGCGTCCCCAAGCCTCCAACACAGGTGGACAGTGGTGTGCGCTATCCCTGGGCATTTTGGTGGCTATACTACTTCTAAGATCTTAACGGGTAAGCGAAGGTAGTAGAAATGACATCTTTGGAAAATTTGCAGGAATGTTACATCAATCTGTGTGTACAAAAAGCAGTGCCTTTCTTCAGCTACGTTCCTTGTAATGTAAGATGCAACAGAATACTTTACATATTGACTATTTGCATTACATATAAATTATCTGAATTGCAGTGTTTTATATATACAGTTCATCAAACAGCTGGAGACAAAGAAATATATTAGGGAAATGTACACAACTGAACTTAGTTAGCTAGGGGAGGCCTGTAGATTTGCTGGGATTAATTTAAAATCACTGCCTTATAAATCCTAATTCTTCTTCCATTAAACTGAATCAAGGAAGAAATGTGTTATAGTGATTAATTTCATTACTTACTAACAACCCACGGCAACTATCCCCTGGAATTACAGATGGCTGTGAGCTGCCATGTGGGTGCTGGGAACTAACTGAGCTCTTCTGAAGAACAGTCAGTGCTCTAACCACTGAGCAATCTCTATAGGACCATATTTGGTTCTCAATCATTCTCTTCCTTTCCCATTGCTTTAAAATGTTAACATACTAAAAATTTAATTATAAGACAAAATCTATATAAATGCACTGTATTTATTAATCTAAAACAAGAGATTTATAAATTCCCTCAAATAAATGCAGCCCACTCAGTGAAGTGTGTATCTGTCTGTGTATCAGTGAGTGTATGTCACAGGCAGAGGAGCCCTTGCTGCTGTTTCTCTGGCCTGTATGATTAATTTTTCTTTCTTTCTCCTTTTACAAAAGACTACTAATTTCTATGTGTGCAAATGTTTGCCTGCATGTATGTCTGTACCCCATGTGCATTCAGTGCCTAAGGAGGCAGAAGAGGACATCAGATCATCTGGAACTGGAGTTATAGATAGTTGTGAGCCAACATGTGGGTCCTGGGAATAAAACCTGGGTCCACTGGAAGAGCAGTCAAGTGCTCTTCCCCACCCCCACATGTTGTTGAGGAAAACAGAGCATTCTAACATCTTAGGGAAGGGATGATGAAGGCTCACCAAGACTGGTTTGGGTAAGGGATATATGGGGCCATGACTCCATCTCTTGCATAGCAATTGAGGCAGTCATCTGACATAGAACAGAACCTGTTTCCTGTTGCCACTCCCTTAGCTGTTCAATTGAAAATTGGTAACGCAGGACAAAGTAAACTAAGCCAATGCCACCATTATGTAGTCTAATCTTTTGAACTTGCTCTCTGATAATCGGGTACAGCAAAGGAGCACCCTAGAGAGCTGTTCCTGGTTCAGTCAGCCGCCACCGGACCACCAGGATAATGCCCTCGAAAGAATAAGCCCCATTGGTCAGTCACTGTCTGGAAGTTGCTCGTTGTCTTGCTCAGAGAGTGCAGGTAGGCAGTGCCTTCTGTACCCTTTCTGTACAGTGTAGTGGCCTTTTCACCACGCTTTCATACAACCTCTCATCTTGCACACCTGCCCTTCCAGCTGTTGTGTTTCCTTCTGTTTGTTTGCAACTTTTCTCGTGTAGTAAGCTAAGGGGTGGATGAGACACCTCCACCTCTGACCCAGGAAGTGTGTTCTAGTTCATTTCTGTTGCTGTGATAAGACGTCTGAATTCAGAAACAAACTAAAACTAAACCATCCTCCTCAAACAAACCTAAGAACTTAGGGCAGAAAGGGTTTATCTGAGCTCAAATTCCAGGGTATAGTTCACTAAGGGAAGTCAAGGTGGCAGGGACTTAAAAGACAAATAGCTATTTACAACACATCCATAGTCAAGGGCAGAGAAAAGAGCGCAGCCATGCTGTCTTGCTTGCTGGTGCTCTGCTCACTTTCTCCACTGTTTAATAACCCGTGTTTAGGGAATGTGTCACCCACAGTGGACTGTTTCTTTCCACATCAGTTAACTTAAGACAGTCCCCCAGAGGCATGCCCACAGGCCAACTGATCTAGGCAGTCCTCCATTGAGAGTCTGTTCGCAGGTGGTTCTAAATTGTGTTAAGTTTAGAATTAAAGCAAAACACCACAATGCATTTGATATGAAAAAGGAGGGGAGCTAACTTTCACGTAAAGACCAAGCTTGAGACATTAACTCTTCTTCCTTTTGCCTCCTGACATTCTTTCAGTGGTGATTATGGGATAAACTAGCCTTACAGCAGATCAAGAAGCAAAAGGATAGAACTGGTCTAATCAGAGGGCTGGGGCATACACTTCTTTGATGAGAGAGTAAAACTGGTGCATATAGGTTTACTATAAAGTATTAGTATTTAATTATATAGTGTGGGTTAGTAGAATGGCTCAGTGTGTAAGGGCCAAAGGTGTTTGCTACCAAGTCTGATGACCTGAATCGATCCCTATGACCTCATACAGCAGAGAGAGCAGACTTCTGGCAAATTGTCCTCCAATCTCCACACATGTGTTGTGGTGTGCCCTGCCTTGCTCCCATAAATAAAAAATTTAAAATGATTAAAATCATTAGTATATAGTATCCTATTATGCCAATGAATAGATTTACTAAACACCAAAGCATTTGATGGCTGTGTTGGCTTAAGAACTCTGGAAGGGAATTTCCAGGGCTGTCAGCTTCATTTCCATCTTCCCCTCCACACCCACCAGTTTCAGAAAGCACCACATATAATTGTCTGTTCTTCCACATTCCTCAGCCACATCTCATCTAATAAGAGTCTCGGTCCACTGTGATCATTCATCTTTCTACTTTCCTTCATCTGGTTTTTCTCTATCACAGTCCCACTGGGAACTAGAGCATCATAACAAACAATGGTATTTTGTAACGAAGAAAGCTCCCCTGGAAGCCAAGTAGAAGTGGGGTGTATATATGGTTAACACCTGACCCCACTTGACAGCCTGGTCCTCCCACAAGGGCTTGACACCACCAAGAACTTGTTTTTAGAAAGCCCTGTGAAGACAGAGAATATCCCCACCTAGAGGTTCCTGTCACACTGAAGCTCAGCAGAGAGGAAGGGGCGAGACGGGAATTCCGTTGACAGTTTCTCTTCATCTCTGTCACCACTGGTACCATCTTAGTCTGGAAGGCATTTATCTTACACTGCAGTAGTTGGGTTTGTTTTTCAACCAGAGTCAAGATTCAGATCCTCTCTGATGTCAAGAAGGCCTTGTGCCCGTGGCCACATCCGCCTCTCACTGGTACCCAGCTCCTGAGCACCGGCTGCGCTTGTGTTCTTTCAGCATGTCAAGGACCCTGTGCGCTTCCCCAACACAAGCCTTAGGATTCTTCTCCCCTTCTCTTTTCATAAACTAATTGCTATTTTTTATCTTTGATTTTTAATTAAAAAAAAAAAAGATCAACTAGCATAAGCGTCGGCTTGCAAGCAGGTGCCACGGCACACACGCAGAGTTCAGAGGACGACTCTCAGGAGTTCTTTCTTTCCATCCTTGTTGAGGCAGTCCATATTGTTGGTGCTGCTGCTGTGCTGTGCACCCCAAGCTGGTCTGCGAGCTTCTGGGTGATTCTGTCCCTGTCTCCTATCTCAAGAAGGAGTGCTGAGATTACAGAGGTACACCACTGAATTAGGCTTTTATTTTGAAACATGAGTAGCGGGGACGGAACTCACGTCATCAGGCTTGTGTTGCCAGCACTTGTGTTTACCCACCGAGCCTTCTCTGCTGCTCTAGAGCCGTTCTCACCTGGTGGGATTGACATTGCACCCATCTACACCTTTGGATCCTGAGGTTCCCATTCTAGGCTGATGACAGGGAAGCTTGTCACGGGGGCAGGAGGCCCAAGATGGCTGTATGACCCAGTGCCTGAGAGGGTCCCCTGGTGATATCCATGCATGTCTTTCGTTACTGTGTGCACAACAGTGAACTTGGTCTCTTCCTGTTCTTAGAACATAGCCCTTACCCTGACTTAATTAGCTCCCAAAGGTCCTATATACAAATTCACTGGGGACTGAAGGCTCATCACATGATCAGTGGTGTGTAAGCAGGCACTCAGTCCACACAGACAGATAGACAGTCTCCAGTCTCTGCCTATAACTTGGGTCTCTAAGTGGGAAGCCATTATACTGCATCTAGTTCTTGAATTTAAGGGAAGAATGTCAGCTTAAAATTTGATCCCTGGATTTCTACCAACTAGAAACATAGGGGAGGCTAAGGGAGATTTAACTGATGCTTCTAGTCACTGTGGGCTGATATACTCAGAATGTGTCCTTCTAATACCTGGCGTATTGGAAGCCTGTAAAGCAAATGGAGTGTGACTGGTGTGTGGATCACAGTGAGCAGAAGGGAGAGAGGAGAAGAGGAGGAGAGTTGGGCTCATGGTATATACTGTTCTTTTATAGAGAGGGACACGGGTGAGCACTGTGGCAGGTGGGCTTCTCAAGCGTTTTTAAGGGCAGGTTAGAGGACATCGGCAGGAGCAGGACACAAAAAGGGAGGTTAGCTCTCTACTACCAGGGATAATATAAACAGAAATGCAGAGGGCTTTTGCCTTTGCATAGCAAAAAAGTTTCTGCATTGGCCCTTTAGAGGAGTGAGAATTTAGAACTTACATGCCTGACTTTCTGGTTTGAAGAATAAAAATGAAAGAAACAGTGGTAAAAGATGATGCAAAAAAAAAAATCTGCAGAGCAGCTGAGAAAATGCACTGCCTTCTAAGAAATGTCATCATTATCGGGGTTAAGGTGTTTCGTGTTGCCACAGCAACTGCCAAGGAAGATCCATGTTAGGAAGGGTGCTCTCTCTGCAGCACAGCTTGTATGGTTGGAGTCTCAAAAATAAAGTGAAAATGTAAAGTAGCCATAATTTTCTGAACATCCTTTAAATATTCATTCCCTGCTCTTCCTTCAGCATAGTCTCTCTTAGTTCTTTGTCTAAAGGCTGTCTCCCAAACTAAGAGTGTAGCTTGTTGGAAGTCCTCCTTTGCCTGTGTAGATGGGCCAGTTTCCAGCAGGAGAGACGGAAGTGGTTCTGGGTGGGCCACCCCCAACCCCAGGCAAGTGGGTGGTAGAGGAGCTAAGAAGTTGCCAACCTCTATTGTTTCAAAGGTGGCATGGATGAGTTTTGGGAAATGGTGACTTTTTCAGTGTTCTGGTCCTGTGGAAAGAATGATGGCTTCAAAGTAACAAAAACCGTTTGGCCCCAGTGCTTTGATTCCTGTTCGATGCTCTAAGCCCAGCTCTTGGGATCAAGTGATTCCCCGTCATTAAACAGAAAGGAGAGGTGTGCTAAGACTACTCAGAATGCTAACACACTTGGAACAATGGGCAAGCGGCAAGGTACTCTAAGAGAAAATGACGAGGAACTGCTCAAGTCTGCTCATGAACCAAAGACTCAAACACATAATAAACACGGAGGTTGTAATGGGAAATACAGCACATGAATACTAAAATCTGGGGCATTTGCATACAAGCCGTACACTTCTTGGAGACAGAAAGGCTTAGCAGCATCACTAGAGCCTTTACGTAGGTGTGGCATCAGGAGGGGCTTTCAGCACCACCGGTGGGTGGTGTGATTACTATGTCACCAGCCCTCTGGTAACTGGAATTCATCCTCCTCTCCATCACACCCAAGGCTGGGGCACAGAATGTGACAAGACCTAACGTAATCATGATGTCGCCAATGGCTGATTAAGGCCTGGGCACATGATCTGAGTCTGGGCACTTAAGCTAATGAGCATCACAAGACCTCTGCTCTCTGATCTCATCCCCCCCCCGACCTTTCCTAGGGGATGTCATTAATGTTCCTGCTGTCCTGCCAGAGTGGAAACACAGACAGACAGTAAAGCCACTCCAGGGGAAGAAGGGCTGGGAACCAGAGAGAAACTGGACCCTTAGCAGGCTATTCCCAAAGTCAGCCTTCTCTGAGATTTTCTAGTTTTTGTCAGCTGTGATCATAACAGGCTAGATAAAACAATGCAGAACAAGCAAAGTATTAACTTGCATTCATGTATGTTGCATCCATTAGACCAAAGGCCTGTGACCGTCAGGTTGCTAGTTCACCAGCGTGGTAGTGCAGGCCTTTAATTCCAGCCCAGCAAGACTGAGGCAGGATCACCAAGACTTCAAGGCCAGCCTGGCCTATATAGAGACCCTGTCTTAACAAATGTATAAAAATCAAAACCTCAAACAAAGCCCTCAAAATTGAAACAAACAAAACAACAATAGAACCTTTAGTCTCAGACCAAGCTGGCCACCTGCCAGTTTTGTAAACAAAGTTTTCCTGGGACACGAGCTATTTCTGAGGGACCATGGCAGAATTTAATAGTCACGACAGGTCCCCTACGGCTCCTAAGCCCTAAAATATTCTCAGCTTGGCTCTTTATACAAAGTTGGCTACTCCCTGAACTGTATGAGCTGTCAGTGACACAGGGTAGAAGCTGTGTTAATTTTGCTGATGGCTGAAGCCCCAAGGCTTAGCATGGTGCCTGGCATATGGTGGAAACTCAATAAATATTTGCTGCTCAATGAATCCAAACCTCAGTTCCCACAACTGCTGGTGTTAAGTCGGTCTTTATCTTAAAATGACAGGATCCTCAGAAAGTCTAGAGTAAATTAATCACAAAAGCTTTCCCTAAATACAAAGAGCAGATTCTTTCATCACGGAATTGCAGCTCTTAATCAGCACAGTGGCTATTAATAAGTAGGCCAGCTTCAAAGCTGAGAAAGTTGGAGGCAAACACCCAGGCCTACAGAGCTGCTGAGATCAAAAGGGATCTTGGAGATTCACGGCAAGGCGGGCCTTAGCTTCGCCCTTACTGCTTCCTTCCACAAGGCCTTGCCTTCACCACTGTCAGATCTTCCACACTGGTGCAGGGGAAATGGCCCAGGCCTCTTGCTTTGTGACAAAGTGCCAGAGCTTTTCTGCCTAGAACGCTCCCTCCTGTTCTCATTTCTCAAGTTTCTCTTCCTAATAATATCACTCTCAATGTTTTTCCTTTGCTTAGGTTGACACATACTATGAGCACTTTCCTTTCTCCGAGGAAGGCAGGCTGGGGTCTTAAGGGCCCCGGCTCTGCAAGGGAACAAGAAAGGATGACGCATGGAGTCTGGGGGGAGGTAGACACTGGAGGACTTGTGCACCTGGGGAGGTGAATCTATGTGAGTTAGAGGGCAGTGATCTCTCTGTTTTATAAGCTCACAAGGGCTTGGGAACAATAAACATTGGAGGAGGGACAGGGTGACCTTTACGTCTGTTTTCAGGGTCTGAACTTCTTAGAGAGTGCTAGTCCTATTTGGTGGAGACTAGACTCCTGTAAAGGCAGCTTCTGTACCTAAGCCCCAAAGCAAATAAGGGGTAGAGGGAGGAAGGCTCCCCAACTTCATAACTGATTTTTATAAAGGACCCCCAAAAGACTTGTGGGCTGGATCTCGCATTCAGTGTGAAATCCTATTGATTCTTGGACACGGAGCCCTTGACTTACAGTAAAAGTGCAAGAGAGTCGGTGGCTGAACAGAATTATGATATGATATGAATACATATGTGGGGCCTTGAAATTGTGATGGGCAGTTACGGTCATGGCAACAGGGCTAGATTTAATGAAGCAGCAAAAGCTCAGCAAGTGAAGGAACTTCACATTCGCGGATATGATACATGCCAGATGCCATATGAAGTGAAGGAACTTCACATTCACGGATATCTGATACATGCCAGATACCATATGAAGCACCTGACATACATTCTTTCACACATTGTAAAAAAAAAAAAGCCAAAAACCATTTTTAAATCTTTGCATAAAATCTGAAAGATAAGATGTTATCCCAGCCAACAAGGAAATAGTTCATAGTGGGGGACCAGCCTATGAGAAGCAGGAAGGAAACGACGTCCAACCTCACACCGTCCTTCCTCCAACTGGGAAAGGGAAGGGAAGGGAGGATACAGCTAGAAACAAGGTGAAGACATCTCACAGCAGGGCTAGCCTGAGGTTCCAGGGATAACTACTACAGGGACAGAAGAAGGTGAGGGACTCCCCTGAGATGTCATTTCTGAGGTCACAGACTAGAAGTCGACAGCTGGCTTTGAGGACAGAAGCATGAGGAGAGTGACCAGGGAGTTTACACCTCAGTCAGTGCCTACTGTGTACCTACTATGGGGACAGGATGATGGGTAGATGGAGTTGGCCTGGAAGTAGGCAGAGGAATCTTCCTGTAATGTGCCAGAGAGATGTTTGTGAGCAGAGGTCATGGGGAAGGCCAGAAGGGAAGACCTAATAATTACAAGCTAGAAGAGGAAATTGATGCTTTAAGTATGGAGAGCTCTCTGAATGGGGAAGGACAAGACACGACTCCACAGAGACTTCCACACTGGGAATGAAGAAGAAAGTGGGATCAAAGAGAGATCAGGAATGGCTAGAGGAGGGAGATGGTCTATGTGTTTAGAGCGAGGTGCATAGATTCAGGTCTCATAAAAGACAGAAGAAGGCAGGTGGAAAGATCAAAGGGAAGAAGCAAAGTAAAACAAAACAAAAAAAGAACCCACCCCCCAAACAAACGAACCAAAACCCCAGGTGATTGCCTATCGTGAGCCTTGAACGTCATCAGCACAGAAGCAGCAGAGTGACTCGGGGCTACATTGCTCCTGGGAGAGCTTGGTGAGCAGTGATGCTAGAAATAAAGGGAGTCCGAGATGGATCAGTTCTGATAAATGGAGTATTTCCTGTTGTGAAACAAAACTTACAACAAAAGGTCTACGTCTAAACGCTAGTCAACTCTCCTCCAAATACCTGATTTAGTCAGAGATTTCTGACCTGGTTTGAAGGCATTTTTCAAAAGAGGCAAACTATGACTGCTCTTTCTTTTCTGCATATTTAAACTCTTGACAGTTATAAATAAGTTAAACCTCTCCCTCAAAGTACCAATTATCTCCTTATGTTTGAGAAGGCATGTCTTGCCAGCTATGGTATCCTATACAAAACACAAACCAGGAATACAAAGGCAGCCATTGTCTCATTGATGCACCCAGGACTTACTTAGGCAGCTCCAATTAACACTAATGAGGATTTTGTGCATGAATCCCCTTCCCTCCTGACTAAAGGGAACAGAGACCCCACAACCTCATGGTAGAAAACTTCAAAATACCATTGTAAACACTCGCTGACTAAATGCATGGGCTATTCACCTTTGCACAACAGAGGGAAGAGGATTTTCCTTCAATTAAAAGTTTGGGAGCACAATGTTGTCAAAAAGGCTTCGTTTAGGCTTCCTGAAACAGGCACAATCACGGACTCCTAACAGGGGTACTGAAAAGCCCCAATAGGTGATAACCGCTCTGGACCCAGAAGAATAAGTAGACCTTCCAGACGGATAGGGCGCAGATGAAAATGCCATTGGGGGGAAGCGTGGAGGTGACAGGGCACGCATCCTCAGGACCTTAACTAGCATGGGACGGGGGAGGTAGGAGTGGGCAGGTGGCAATGAGGTAGTGGGGACTTGGAGGCTCACGCCCAGGCCTTTGGCCTTGCTCCAAGAGAACGGAGGAACTCATGATTTCTGATTGGGGATGAACACGTGCTGATCTCCAGTATAGGGACAGAAACCCTCTCTTGCTTTGTCTCCTTTCTACTGATCTGTCGGATGTAGATCTGGTCACCTTGGCCTTCATACTCCAGTAAAAACACTACGATGCTTCCTTCTACCTGCAGATTCAAGATGACTTCTTTGTACACATCATCTAGGACCTGTTGTCATGACCTGAACTTACCTTTCCAGCCTCACATTCAAGCAATGATGTTTCCTACGCAAGTCTCGAGCCTTTCTCCGTACTATTCTGTGTCCTCTAGGCCTTTTCTACCTCTCAGGTAGCCAGGGAACTCTCCATGCGCAGGTCCTGTATCCTCTGCTACGATGCCTTGCTGTCTGGGGCATCTCACAGCTATCATTGTTAAAATGAAGATGGTCGGCATGCATTGTTTTCTAAGTCCTAGGCACCAAGCTGCATTCTCATGGAGACACATTATACTTCACGGAATCTTCCTGAAAACTCCCAAGGATGCATTGACAGCTATTTATTAAGTAAGAAACAGGCTTAGAGCAGTTACTGTTTCATCCAAAGTCAAACAGACACTTGGTACCCGAGCTGGGACTAACTAGGTCTTCTCTACCCTAAAGCCCCTGTTTTTCCTTCATTGCCACATAGTATGATGATGATTGATTTGCATACTCCTTTCTTCTACTAGAAATCTGAGTTCCCTAAGGCGAAGTTCTCTGTTTAACTGGAGATCAATGGTATTTAAGAAGTAAATAAGATTAAATCATTATTTCTTTGAAGTCTGAAAGAATTCTATGGATTGTTTTTGCCAGCACAGAGGCATTTTACCTCCTATGGGCTGGAGTGCACTCAGAGCAGACTATCCCCAGCATCTGGCCCCTTGAACCACCTGGTCCAGGTGAGGTGGAATCTCTTTAAAGAGAGAGTTATGTATATTTTTGAAAATTAGATCAACTGGTAATGAATATTAACTTGACTCGGTCAACTTAGATTAGAAGTATGATTTACAGTAAGAACAGGTATTAGGAACTTACTTTGCTTTTATTTTTGGAGACAGGTTTGGTTTTCTTTGTATTGCCCTGGCTGTCCTAGAACTCACTCTGTAGACCAGGCTGGCCTCGAATTTACAGAGATCTGCCTGCCTCTGCCTTCTGAATGCTGGGATTAAAGGCCTGAGCCACCACAGCCCAGCTAGGAACTTACTTTTAAAAAGGCAAATGTGAGCTGGGAGTGGTGGTTCATGCCTGTAATCCCAGTATTGGAAAGCTGGGTTAGGGTGATCATGAGCTGGAGGTCATCTGGGGCTACACAGTGAGTTCTAGGCTAGCCTGTGCTACAGAGTGGAAGATGCCTCAAGAAGCAAAAAATGAACATGAAATATAATGACCAATGCATTGCTTTTGATTTAGACAAAACCGTGGAGCCTTAAGAGCTTACCAAGGGGAGGACCATTCTCAGTGCTGCACAGGGAGACAGACTTCACCACTAATCTCTTTTCATGATCCTGCCCACTAGTGCACCTTTAGGAACACTTTCTGCATTCTCTGTATAACTGTTGCCCAGATCTGTTCAAAACACATCAAACCAACAAAGGTCACATGAAGGGCAGGCAGAGTTTGCTCTTTCAGTTGAAGTCATTTCTTTAATATTAAAAATGTGGTGAAATCTAGAAACATATTTTAATGATGTCTGAATTCCTGCTACAAAGTCGACAAAGCAAAAAGCTCTCGCGGATCAGCAGAGGCAAGGGCTGTGGAAGCCTCAGTGGGACAGCTTTTTTTTTTTTCTTGACTTCAATGGCACGAAAGATGCACTATTTAAAACGAGAGGAAGAAAAAGTTGCAGATATTGTCATTCTCCATGTTTATCAGCCAGTGGGCCAGAGTGTGCGAACTGGTGACTCTGGACTCCAGAGTGTCTCATTCGTCCTCTTCATCTCGCACACGCATTTCAAACCAACACTGGCAGCAGAAACTCTAAGATGTGGGGGGATAAGGGTAGCATTTTATCTGGCATTATACTAACTTTCCCCTACCTCAGTTTTGAGAAAAACTGGTTTTTTTTTCTCCTTTCTTTTGATGAGCTGAAATCAATTTTGTTTCCTCTTAGACCGAGGAAGAATTTTAAAACTAAGACAGGTGAGCTGACGTCCCTGTACCAAAAGTTGCTTATGTGATGTTTGTCATGTCCAGTGATCCTGGAAATATGAACCGCTGTACTGTGAACTTAGTCTAATCTGTACTTTAAATGCCCCTGAAGGTGAAGTAAATGTTTGAAAGAACTGTAACTCTTTAGACTCGTCTGAGGTTTCTTATTTAGTCTACACATGGTATAGCTTGAGTTAGTTTGTGGATCACATATGGTAGCTGGAAGAAGTGAGGGAGGGGAACAAGGAAGCCAGGGTGGCTGGATCAGGATCAGGTGGGAAAGTTGGCAAGGTGGGTGGGCTGGCTGGCGTCAGGCATAGAGACCTGTGAACATATCTCTGGGCTTTGGGGATGTGCTCTTCTTGATCTAAAGCACTCCAGGCCAGTGTGATGGTAGAGACTGGTGGGCGGTCTGCTGGAAATGGCTAGGACAGTGAAGCTAAACAGAGGAGGCCCCACCCGATGGGCCTGGAATTGGAGACTGCATCTCACAACAGTGGGGCCCACTTGTCTCCCCCATCAACGCTGCACAGCTGAGCTGAGGAGACCTAGACTGGACTATGCATAGAAAACAAAGAGAAAATTAGATCGTGTCTTCAAGGAATCCACAAATACCGCACATCCAGCTCTGGGGAAACAATGTCAGTGGAAGAGAAACCTGGGTGAAGAGAGTGCTCTTTGGATCAAGGGCGGCCGGGAAGTCTGCAGGAAGTGATGACTTTTGAGGTGTGCTCTCAAGAGTGAGTAGCGTTGGATGGCAAAGAATTCTGGGAGAAAAAACAGGCGTGAACTAAGGGGCAGTGAATGTGGCTGGCACAGGACCCCAGAGCTCTCTCAGCTGAGGCTGCCCAGGGCTGCCCAGGGTCCTCATACCAGTGCCGCATGGAAAGAATCTGGAGGTCTGGCAAAGAGCTCAGATGAACACGCTGGAGCTGGTTTAGACGCGCGGCGAGAGGATGGTCGTTCTGGGTTAGCGAGGTCTCTCAGACACTGGAGGCAGCTGGGAAGACGCCATTTCACTGAACACAGGGGTTTAGGGGTCACGGATGGCAGTGGGCAGAAGGGAGAGATGAGCAGTGATAGTTTGGTAAATACACAACTAGATGATCTAATAGTTACGGGGCATGAGTGGTGCTGAGGGCAGCGTCCAAGGCAATGTCAAGGCTTCTAGAAGGGCTTCCCTCAAGTCCTCTCACACTGGCAGAAACCAGAGCCCTGACGGAACCATCTCTATGTCTTTCATCAGTGCTAGTCTGGTGTTTGGTTGCTGTGATAAAACACTGACCAAACCAACTTGTGGGGAGGAAATGGTTTATTTCCTCAAATGTTTCCAGGTAACAGGAAAGTCAGGGCTGGAACTCAAAAGCAGGAGCAGAGGCAGGAACCATGGATAAACAATACTTTTGGGCTTGCTCAGCTTTCTTATACAACCCAGGACCCAGAAGTTTTACCACTTACAGTGGGCCAGCCCCCCACATCAGTCAATAATCAAGAAAATGTTGAGTGGAGAAAAATATATACCTCAATAAAAACAAAACGAAACAAAAAAACACCCCCCCCTCAAAAGAGGGAAAATTCCCCAGAGACTTGCCTATAGGCCATCTGATGGACACATTTTCTAAATTGGGGTTCCTCTTCCCAGATGACTGCAACTTGTGTCAAGTTGACGAAAGTCTAATCAGCACACCTTCCATTCTCTGTCTGTCTGTCTATCTGTCTGTCAGTCAGTCAGTCTATCTATCTACCAATCTATCTATTTTTTGGCTGTAATAAAATGCCACAAACTGAGACAGATTAAACATAAACCTGTTTCTCTACAGTTCTAGAGGTTGCAAGTCCCAGGACAGGACACCAGATAGGGGACAGGGTTCAGACTTGCAAGCTGTCTTCTTCCTGGGTCTTCACAAGTCAAAGAGAATCCTCTCAAGTCTTGTCTGTTAAAGGCTCAAATGTCACAATGAAGAACCTACTTTCATGACCTAATCTCTTCCGAAGGTCCCATTTCCAAATGCTATATCAAGAGATTCAGGATCCAACATATAAAAAAAGAGGGGTTTTGTTTTCTTTTTTTAAAGTGGGGTAGGGACACACACTGTTCAGCCCACACTATCCATCATCATCACCACACTGTTACCTAAATCTTAATGGCATCCTTGCACAGGCTATAGAGAGTTCCAGCTCCCTCATCTTTTCAAGTCCAGCCAAACGGAGCTACTGAGATGATGCAGTAAGGATGGGACACTAACAGTCTCTATGCTGCTGCTGGGAGCACTGGATTCTCATGACTGTAGACGGGGTACGTAAGTGGTAGTCTCAGGACTCACGTGCTCCCTTAGCTAAGTTCCCATGACTGGACTTCTGCCTCCTTTCTTAGCACCCAGGTCCTGTGAGGGGCAGAACACAGGGCAGGGAACTAGGAGCCCAGCAGGTCTGTAGGAGCTTTTGTGGAGGGGAGCTTTCTATCTTCTGCTGATATGAACTTGGGAAATAGGCCCAGGAACTGAGAGTTGTCATTTTTCAGCCTTGAGAGAGAGAGAGCATGTAGAGAAAGAAAGAAGAGAAAAAGGCCATAAAGCTGAGGCATGAAGAAAAAGTGGCTCTCTTAGTCACAGGATTTGAACCGCTGCCTCAGGTGTCCCCTGAAGCCAATAGACTCCACAGTCACATGAATCAAACTTTTCTCCTTATTGTTTAAAGTAGTTCTAATTTCAAGCAGTTATTTCTAGTGAACTGTCTGACTGGGGCTGAGGTTCTCTGTGAGGGCCTAGATTTCGCACCCTGTGGGCTGACCCAACCAGCCTTTCAGTGAGGTAATGAGAACCTCTCAGTGTACCGTTCCACACCCTAATGGCTGGACCTCCGAACCAATATCTGCATCTTCCGCTGTCCCGCTCCCTTATGATTCATCTCTGCCACTCAAGGCCTCTCAGGGGTTGGAACTAACGAACTAGGTTTCCCCCTAAGGACTCTGGTTGCCTTCATCTAGGCTGTGTACACTAAAGTCTTTTGGTCCAATTCCAACTCTGGGTATTCACCAGAAAAGCCAGGCTACTTAAGCTCAATGGCTCTTTTCTACTGAGGGGACATTCTACTGCCTCTGGTTTAAGTGTATGCATAGTATCTTGTAGGACACCTATATATCTGGCAAGCTAATACTGCTAACAATTGGTCTGCTAATGACTGGTACCATTTAGGGCCCGGTCATGTCTACATTTTGTGAAGCTTCTGGAAGCACCAGGGAACACCACAGAAAATAAGTTGATGCAAAGATGAGGCTCGGTTTAGCTATTTGCTATGTGTCTTAACCGATGCAAGCCATCAAAACATTAATTGTGGGAATAAGGTATAAATCAATAAAATCAGCAAATGGAAGTGATTAAAGGCTGAGCCACTTTAAAGCAAGAGTTGCTCCATCTCCTGAAAACAAAACCAAACTGCTTTGCAAAAGAAATGCTAATAGTTTGCTTTTGTTTTTCCTAAAAAGCACTAATAAATGATGGGGATGTCAATTCATAATTAAAGAGAGGCGCACTGAACTTTGAGCTTTTGTAACCGAGACAACATTCTTTTTAAATCATGGTAGTCTGGCAAGGCACACGCAAGGTACTCTGGCTTCTTTGTACTTTTCTCCTCTGTACTTCAGATTTTATATGAATGAAACATGATGACTAATTCTTCTCTTTGGATCCTTCAGGATATTATTTAAACACTGGCATCTGGTCTAAGGGAAATTTAATGCTAAGTCAGAGGAGGATTTGAGAAATAGTTTACATCTGCTTCTCTGCGCCCCATCCCAGGAAGGCTGGGAGTGAAGACAGGGAAAGAACATGTTGCTGGCCCTGGGCTCCACGCTGGTGGGGCTGGTTCCTTTGCTGTAATACACACATTGGCTCTCCCTTTTATAAGGGTAAGGATTAATGCCACTGTCATTGTAGCAATGTCGTGACCTCTATAATGCTTCTTAAATTGAGGACAATGATGGACCCACCAAGCCTTAACACGTGATTTAAATCTGATCTGACAGTATTTAAACTCAGAAGTCCAGAAGGCTAATGGCTGAACAAGCTTGGGAAAATGTCCAGGGAACCAAAGAGAAGCCCGATGAATTACTGAGAGCAATAGCAATGGGCAATGACTGGGTGAAGGAGAAAATGGCACTTTCTGAGCTGGTGTCCATTACAGGGAGGGTCACTGCTGTGCATCCTTTCTGCTGTCCTAGAAGGGAACATCTTACGTTCCTTTTACTTGTACATCTATAATTTATTACATTAAGGCTATGGGCTTTAAACTCACTCTTCTCACAAATGCACACACGTGTGTGTTTATTGAGAGGAATCCCCGAGAGGCTGAAAAGTAGCAGTGACATTTTCGGTGGTCAACAATTTTAGGTTCGAGCATATTTTAAATTTCTCACATTTAGTTAGCTAAAAATGGAGACAGATTAAGATTAGAGTATAAGGCTTGTATACACAGGATAAACTTGAACTTCCAGAACCCAGAAGAACAAAATACACAGACATGTGGTATCACACAGGAGTCTGGCAGTTCAGCTGGGGGCTCAACAGCAAAGCTGCATCGCCCTGCAGAGTGGGGCCAGCCTGCGGCCGCTCCATGTGCATTCTGAGGGATGCACCGCATGCAAACAAACCAACATCAGTGGAAAGGCCACCTTTTGCCTTGTATTTTGTGTTTAGTTTGTCAACAAGTCATTCCCTGGGAACACCTATGCCTTGTCCTTTGACTAAGTCCCAGGTACCTTAAGTATGCTCATCCCAACAACACACATGGTAGTGAGCCTTTAGAGCTAAACCAGGGACTGTCTACCCATCCGGGGGCCCTTATTACCACAGGGGCTTGGACTTCAGCACTTTTCTTTTGACAATTTGATATCCTCCACCTGGGAAAGCTCTGTAGTCCCAGCCGTTTATATAATTCATAACCACAAGTACAGAGTAAGACAGAAAACACTCTAACGCCACCTGGCTCCATGGAGCACTTTAGAATCGACATTCCTGGGATTACCTCTTGGAGAGAGTAGAGACCCCTTTGGCAACACAGGTTCATTTCCCCACCTGCCCTGGGTGAAACTGGAGGAGCGTCCGTTCCTGTGTCTGGAACAATATGGAGGGCTTTTATTCTCTTAGCTCACCGTTACTGAGTCCCTGTAAGAGTTTATACCATCCTTTCAGACAACAACAGGTTTGGACAGGTTCTTTCTGCTAGGCCAGCACTGTGCCAACTGTCAAGGGATGTTGTTCTTGGGCCCTGAGGGCTTAGCCTTGCAGGATCTGGGCCTCTTCTCTAACCTGTTCTGATACCCAAGATTCTTACATTTTCAATCCATTTTCTCCTAGCAAACTCTTCAGGGAAGGTCTGATGCTTAAACATTTCAAGGGGTAAATTGTGATAGAAAACCCAATTGAAAAATAAAAGTTCTGGTCTCTGATATTAATAGTATGCCCTATAATTCCAGTTTTCAGCAGGAGTCAAGGCAAACATTTTGGGAGAAAGGCAGACGGCCCTTCCATCTGTCTTCCTTGAAATCACACGACGGGCTAAGACTAACTTTATTACTATTGCTCACACTACTGACTAGTCTCTTTTCCTTTTAAAAACGGTATCATGACACCAAGCCTCTACACACGGGCCTACTTCCTGGGAACCTAGATGTTGTGGGAAGGGATTAAACTTAAATCCAAAGTACCAGCCTGAGTACTAGTAACACTGGTGTCAGTGAAAACCACGGGAAGGGGAAAGAGGCCTATCTGGCTTGGGAATAGGGATGTCAATCATCACAGTGAATGAGAGCTGAGGTTAAGGAGGATAACATGATTCAAACAATGTTAAATTGTCCAAGGAAGATAGATGACATCACCAACGCAGAGAGGATAAGCAGCTGGAAAAAGTAGGGAGCAGAGACTAGGGGAGAAGGCAAAGACTGCAGCAATAAAGAAGCAGGGAGGAGGGTATCCTGCCTTAGAAGAATCTCTTCCATGTCACTCTGATGCCCTTTAGGAGAAGACTCTCCCACTCATCTTCTAGAACAAGTTAATGGTGGCTGGCACATAGTAGGCATTCAGGAAATGTCTGTAACAGGTTAATGGTGGCTGGCACATAGTAGGCATTCAGGAAATGTCTGTAACAGGTTAATGGTGGCTGGCACATAGTAGGCACTCAGTAGATGTTTGTGAGGGGTTTCCCTGGTTTTCCCACCAGGTTATTGATGCTTAGAAGAGGATCCCAAACCTTCTGCATTCTGTCTCTTCAAGATGTATGTTCACTAAAACTCTACTGGTGTCAGGGCTGACATTGGAAGTGCTTTCTAACAGGCAAGATCGCAACTCACCACGGTGTCTTGCTACTTTCTGTCTGTTTTGTAATGGTTGTAATTTTAAAAATTTCTCCTAACTGCAATTCCCAGGCACTTTTCTATTCGTGGCAGGATCTACATAACTGTAAACAGTTTTATCATGGCGTGTAACCCATTTAAAAACAGAGTTCCATAAAGTGCCAAGTTCATAACACTTGATGTGTTCGTCAAACTTCAACCTGACCTCACCTTCTCTCCCCATCGCAGACGTTCCTAAATGTCATGGCTGGGAAGAAGTGGTAAGAATTGACCACCAAAAGGCTGGATTCAGTGTTAAGAGGGTTGAAGTATGCTAGAGTGCCTGGGTTTGCTCTCTAGTACCAAAAAAAAAAAAAAAAAAAAAAGACAAAAACATGTAGCCAACACAATTCTTACGTCTTTAACAGTTTCTAGCAAGCTTCATTGAAAAGTCATTTCAGATCTTTAAATACTTTAAATACTAATGAAAATTCAGTAGAGCCTACTTCAGAATTAAAAATCTGATTGTCAGCCAAGTCTGGTCGCTCAGGGAATGAAGTGTGCTCACTAGCAGAGCAGGTGAGCACTTCGTGGGACATGCAGAGCAGCAGGTTCCCGGGACGTGGTGTGCTGCTGTGGAGGCTGTGGGGGGGATAGAGATTATATTCAATACAACTGCTTGGGAGATTAACTCACGGTGGCACCCTTGAAAGAAATAAAGTTCTGTTATAAAGAAGCAAACAACGATTCCATGTATAAAGATATGTCTACCAGCTCTAAAGGGAACTGCTTCCATAGACTCTGCTTGCTGAGGAGAGGGGGTCTGAAGCAGGGTGCAGCTGCTCGGAAGGGGAAATACCGAATCTAGGTGGCAAAAGGGAGACCAGGAGTCATGAGCTAGGAATCTAGAGGCCAGCCCATTGGTGGCACACAGACAATGTGCTGGCTAGTTTCATGTCAACGTGACACACGCTTCATTTTGGAAGAGGGAATCTCAAAATGCCCCCAACTAGGTTGGCGTGTGGGGGAAGGCCACTCCCGGGTGATTCGGGTGCTATAAGAAAGCAGACTGAGCAAGTCATGGGAGCACGGCAATGAAAAACATTCCTCCATGGCCTCTGCATCAGTTTCTGCCTTCACTTCTCGACTTGCTATGGGTTTCCCAGGACAAAAAGCGAGATGGCACTCTGCACAAGGTCTTATCTGAAGCCTCTGAAGAGAACTCTTTCCAATGCCCATGCAGGTTTTTGGGCAAATTCAATTTCTTACAGCTACATCTCCTTGTTGGCTGTCAGCTATGTTTTGCTACAATCATTGCTCATCAGGCTGTCCCCTCCGTCTTTAAAGTGCAACCGCATGTCTGGGTCTTCTTTTGACACTCTGACCTTTCCCACTGCCCAGCTCTACCTCTAGAGCTGGCCCTTCCCCTGCTTCTGAAGGAGGAAGTTCTCTCTCTGCACACAGTAGTCTTGTGTTTGGATTGGGCATACCACTTGGATAATCTGGGATAATCTCTTTTTAAGGCCAATTTGACTACACCCATTAAGCCTCCCCCCCCACTTTGGTCATGTCCATGGAGTCCAGAGATTAGAGTATAGCTTTCCATTGGAAGTCATTGGGTCTATCCAAACCCTTATCTCACAGGATATATGATTAATGGAACAGAACAGAACTCTGTACTCCATAGCCTGGATCGGGATGGCTTTCTCAGGTAAGTTTGTAAATCATCTAGAAAGAGACAGTTGTGAGTCTTGTGTCACAACCCCAGTTACTCAGGGCTCACGAGAGTGAGGCAGACGACAGCAAACTCAAGGCCTGCCTAGGTTACAGAGTCAGTTTTAGGCTAGCCAGGTCAATTTAGCAAGACCCTTCTCAGACAAAAGGAGGGAGGTGGGAATACAGCTCAGTGGAAGCATGTTTGCTAAACATGCATAAAGACTAGGTTCAGTCTCAACCCCAAACCAAACAAACCGCCCAGGCACATAATAATCCCAAAACTCTAAAATACTGAATAAAAAAATTAAAAGAAAAGCAAGTAGGAGTATTTGCAATTTGCTTAACTAACAAATCCGTAATATACAGAAGGCATCTTTAAAACACGATTGTTCAAATCAGAACAATGAAGGGGCACAGCGGCTCACAGAGAAGCAGGTGCTGGCCTCCCACTCCCAGCAGCAGTTGTGCCAGAGCACCAGAGGACTGACTGGACAGAGAGGATCAGGGCTGAGGGCATGGTAGAAGGCAGGACTGGCATTTGGGAGCAGAGAATGTGGTGCACTCTGCCAATGTCTAGAGGAGTTGATGAGAAGCTGAACAGATGGTTTAATAGTCCCTCACACACGGAATTGCAGTCTGGGACTTTCTAAGGGGGAGTGTCTGGTAAACCCATGCTTTGGGCACACGCCAAACAGGTTACATTCTGCGAGGAGGCGTGAGGGGCTTGGAAATGGACCAGCTCTTGCCAGTGATGAAGTCTGGTCTTAGATCATCTCGGTACCTGAAAATCAGCTGGAATTAGTCCAGGCTGCAAATGCTACTACCTGACTACAAATGTATATTCTGTCTGGAAGACATTCACATCATCCTGGAACAGACGTCATTTCTAGAACATTCCCTACAAAGTATCTACACTCAGCAGAGCCAGTTCAAAAGAAAGAAAAGTACTCAAAGTCCCAAACACACTTGCTTTAGATTATGGCTATCATACATAGGTTTTAAAAGAATTGAGATATATGTGCAACAAAATTAGGAAAACGATTGTGAACTTTGGTACACAATAAAAAGAATTAAAAGAACTAAGCAGAAATTCTAACTGAAAAACATAATCAATATTTAAGACTGGCCTAATAGAAGCTTAGATACAGTTAAGGAGAAAATTAATGAACTAGAAGCTAGACAATGAGAAAATATTCAGAATAAATACAGACACAGATAACAGGGTTAGGTTTCCTCCCACAACACAAGCATACATACACATGTGTATAGGCTCATGCTCAGGTGCACGCACGCACACACACACATTAATACTACAGTCATTCCAAATATTTACAATTTTTTAAAAATATTACAAATCCAGAAGGGTTCACCTGAATTCTATCAATTTTTTTTTGAACCGCTGGATGAACCTAGGCCTTGTACATAGTTAGTCAGGGGTTTTATTTCTGAACTACTTTCTAAACGCTCTATCAAATACATCTAAAAATTATTTTATTTTGTTATTTTTTGTATATGAGTATTTTGCCTTGCATGTATGCCTGAGTGCCACGTGTGTGCCCCTGAAGGCAGGAAGAGAGCACTGGATACTCGGGCACCAGAATTATAGTCATGAGCCTCCTGTGATTCTGGGGACTGGACCCAGGTCTCAGCCTCCAGGTGCTGTAACTGAAGATGTGCATTGTAGCGCATGGCACTACACGTGGATGCTGGGGGTGTGCACGCATGTTTGGACAGCAAACACTTAGCTGATGGAGGCACCTCCCCAGCCCTCAAGTCTCAGGTTCATACAGAAATGCAAAAGGCTGAGAGGAGCCTCCCATGAAAGTGAACGTCACAAAGACAAGGCTCAGCAGTACATGTTAGTCACGGAGCAGGCACCTGGTGAGCTTTGGTGAAGTTTAGTAGGTTTGTAGTTCACTCTCAGCTCTCCTTCAGTTTCCAAGGCAAGAGTTCCATGCCCAGAGTTGCCTGTCTTACTTTCCCCTGTTGATCAACTCACACGGAACCTGGAAATCTTAGGCTCTCAAGGGAACATCGGCCATCCTTCAGATTAGTTTTCCCACTTGTTTTCCCTTCTTCAGGACTGTGAAGCTCCAGGGCAGAGCAGTAAGATGAAGTCCGGCTGAGGTTCCTCCCGGGCACGGGGTGGAGCCCTAGCCCTTGGGCCCTTCTGTGGCTTCTGTGAGAACAAGGTCAGAAGGCCGAGTCTGTGCCTTTCCCACTGTCAGCTTTGACAGGTCAGTACCAAGAGGCTGAAGATGTCTTCTTTCTCTTCATCATCAGGACCTAGAGAATGTCCTCTGTCCCTGCAGAGCTCCTCGCCTCTTCATGTGCCATAGGTGTGCACAGACCTTAACTACCCATTTTCCTGTATCATGACAATAGGACCCTTACAGGATAACCAACAAGGTCTACACACAAGACCTTGCCAGGTCTCTGTGTAGAAAGCTAAGTACCAGGCCATCTCATTCAAAACAGGTCCACTCCTAGCATTTTAATTATGTCTACTATGTTGTATTCTTTACTAGCTTTTGTTGTTGTTGTTGTTCTTTGTTTGGTTGTCAAGACAAAGTTTCTTTGTGTAACAGCCCTGGCTATCCTGAAACCAGCTCTGCATACCTGGCTGGCCTTGAATTTAGAGATCAGCCTGCCTCTGCCTCCCTAATGCTGGGATTAAAAGTGTATGCCACCACCACCCAGTTTACTAGCTCTGTTTTTTCCCATTTAATTCAGTGTTATCTTTTGAGTTTGAATATTTGTAATAATTTTTCTTACTTACAATTAATCTGATTTTAAAAACGATATTGTTTTATTTTTAACTAAGTATGTGTGTGATGTCGGATTCCCCTTTGTATGCTGTGAATTTGTTTTATTACTATTGGTTAATAAAGAACCTGCTTTGGCCTATGGCAGGGCAGAATGGAACTAGGAGGAAAAACCAAAGAAAGATACAGAAAAAGAGTAGGTAGAGTCAAGGATACCCTATGTAACTGCTGAAAGAGACAGACGTTAGAACCTTACCGGCAGGCCACAGCCTCATGGTGGTATACAGATTAATAGAAATGGGTTAAGATGTAAGAGCTAGCTAGGGAGACACCTAAGCTATAGGCTAAACAATGTTGTAATTAATATAGTTTCTGTGTGATTATTAAGGTCTGCGAGGCTGGGAAACGAATGAGCAGTCTCTGCCGACGTGTGTGTGTGTGTGTGTGTGTGTGTGTGTGTGTGTTGTGTGTGTATGAAGGGGTACGAACATGTAAGTGCAGGTGTCCTTGGAGGCCAGAGGTGTTAGATTTCCCCTAGAGCTGGAGTTATAGGTGGCTGTGAGCCACGAGACATGGGTGTAGGTCCTCTGTAATAGTAGTATATGCTGGGGCTGGAGAGATAGCTCAGTGGTTTAAGAGCACTGGCTGTTCTTCCAGACGACTCAGGTTCAGTTCCTAGCACCCACATGACAGCTCACAACTTCTGTAGCTCCACTCCAGGAGATCCATCCGATATTCATTTCTGACTTTTATGGACACTCAGACATACTTTCCACTCCCATCCCAAATAATAAATATTAAAAAAACAAGGGAGTAGCATATGCTCTTACCCACTGAGTCTTCTCTCCATTTTCCCTTCCTTCCTTTTTGATTATTTTGAGGCAGGATCTCATTACTTCTGGCCTGGAACTTGCTACGTGATCAGGCTGTCCTTGAACTCATAGGTTAAAGGTGTGCACCACCACACCCAACCCTTTCTGATTTTTTTTTTTCAACAGGAAAAGGAGATCTTTTCGGCTGGACCAAAGTGAAAAGGAAACTAGAAGTAGCCAGTGGCATTTTTGAATGCTGGGGTCTCTTTGGGACGTATCAAGCAGGGTGAGTCGTCATCAGACTCTTGTCACTGCACCGCTTCACCCATCCTCTCCTGCCTCTTCTACAGACCCCGTGTTTTTGTCTCCCTCCACTCCTTCCTTCCAGCTGTTCACTCGATTCCAGGAATTCAGTGCTTAGCGGCTGCCAGGAAAGCAAGCCTTAGAGGATACTGCTCAGGGACACAGGCTCCTTTTCCTTCCTGGGAGACCCATCCCATCACCAAGGTTAACGCTGCGCAAGTTTCACCCACTGATTTTAAAAGGTGGTAAAGAAGCAACTTGGTTTTTGTGTTTGTCTAGTTTTTAAAGCCTCCATGATTTATTGGTTTGAAGTAAATCATTTGAGGATTAAAAGATATCTTAAAAGTTCTAAAATTAGATCCAAACTGTCATTAAAAATTAACTGAAAGAAGTAAGAAAATGTTATTAATTACTTCGTCAGAGGCGCATAAGATGAGTCCCAGCCTAGGCAGGCGCAGCCTGGCTTCCAGTGCTGTGTGGGAGCCCATATATCCTGGGCTTGCTCCAATCATCATCACTCAGTGTTTGCCGCAAGGACAGAGAGCCACTTCAGCAATGCAGAAAATGCTCTCTGGACAGACAGCTGCAATGGTGCGGTGGGTGCCTGGCTGATATTTGCATCTGATATGTCAGCAAAGCACAGGATTAAAACCGTGCAGCAGGCACACTGGGGATCCTGCCTCCTCTCTCCTCCCCAGCACAGTAAGTCCAGTGACGTTCAAAACAAAGACACTCTGAGTGAGCAAGGACGAAACACAGAGCACATTCACACCAAAGAGAGCTCGCAGTTTGCCGTAACAGTGCTGTGATGTTGTAAACCTTTTAGTGAGGGGCTTAGGCACAAGTGCTGGACTCGCCTCGCTTCTAGTGTCACCCCACTAACTGCTTTATAAGGAACATGCTGCGATGTGTGTTGCAATAAAATATATTGTCCCTGACACAGAGTTCAAGTGTTTGTTTCAGAACACAGACACACGCAGACAAGCTCATTGAGAAGAAGAGGTGGCCAAAATGAAATGCATTTTTGTCCTTCGTAACGACTCCAGCCTTGGGATGATGCATCGTGCCAGCTGTCTGGGAACAAATGTGTTTTGTTGGCACGGGAACAGAAGAATCAGTCTGAATTTTGTAAATAAACTGTGGTTATTAAAATTGCTTGAAACAAGCCAGAATAATAACCATTAAACATGAAAAGTCAATAAAAGTCTTTGAATTATATTTCTGTTGCAATTATTATTCCTGTTTTCATAATGTGCTCTGGGAGAAAGCACAGTTTCGAGTTGTTAGTACTTTCAAATAGAGTTCACTGCAGATGGGTTAGCCCACAGCAGCCTGGGCAGGGAAGTCTTAAAATCCATTATGGAAAATGAGGAAATTAAAGGCTTGGAAATCTGTAGAACCAATTCTTCCTTTTAACAATTGTCACGATTATTGCTGAATCGATTTTCTGTCTTCTCAGCATCATGTTCTTCAAGGCTGCCCAGGACCCCATGGATTTGCTGGCTGCCCTTGTGATGACTCAGGTGGTTCAACCTGAAGCAATGCTATAAAATACAAGCTTTGAACGCATCGATTTGGGGTCCGCTCTATCCATGTTACTCCCTGGCAGATCACTGAGCACTGTGGGAGGCAGCAGACTCTTTGGGAAAACAGACGCTGGCAATTGAGGGGTGCAACAATCTGAAGGGCATGAGGCACTGTGGGGGACTGTCATGCTGCTTAACACTAAAACCTCCAAACTTTCTTGGTCTCCAGGGCTAGGAGGGAAGAGTCAGAGTGCTCATTCTATCTGTGGAGACAAGAGAGAACTATCTGGATATCTTCCACTCTGGCCTTCTCAGGACACTAAAAAAAAAAAAAAATCCCTATTATTGTGCATGTATGATGTGTGTATGGGTCTGCCATGAGATGTATGTGTGTGTTGTAAATCAGAGGAAACTTTTTTTTTTTTTTTTTTTTTTGAGACAGGGTTTCTCTGCATAGCTTTGGAGCCTGTCCTGGATCTAGCTTTTGTAAACCAGGGCTGCCCTCGAACTCACAGAGATCTGCCTGCCTCTGCCTCCCAATTGCTGGGATTAAAAGCATGCACCACCACTGCCTGGCTCTGAGAAGATCTTTTAAGAGAAACTCAGATGGGAAATCTGCCCAACTTTAGAAGTGAGCAGAAAGAAGGGTTGTGTGGAGCAGGTGCTGGCACCCCTCTTTGTCTTAGTTTTCCCTGGGTCCCAGTGCTTTGGGTGCTATAATGTCTGGGAAATAGCTAAGGGCTGCTAAGGATGTGAGAAGCCATGATCTTGTCAAATGAAATGACCACCTCAGATGAATAGCTGGAGTATTATTTTCATAAAAGTTTAGGTAGACAAATATACGACTAGAAAGTCACTTAGACTATGTTTAGGAGGTTATCCCCAAAGGCCCGTATCCATGAGCCAAGATCAGTGGCTTCTTAGCAAATCTTCAACCTTAGACTCCCTGTAGCGTGTGATGCTGATGCTGCCAACCTTCCTCTCTGCGCTCTCTTCCCTAGCCTCTCTCTCTGCCCTGTCACTTCTCCCTCTTCATTTCTCCCTCTATACTCTCTGAGCATAGCAAAGAGCGGGGTGGGCTAAGCGCCTATATACAGACCTAACACAGTTCCAGTACTGCCCTCAGAGCAGTCAGTAACCAGGGGAGTTGGGTGGGAAAGCCTTCAGTGGAGATCACAGGAAGTGTCACAAAACACAGGGAAGGGGGAGGTTCCATATGGGTCTGAGACAGCCAAGCCTTCCCAGAGAGACTCACAGGGCTCACAGGTGTCCTGAAGGTGGGGGTCCTTATCTTACAGGGCACAGACTGCTAGGGGGCATTCTCCTGCTCCTACAGTATTCAGTTCTCCTGGCTCTGCTCTTACCTTCCTATACCCATTTGATTCCTTCATATCTGCCTCTACTTTTTGGGTTCCCTGAACTGGCCCTGACCATGCCATTCATGCCCTCTTGGTGCCCATCTTTTTGCTGTGGGCTTCTGCTGTAGCCCCTCTGAGCGGGTGCTCACAGCTTGAGGACTCTTTCTGGAGCTGGTCATTCAGATCTTCAGCTCCGTGTTCCCACGGGAGCGTCACTTCTAAACATCTCATATGCCCCATCTAAGAAAACACTGTAGTAATGTCTACTGTGCATCATCTTCTCATTTAAAAAATTCTGCCAGTTTTGATATATTCCTTTCTTATTCTTGCTTCCACATCTATGTTTTGTGACGTTTTTCTTGTGAGTAAATCTATGTACCTTTCTATTCTCTTTGACAACATCAAATTCAAGTTTTATTTCGATGCTCTGAATGGGTCTCTTATCTACTGTTACCGACTACTCTTAGCAAAGGATAAACTAGACCATGTAGCACTTCCTATCTGAAAGAAGTTTCCAGTTGCTGACAACATTCTGACAAAGACTCTAACTCCCAAGCCCTGCACCTGAGACTGACCACCCATTGCCCTGACACATTCCCCCATCTGTGCTTAGTAAAGAGCAGACGAATACTCAGTAACAAAGCAATATTTTTCTTCTTCTTTTTTTTAATGGACAAAATGAATGAGACCAATTTTCTGGTCTTGTTTTCCTATTTGCTAATGTTGCTTCTGGCCACACTACTGCTTAACCTCCCCTGACTTTCAGGGCAGCTTTGCTTCGCAGCTCCCTGGTGCTGTCCCTACTGGAATATGCCTTTCCATGGCTCATTTAATGCCTAGCTCAGAGCCCCTTCCCCACAATGAATAACTAATTACACACACCACAGCCGCATGTTTCATAGTGTTTAAAGTATTTCTACATACACTGTCTTGTTTTCATGTTCCAAAGAGCCCTGTGGGAAGAAGGTATTACTAAGTTTACCTAGATCACATGATTAGATCACGTGACTAGTAGTGACAAGGGTGGATTTAGAACCACGATGCTGGATGACTCCCAGGAAACCTCTTCAGTTTCCTCTCCTTGGGTCTTGATGGGGTCTCTGGAACAACCTCAGACCTAAGCACACAGTGACCACAGAGACTGGTCACTAGATTTTCTCTTAAGTTAACCGACGTGTTTAGGCCTTAGTCATGAAGTTGGGGCTACAAAGCTGTGACTGAAGTGGGTGGGGCGAGTGACTTTCAGAAACGATATATTTTAAGACAACTATGGGCTACCTGTGCCTCTACAGTCTAGACCAGGACACATCACACACTGTTAGGAGCTAAAGCAGTGGGCTACAAAAACCCCTGGCCAGAAAGCTGGAGTGGTCCCCAGGGTAGCCTGAGGTGGTGGGGTAGGTTGCCGGAAGTGGAAGTGGCAGCTCTTTCCTAACTAGCCATGGAAGGAGCTGCTTTACCTGGGCACCTAAGCTCTTGTAATGACTCCCTATCAACACGGCCAACCCCACATAGGGCACAGGGAACACAACCTTCTGACTGAACCCTCACCTTTATCTCCTCAAACCAGGAGGATGTGAGGGAGCATCAAGGCTCTTATTCCTTCCGTGACTTAGACTGCGTCTCTGAGACTAGCAGAAAGAAAGGCCTGCTCTCACTCCCTGCTGCAGTCTACAGCAACACCTGGCTGGCTTCATGGTGTTGTGAGCCTGAAAAACCCTTGCCAGCAGGATCTACAAGCGCTTATCTTGGTATCTTCTCATAGCCGTCATTGTCTTGCACAGAGAGCCCGTGAGGACTAAAATGAAGCATGGATAGGCTTGGTAGACTACTTGCCTAGCACGTAGGAGGTTTTAGGCTCTATTCTCAGCATCAGGTGGGGAGAAAATATAAAACAATTAGTAGAAAAAAAGTACCTACTTCACGAAATGGTCAGCACTGTAAGTTCTTTATTACGAAGTGTCGCAAGTGTTGGTTTTAAAAAAAATACTTATTTAAATAATTTTTCTGAGAAACAAAGTGATCAATGTAACCAAATATGAAAAAAGAAAAAAGTCAATATATCAATAGAGCCCACCAGACTTAATAAAATCTTTCTTCAGCCACCAGCAAAATCAGTTAAATCCTTCTGAAAGCCAATCATGCTTTTAACGTTTAGATCACCAGTCCGAACAGGAGGCTTTGTGCATGTGATTTACTTCCCACACTGTATAGGCCAGAACCTGGCTCTGTTTAGTGACATTGCTATCAAAATATGATTCATACAGCATGAAATATATCAAGTATGGGGCTGGAGCAATGGCTCAGTGGTTAAGAACGCATATTGTTCTTGCAGAGGACCTGAGTTCAATTCCCAGCACCCACATCAGGTAGCTTACAACTGCTTGTAACTCCAGCTCCAGGGAATGAATAACCCTAACATTAGATACATGCACAAACACAGACACACACATCTACATATAAATAAATAATAGTAAAAATATTTAAAAAGATACCAAGTAAAAGTTCAAGTTATTTCTTTTTTCCTTTCTTTTCTCTATAATTTGCCAGGTAAATCATCTATTTTCCTTGTGAATTACAAAGCATTTGATCCCAAAGGTGAATTTTAGTTTTAGCCCTAATATTCTCTTCTGCACCTGAACTCAGATGACAGACAGCATCTGTCTATTTTACGCTGCGTTACCAAGATGGAAATTAACGTGTGGGGAGGGAGCAGAGCATACCCAGCCCCATCCTAGCCTGGGTCAGCTACTTTCAGGCCCTACATCAGAGGTGGCTTAGCCTTTCTGGAGGGCTGTTTCTGTGCACAAGGAGGAAGTCTGGTCAGAGCTCTGAGCCCTCACCCTTTCCTGCAGTTTTGGGTTTCTTACCCAGATCTTATCTGGAATAGGAAATACATAACTCCGATGTGGATCAATATAATGGTGATTATGCTTATTACTATTTGGGGATTATAGGAAGAATCATGTGTTAGTAAGATTAATTTAGGAAACTAGTTATTTTCTCAATTCAGTTCTCTGAATCTGCACATAAGGGCCAGTGGTGGAGACGTGTTCTCCGCGGCTCTGCCTGGCTTGGTGATCTGCCAGTGGAGACAGTGGAGCTGATGGTACCGAGGCGAGTGGGCAGAAAGGATGCCACCCATCAAGACCTGATGAGAAGGAGCCTTTTGTTTTTAATTAAAAGCATAACTTTTAAAATGCCTCATTCATTTTTTGTTTTTATAAAATCAAAACACAGGAATTTTTCTTAAATGAAAACCAGAGACAGTTTAAACATTTTTTTAAGCAAGTAAGTTATAAAAAGCAGCCTAGGAAATTGTCTTCTGTAATACTGCCAGTTTCAATTTGTTTTTTTTTTTTTTTTGGCTTTTTATGCAGCTAGTATCAGGATAATAATATTTAGTTGACAAGGAAGAGAAGAGAGTTCTAAGTAGCTGTTTTACATTCACTTTAGTTGTGCGGCTTGGTGATGTGAGGCTAGCTACTGTTACTGGAGACACTTTGATGAGCGCTTGAAAGGAAAGTCATATCACAATGCTGCCAACACTTTAGGTAGCCCAAGTCCTACGAAACCATCACCACAGCAGTACTAATCCTTTTTGACTATTTCTCTTCGGGTCATAAAATGAAAGGGGGAACTGGGTGGCGGTGGTGCACACCTGTAATCCCAGCACTCAGGAGGCAGAGGCAGGTGGATCTCTGAGTTGGAGGCCAGCCTGGTCTACAAAGTGAGTTCCAGAACAGGCTTCAAAGATAGACAGAGAAACCCTGTCTCAAAACAAAACAAAACAAAACAAAATGAAAGGGGAAATACAAGTCAAATTTAGATAAAAGGTTAAATTAAGTTATAGATGAACATTATTAATTTATTAAGTACAGATTCCTTGCTGCTTGTTCCTGTGGAAACAGCTGACCTTTCTGTTCTAGTTACATTCTAGGATCTTGTGCAAAATACCTAACAGCTCACGGTAGCAATGACTAAGACACATTCAGCTTCATCCACGGGTATTTCCTGACGTTTCTTTGGTAGCCTAGTAGAAGATATCAGGAATTAGTGTAAGAAGTATTCTAAAGAGCTATTGTCACTGCAAACATGAAAGCAACTTTGATGATCAAAAAGAAGTCAGCAACAAAAAAGGCTGAAAGTAGTTCCTGAATCCTTCCCTATTGTTCATTTGGGATTTCTTGATTTCCCAACTCTCCACATATTATGGAATTTTCTGTGTGAAGTTTTGCCATGAATTTAAGTGGTGTCAACAAAGTTTTACCTTAAGTCACATTTTACCACAAAACGGAGAAGCTGCAGCCCTCCAGGGAGCCCCAGGAAGTTTTTTGCTTTTGAAAAGCTTGTTTTTAATTCTTCTGGTTACATGTGTCCTGGACAGGGGACGGTGCTCAGGTGACCTTCCTGATAACTACACTCATGCTGCTTGGGCCTGCTCGCCACCACACTCCCACCTAAGGACGTGTTTTCTGCTGTGGCCAAACCTGCCCTGTGCTCATTCCCTTTGCCCTAAGCGTTTCTCTGCCTGGGAAGGTCAGTGGGACTAGCTATCCAGGCACTCAGAGCTCCAGGGTTACTTTCTTGTCATCCTTTGTAAGCCTGGGATTTGAACCTGGCACCAGTTTGCTTCTTCCTTTCTTACACTAACTAGAAATGAGCCTTGAGGTTGTCACAGAGGAACAAGGTCTGGAATCCAGATGACTTGTATCTGACAGCTCTGTTAGGTGTGGTCCTATGTGACCATCTGGAAAACAAAGATGGCCATGCTGACTTTGATGGTCACAGAGAGGACTAAATACTTCTGTATAATGTCTGTTCCCTTGCAGACATTTGGAAAGTACGGGTGCCTTTTTTTAAATCAGAGTATTTCTAATGTTTTCAGCTCTATGACACAGACACTATGTAATACACAACATACAAACACATGCATATGTGTTGTGAAAGCAGAACTATCCATGTGAAATGGATTCTACTGGAATACACCATGACGTGGCTAGCAGTAATAGGAGTCAAGTAAGTTTTAACTTTTTAGGTTCCATATGTTTAAATAAAAATTAACTCAGAATGTATCGCACATGTGAATGCAAATCACACAACCATAAAACTTTCAGGGAAAAAGGAGACAATCTGGAACTTAGTGCTAGGACAAAGCTCTTGGTTTGACACTAAGAACCTGATCCCTAAGAGGAAACGCTGATAAACTGACCTCATTAAAACCCTTTGGTTAGCGAGTCTGTTAACATGCGGACGCATTTGACAACTGCACAGTGCAGCAACTGTGAGAACGCAGCACCATTTTGTCCCATGCCTGCCGTGAGGCCCTCTGTCAATATCTCCAGAGATACATAGAGCCTCTGTGACCAGACCTGAACTCTTACGTTTTTCAAAAGTCAAGTGACCCATCCCTGAGACCCTGTGCTGAAGTTCACTGACCCAGCTGAGGTATCCGTATCTGGGGACACTCCTGGTGGCTTGTGCCTAGTGTACTGTGACACTGAGGAGGTGGTGGCTGAGGACAATGATCACCCAGGATTTCATTAACATTCGTTAGTCTCTGTTGGTCCACTGCTAAAGGTTTTAAAGTGTCAAAATTGCCACTTGTTGTAATTCATAAAAACTAAGAGTTGAGTAAAAATAAGCCTGTCATTTCGAAATAAAATAGGTTATTAGCTATTGTCATAGCTTATTTTATTAAAAGAATAAAAAGAAAGAGAACTTTAAAACTCAAAAGAAAACAGGATTTATGCCTTTTAACTAAATAATGTGCATTGATTTTATGGGGCTTTATACAGTCAGAATATATGTCCACTTATTTTTAAATGATGGTGTAGGAGACACTGGTGCCTGTCTACCCAACATCTATTTCTCTGCTTCTTTGTTTTCCCCCTTTCTTGAGCAGCCCCACCATCAGCTGGCAGAGGAGTGAGTCGAGAGCTCCCCATGCTCAGGAGAGGCTGGAAACCCGCTACCCTCAGCCTCCAGAGAGCACAGATGTGGGCGGGATATGTGGCAGTGCTGTGGCCATCCTGGAATTGCTTTGAGAATGAAGCCACCAAAGGCGGCAGAGCCACCAGAATGTCAGAGAGGCAGCTCCCGGGCTTTCACTATCTCTAGACCGCCTCTTCTGGGTGGCAATGCTCGTCCTTGTTTCTGATGGCCCCGTGGGGCACTCTGTTCTCAAAACAAGCGGATGCTAGCTGACACAGTGAAGCAGCCACTGGGCTGGAGGACGGAAGAAAGCAACCAGAGAGGACGTACCTGCTCCTGTGCCTCCAGCTCTTTGTGCTGTAGCTTCTTCTCTGCACTCCGCACCTGATTAGAGCGGGTTTCCAGTTCGTCTTGTAAAGCCTGCAACAGTGTAAAGAAATACAGCAACATCAGAAACTAGTGTACTTGAAAAAGCAGCCTTGCCACATGAATTGGTATTACCAAGGCCTTGGATGCTGGCTTTTTACTGTTGTTTCGAAGAGTTTCAGCAAGCAAGCCCGGGTTTTGTGTGCTAGGCCCACATTGTTCGTGCTGGAATAAAACCCTACAAAGAAGTGTGCTGGCACATGACTGCAGTCCCAGCCCTCGGGACGCTGAGGCAGGAAGACTGCTGAGAGTCTGAGACAAGTCTAGGCTACATGGCAAGACCCTATCTCAAGATGCCAAAAAGTCATAGAAAATAAGCCCGAATGTATAAATGAGATAAGTTAGCAAATGTCGATTATTACTGAAAGTCTCCTATTTCCAGCATAGGGCTATGACCATGTACCAAAGAATGAAGTTATTGTTAGTTAGAGCAGCCTTACCAGTCAAAGAATGAAGTGTTGGAATCTATAGGTATTGTGATATCGAATTATAATGACCAATTCATAGTAAACCTAAAGGACTCTCCACAGCAACTCAGGATAGTGTGGAATTTGAAGAACCAGTAGGACGTGGACAGAGGTGACCTTGCGGTTGCCTAGTAGCTGTTAGAAGCAGATTCCAGGTCACGATGGGGAGCTGGGAAGCCACAGAGGTCTACAGTTATCATCTTGTCAGTTACCATTTTAAGTAAAAAGTAAGCTAGAAAAGATGCAGCATCCACGACAGTAACCCCGTATCATTGCAGAAATGAGACACACAAAGTTACAGCGGACAGAAGCATGGGGTAGTAAGAGCAATGACCAGTCTCGGAGTGAACCTCATCCAGCCAGTATGACTGCATTCTGCTGAGATTGTGACAGCGTCCCTACAGGTCATGAGAAGGAAAACCACAGGGCCCTCCCAAGTCCCCAGGCCCACGTTATAATGGTGGGGTAGCGAGCAAACAATTGAGTATAATATAGATCCTTGGTCTGTGCAGGGGAGAGACATGGGGGTGGGGCGGGGAGAGGCTATCCTGGGGAAAAGGTTACAGTTCTAAAACAAATGGCTCAAGAAGGGTTATCTGAGCAAATTTTGGCAGCAGAGGAGAGTGCAGGCCACGTGAACCGTCAGGAGAGCAGTCCTTCCAGGCAGAGGACACTGAATGTACCAAGACCTCCGGAAGCCACAAAGGTTACGGTGGAGATGGAGCAGAGGGGGGACGACGAGGTCTGAGGCTATGTGGAGGTCACGGTTGGTGGAGTGGTCGAGCGTACAGAGATGGGAAGCTGCTGGAGGGCTCTGAGCAGGCAGTGCTTCAGTCACAGTCTAGACAGGGGCAAGGTAGACAGCAAGGCTGGTCAGGACCCTCCGTGTCCTGGGAAGCAGTGATGGAGACTTTTATCAGGGTGGAAGTGGCAAGTGAATGCTAGCCTCCTTGTAGACTCTGCCCGGAAGGGTTAGATGCAGAGCATGAGAAAAAAAGAAGACACCCCCCCTCCCCGCAAGGAGTCTGCACAGTTTGTTCTAAGAGATGGGGCAGGTGTTCTGGGAGAAGCCCTGGAGCTCAGCCTGGGACGTAAGTCTAAAATGCCTACCGCATATCCAAGCGCCACAGGCTCAGGAACAATGTCTGAGATAGGGTTTGGTAAAAATTCTATGTGTGAGGCCAGGTGGCACCTGCCTGTAATTGTAGCATCCAGGAAGCTGGGGCAAGAGGATCATAAGTTCAAGGATAGCCTGGGATACGTGGTGAGATGCTGTGTTAAGAACAACATTCCATGACAGCCAGGACTACACAGAGAAACACTGTCTCAAAAAACCAACCAAACAAACAAAAAGCCTAAACAAACAAATACCCCCAAAACAACAAAAACAGCAACAACAATAGACAAAAACAAGCAGCAAAGTAAACTAAAACAGACAAAAATTTCAATACAAGGTCAATCTTTCACACACACACACAGTGAACTTGAATTTGGGGGTTGAATCTTAGACCTCTTTGAGCATTTAATGAAAGCTACATGGTCACTCTCCAAAAGGGGAAAAGCATGATTATGGTTTTGTTTCTGATTTTCGGGCCTGTTTGAAGTCCATTCATGGGTAGACCTCCTGCTAAGGACTTTTAATTTACAGAGTAAGAGGAGCTTTTATGCTTTAGGGTCTCTTTGATATTAAACATTATACATCTACAATCTGACTAGGTCTGGGAATGAGCTTGGAATCTCAAGGTCTTACCTCTTTTTCATACTATTATGGTCTGGTTCCAGAAAGATGGATGCGATTGTTCCTATTCCTGACAGTTATGTAGCATTCTTTTACCTGTGACAGCGCTCAGTAAACAGGATGTTATGGCCTCTTTTAAAAATAGCATGTCTGTGGAGAGTAATGACCGTGGCTGGGGAGAGAATCCATGTGTACTTTTCGGTCCAGCTCTGCGCAGCTCTCCAAGTCATCCTACTGCAGTCAGTGAACACCCGAAATCCAGATCCAGTGATGCTATCTCCCTGCAAAAATTTGAAGCCACTCTCCAGCACCCCTGAAATGTGGCTCTAGCTTCAGAAAAGACCGTGAACTAGTGGCCTGGAGGAGGCACCTGTGGGCTTGTGTGTTGAGCTGGAGCCATTGTTCCTATCGGTAACAAGCTAAGAGAGCGTGGACTGTATTTCTAGCTCTCATGGTCAGTCCTTGTAGCAGGTCATATTCTGTCTGTTAGAGAGGAGATAGTGGGGGCCGCGTGTGTTCAGGTTTACGTGGCCAGTAGTGGGCACTGGGCTGGCATTAATGTTTCTCTAACTTCAAACTCAACATTTGGGCTGTGCTCTGCGGCTTCCTTCTCCTTTGAGCCCAGTTTCTCTTCTCTTTATCCTACCTAACTTGTTCTGAAACTCAGGGTGAGCTCACTGGTCTCCTCTGGGTTCTTTCCCATCTAGTGTCGAGGAGACCTAATGCGCATGTCTGCGTGACGCTGCAAATCACTGCAGCTGTGGGTTCCCTGATACTTCTGCAGGCTCCATGACTGGCCAGCTCAACGCCTGGCACAAGTGAGTCTCAAATCACAACCGAAGTGAACTGACTCACAGATGGTAGGGTTCTAGTCCCTGAGGATGTCTCTCTCGACCATTAGGGCTTCTGGCGGTCCTTAATATGGTGCATTTAACCAGTGGTAGTCTGGTGTTATGAAATAGAGACTATATCTTGTAATATGCCTAGCCATCTCTGTATACATACACACACATGTATATAATGGTTATTAAAATAATATGATGTCTGGTTCCTGCCATAATAAAGTATTTTGTTTTTTTTAGTTTTTGATTTTATTCACAGAAAAATACAAAGTTGTACCTCTCCCTTGTCTTAAACAAAAACCTCCGGGCTGCCCCCATCTCCCCTTCACTAGAGGTCCCCCACACTCCACATGCTATGTCCTCCTGTTGTTCTCTTCTGGGCGCCTATCCTCACCATTCTCCTGAGTTTCATTTCACCAATCACTTGCTACCTCCAAATGCCAAAGTCAGAAGCTGATTTGTTTCTTTACTTTGGGACAGCATTTCACAGCTACTTGTGTTTTTGTCTTGATCTCTGAGGAATTCACTGTTCCAGTGAAAGCAAGCGGTTAAGAAAGAAGGCTGCTTCAGACGGCAAGTCAGACATGAGGAGGCCGTGAGTGGAGCAGCTGCTGTGGGAAGTGGACTTTGGTAGTGGAGTCAGGAGTGAGAAAAGACAGGACTGAGCTTTGACAATGAGAACTGGGGATTGGGACCAGCAAGTGGGAAGTGTTGGGGCCGTGTGTGTGTGTGTGTATTAGTGTTATGAGAGGAAACATACACAACAATGGAAGTTTTTTTCCTCCCATGTATATTTGTTTTCTATGACTAACGACAACCAAAAGCTTTCATAAGACCCAGCTCTACTAGAGGTCATTCTACCAATGCAAGGACCAGCAGAACCCTCACGGGGAGAAGACCGGGAGACCAGCACTAGGGGAACTGTATTATTTTCATACTGATTCATTAGTATTTCTCTGGTTTTGCATACATGCCATTAATATTTATATCCAGCAAATTCATTTGTTAAAATCCTAACACCCAAGGCCATGGTGTCAGTGTAAGTTCAGATGTTACTCAAGGGGCCTTAGAAACTGGTATGGTTATAGCCCTGTGTGCTTGTGCGCCATACTGACTGGGATCAGCGCCCCAGCAAAAGGGTGATCAAGATGAGTCACACTTTTACCAGACATCCAGTCTGTAGATGCCTTGAGGCCATAGTCTCAGCCTCTGGAATGGAGGAATCAGTGATGTTTACAGCACCTGTAGCTTAGTTGGTACGGTTACAGCCCCCTGAGCTGATAGGTAGCTTGCTAAACTGGGTCTGAACAGGGTAGAGGGCTTCTTGGAGCCATTTCCCACTTGTCTAGGGAAATGAGCAAAGTAAGAAAGGTTCTGAAACCTGCCCTTATGATGGCCCCAAAGCAGGCCAGGCAGAGATGCAGGCCAGGCAGAGATGCAGGCCAGGCAGAGATGCAGATGCAAAGAGGAGGCCAGAGAGCTGCAGGAATCTGGAGGGGCGGGAGGCAGTGGTGGAGACCAACGAAAGACGGTTTCCAGGGGAGACAAAAGTTTCCAAGGAAGCAAAATCAGCTCTCATCTTGTCTTCATATTCCGCACAGTGAGACTATTCAGTCTACCATATTTTATCATTATTATCAAGATTCAAATTATACTTGCTTTTCAAAAAAAGTAGTACTTCAAACTTGCTCGTAGTTTAAAAATGTAAAATACTATTTTCTTAGAGGCTAATCAGAGGAAGTCGTATCTAGAAATGACTTTTATTATCTATTAAAAATCAGTGTAAAAAATTGAAAAGTAACCAAAAAATTCTACTTTCTCAATTAAAGAGTAGTGCATAAAAGGAAAATGATAGTTTCTGCTGGCAAATGTTCCTGGATTTATATTCTAAAATAATTATTATGTTATTTGAATTGGAACCTCACATTTTGACATAAAAACTGTGGGAAAATGACCACAACTCAGCATGCACAACCAGTGGGCTTTCGTTTAAGTTGTGGTTTCTTTTTTGAAACACAATCAGATGACATCACACACACACGCGCGCACACACGCGCGCGCACACACACACACACACTCAAACTTTAAGTGTATCCTTGAGAAAAGCCCCCAAAATTGAAGAACAGAATGTCCCTTTAGGTCAAAAACATGAAACCAATCCTGATTTTGGACATTTAAGTTTTTATTCTAAAAGATTGTTCCTTCTGTCTTGGCTCCCCTGCATCAATGTGCATCACTTCTGAAAAGTCAGTTCTTTTTTCTAACTATATCTGCTTTTGAATACTACGCAGGTCAGTTTGGCAGAGAGCTGGGCTGTTCTTGAGTTTCTGGTATTTTGTGGTAGGTGTTGTTCCTTTTGGAAACTACAGCTCCCAGATTCCTCCTGGATTATGGATACCTGCGCGCGCGGGCGCGCACAGGTGCAGGACATTTCTCCCAGATACCCTTGCACTTCTCGTTAAAAAGCGCTTCCACGAGGTCTCGCTCTCTCTTTCCCTTTACCCTTGTGTGTCTTGCACACCTGTCCCTTATCGTGTCCCCCTTCCCCCCCCCCCATTAAAGTGCACCCAGGTGGGAGCCGCGTGTCTTGTCTCCTCCTTTCGCGCGTGTCTTGTCTGTCCTGTGTTTGTCTACACACACACCGCTTTAAAAGAATAATAGTAGGGAACAAAGGACATGTTCCAGAAGAAAAATGTAAACGACATATGTTCTCCACACACAGACACCACACAGCAGGGGCACAGCCTCTGTGTAGTGCAGACCGTGCTTTACCCTGTGAGAAGGTCTGTCTGTATTCTGATTGGTAAATTTTATACAATAAAATTTAGGCTTTAGTTTTTAAATAGGTAAGATAATTTTTAAAGTTTATCATAAAGGCTGTAAACAGGGGTCTGGAGAGATGGATCAGTGGTTAAGAGCACTGACTGCTTTTCCAGAGGACCCGGGTTCAATTCCCAGCACCCACATGGCAGCTCACAACTATTCTAGGGGACCCGATATCCTCATACAGACATACATGCAGGCAAAATACCAATGCATATAAAATAAAAATATTTTTAAAAGTCTGCAAACATCCTCCTTTGGTTTTGATCCATTAGGCAACACTAATGTAGAAACCCTGGTCACAAAGGTGGACTAAGATGACCCTCATTTCAACTTAGTTGCTGTTTGATGATGCCCACATCTGTTTATGTAGCACCAGTCCAATTCAGTTATAAATGGGCTGATAAGATCGCCTATGAGAAGGCTTTCTTTGATGCATAAATTGACATAGAAATGATATTTTTCTTTCTAGTACTGCTAACTTCAGGCTAAGATAAAAATGCAAGTAAAAGTCGTAAGATTACACTTGACTTCATTTTAAGTTTATTTTTAATTAAATAAACAAACAGCTTGGACAAAGAAGGCCAAGGCGTGTCACTCATGCAGGGAGACACACATCTAGAGTTCCTAAAGATGACATGATGACAGTGTGCCATTTCTATGGGTGGTTCTACTGCTGATGGAGGCCATGACATGTTTTTAAATAGGCCATGTTGAGGTACAAAGGGAACACATCTTGGCTGGCTAAAAGGACACTCAAGATTTCTTATCAAGAGCCACTTCATTCATAGGTACCCAGGATGAACAGATGGACCACTTAGTAGTGAGGAGCGGAGCAGCACTCAACTGCAGATCTCCGAGCCGGAGGGAGCTTCTGCAGGGACCACTGGCCCATTCCCAGGGCTTGCTATCATTTTTCCTAGCGTGGTGACTTTTAGGCATTGGTCGCATACTCCTGCATTCCAAGAAATCATCTTCTAAAAACTTTTCATAACCATTCTGCCTTGTGATATTGGTGTGAAGAAAAGGGGACCTTTGGGGATTTTAACCCAACACATATGCTACTTTGGACATAAATCAAATCTCCTTTCAGGTAAAACTTTAGAGTTGTCGGAATAAGCTATATGCATGAGAAACAGCATTTAAGTGTGAACTTGCTAGGCTTCTGATTCAACATAAAGACAAAAGCATCATGGACAATGTGAAAAACAAGGAGGTGCTTCCTTGAAAGAATAAGACAAATTTCATTTTTTCCTTTCTTTCTCATATCTATTTTTAGTCCTTTAAAATTCTTCAAGGATGTCCTCTAAGAATGCACTTTTCAAAAAGCTGCGTGTTTCCTGGTCTGCACAGAGGTTCCCGGAAAGAAATCATGTTATTCAAGACTTTGATGATCTAAGGAAGCTGGACTCCCCCAATGCACCTCATTGACGCCCCCTTGTCACACAGACCATCCGACAGCAGTTCTCAAGTCTCTCACGGTAGCCTAGCTATTTCCGGGGGGGGGGGGACTCGCAGAGCATCTGCCCTCCCCGCCTTCTCAGGCAGCAGTCTCACGTGTGAACAAGTTCTTATCTCAGGTGTAGACCTCCAGGACCAAGTTAAGAACCACAGCTCGGGAGTTTTCAGGAGCATAAGGGGATTTCCTCCTCTGGCTTGTCTGTTAACCAACGCAAAGGGTTCAGTCTGCAGAACAGGGTACAAATCAGTAAAAATGTCAGATGCCTACAGACCACCACTCTCTTGCACAAGCCCGGGAAGGGAGTGGACCCACAGCCACTTGTTCAATTTCATTTTTTTATAGTGCTAACCATTCACACATTCAACCTCAAATCTCCTCATTCAAGACTTTTTCCATGAAACATTTCAAATCTAGATTCCAGAAAGTTCTGGTTTCTCATCAAGTTCTTACATCCCCTACAGCACACTCGTGTTTTCTTCCTATTGTGATTTCGTCTGCTTCCCCCTCATTTTAGACTGTGCTTCATAAGGGTAAGAACTCTCTCCCCTTCTCTTTAAAGTAAACGCTGAGACAGCTGGTAAATTGTTGTTTATGCTGCAGTAGGTTTTGTGCTCGTCATCCAAACCAGTTGCATACAAACCAAGTAGCTCTTTCTCTAAAGCAGGTCTGTAGATTGGGGAATTGGTTCGGTGGGTACAGGGCTTATTGGGCAAGCATGAGGACCTGACTTTGAAAACCCAGAAGCTACAGAAATCCGGGTGTGTTGGCAATTTTGTAGTGCCAGTGCTCCTACAGGGAGACGGGAGGTTGAGACAGGACAATTCCTGGAAGCTCAGGGGCCAGCTAGCCTATGTATGTAGTAGTGAACAGTCTTCAAACAAGGCTGAAGTCAGGGAGTGACACAGGCCTCAGCATGTGCATAAACACTCAAATGCAGGAACACACACACTAAAAAAGTAATAAAATAGTTGTATGTTCTGATCACACAGATGGTGCCTTCAAGTGTCAATGGTGAAATCTCTTCTGCTTTCAAGACAACAGGCATCAGTGTCTTTCTTCTCAAATTCCAAGGGTCAATCACAGCTGAGTTCCTTCATGAGCTTATTCGCAGGCCCATCTTCCCTGCTGCCCTGTGCTTTCATGTATTATATGAATGGGCTGTGTGGCATCCTGATAGTGCCTTTAACCTTGGTACTCTTATTCTCTGATGGCCACATATCTTTGTTTCTGTTTGAATGGCTGTCATTCCATTCCTTATATACCCCTACCACCAGCTAACTTCCTCTTTTGTAACCTGATTCCATTTCCAGTGATGTCTGGAGCTTGTTCTCTGCAAGGTGAGCCATGATATTTCTATCGCCAGTCTAGTGCCTTTCCCACATCTCTACAGTCCAGAGTCTGTCTGCTGGCCTGGACACTGTTGGGTCGCCCTCTTCCCAGACATCCTTTTCTTTCACACTACAAAATTGGGATGATCTTCCTCCAACTTCTCTTGCCCCCCCCCCCCAGCCACTTTTTCCCTTCCCTTTCAGTTGTGGGTTTTTTCCCCAATAGGGTCTTCTATCTCTACTCTTTGTCTATGTACCATCTCCTTTGGGTAAGAAACCGATTTTATAAATTCCAGTGGAATGCACATCAGTAGATCCCGGTGTGATGGGCAGTGTTACCCAGGTGTGCCTGCTGCTGATTCCTAATGCCCATTTCCACACACACTGCCTCACACTTGACAGATGCAACTGTCTCCCCTACGGGTACATGGTCAGTCGCCTCAGCATCATTTCAAACTTGTCAAATTCAAGGTCAAGCTCATGAACTTTCCCTTCAACCAGCTTCACTTCACTGCCAACTCTCCTGATGGTTTGGTTAAATGATAGCCTTCCTTGAAAAGATAGCTACTGAAAAATGTGTGACGGTAGCTTTATATGAATACAGGTCCTTACAGATATAATAGCTGAAGCCATACTAGAATAGAGTATACCTTTTTAAAAGAAAAAATAAAACCACAGCTAACAGTCTTGCTAGGTAATCCAGACAGGGCTTAAATTCATGATCTTTCTGTCCTAGTCTTCTCAGTTCTGGATCACAGTAATGGGCCACCATGTTGGATTCACAGGACATGTGGGAGAGAGGTTGCTCAGATGCTGGAGTGATACCTATGAGCCAAGAACATTAAGAGCCTCTGGGCAACAGTAAAAGCTGAAGAGGGCATGGAAACAATTCTTTTTGACAGCCTGGATTCAGAGGGAGCTGGGTCTGCTCACATCTTAGCCTTCTGACCTCCTGAGCTCTGAGACAACAGCTCTCTCTAGTTTCAGGTTGTCTAAGCTTTTGACTGTCACATTAGCTAAAGAAGAAAAACCCTTCCATTGTGTGCGTTTTCTCCTGCAATACTAAACACATATTTATGCACTCTTTCCCACCTCCAGTAAATCTTAAAGATCCATTGGCCCTCACAGGGTCATCTACCTACCCCAAAGGACAGAAGAATGGACGGTCTGTTGTTGAGTCATATGTTTGTACCAGAATGAATCATAAAATTAGCTCCATCTCCAGGTTAGGGAATGAGAATGGAAGGCAAGAGTGGCTGCCCCTCCCCCCGAAAAGGTAGAAGTGCATCTTTATAAGGACAGACATGGAAGTCTAAAGACCAGACCCAGCTCTGCCTCCCCCATCAGGTCATATGAAAGAAGAGCGTGTACGTGTGTGTGTGTGTGTGTATTAGTGTTTTCAGAGGAAATATACACAACAGTGGAAATTTTTTCCTCCGATGTATATTTGTTTTCTATGACTAACTTGACAACCAAAGGCTTCCACAAGACCCAGCTCTACTAGAGTCATTCTACCAATGCAAGGACCAGCAGAACCCTCACGGGGAGAAGATCGGAGACCAGCACTAGGGGAACTGTATTATTTTCATACTGATTCATTAGCGTTTCTCTGTTTTGCATACATGCCATTTCAGGTTACAGAGGGAGCTGTTTCAGGTTAGTACGGCACATGCTCAGATGAAGAGAACTGCTCAGGATGGGAAGGTAGAGAGCCTTAGGTGAGCCCCACATTTACACAGGGGATGCAAATCAGCTATGCCAGGAAAAGGTTGTTCTTTTTTTAACCTTAGGATTCTGGCTATCTGGAGCCCATACTTACGAGGGAAGAAGTTTAAAACTTTCCATTTAAACCACTTAGAATGAGAGGATTTACAAAGATCCTGTTTAATGTTCAGCTGACACGTTGTCAAAAACATTTATCATGCAACCTTTTGAAGTTTCTTCCACTCCTTTCTAGTTATTAAAGCTCAGATTGCAGCTAGTTATCAACAACAAAGCAAACACGTGACAGAGTTTTTATAGTCAACCGTTTGGTTTCTGAACTACTAAGCAGAATTCACTTCTTCTGATCAGAAAAGTGATTAGTGACCTAGTTTTCATGCCGAAAGCACCCCGCAGCTGATTTTTAAAATCACTTCTGTATGGACCCAGAAAGAATGCCAGGGACTTGGAAATTTCTTTTCAAGTGTTTATGATGCTCCAAATTCTAAGAATGTTCAGCTCTGAGAATGTAACACTTTAAGTCAGAAAGGAATTCTTCCAGTGCAAACCAAGAAACAGTGACCTACATTACGGAGGCGAGTTCTCGGCAAGTTAGTCCCTAATGTAAATTTCTTCAGATTAAGAATACACGAAGTATATTCCAAGAACACACTAAGAATATATTAAGTTCATATTTTTGATCCAAGAGGATAATACATGTAAAATATTTTTTGAGTATAGACAATGTGCTCAACATCATACGGGGGGCGGGGTACAAAGTGAAGCAAGTCTTGGTGGCATCATTTAGGTGCTGACATTATCATACAAGGCATGTGATAAAGACAAAAAGCAGAGGGCACAGTAAGTGTCTTAAGCGGCCAATTGAGAACAAAAGGAACAGGGAAGAACAGAGAAAGAAGTTCAAAGACACCACAAGGAAGGAAGCAGATAAATCCAGAATGTGGAACAATCTACAGGACAAACTGACCTGCTTTCTGCAAGAAGTCAATGTCATGGCACCAAAGCAAGGAAAGGCATGCTTTAGATTAAGAAAGGCATAAAGATGAAGATCAAATGCAATGTGTGCATCTTGCTTGGATTTTGATTCAGGCAAGTTGCCTATAAAGTGGCAATTTGAAGTCAATGGGGATGTCTAACTATAAAACAGGCAGTAAATAAGGCCAAAGGAGAGCCTAATTTTCCCAGGTGTGACAATGAGACCAGGGACTGCAAGGACCGTGATTGCTCAGAGGCATTCTGGGGCACAACAGGCAAAGTGATATGTCTGAAGCTTGCTTCAATGTAGTTCAGCATAAAATGAGAGGAAACACAAAGCACATGTGGGGTTGGAGACAGGGTCTTATTCTGTAAGTCAAGCTGTTCTAGAACTCTCTAAGCAGCTAGCCTAGGCTGGCCTTGAACTCATAACAATTTTGCCTTTCCTTCAGTGCAGTCATATCTTGGCAGCTGCTGAAGATAGGTGCTAGTCTCTACTTTAGGCAATGTATACAGTTTTCATAATAAAACAGGAAAAGTCCTATCCACAGTAAGATGGCTGGGGGTTTTGGTATGATATTGAGAAAGTCTTCTGGAAGAGCTTTGAGGAAATAACATTGCAAAGGTCAACAAAGGGAAAATTGGAGTGTGCTGAGCAAAGATGGTACAGTTCATGGCGCAGGGGGAGTTGGGGTAGCCCTGCAGAGGGAGGCCCAGCAGAGGACCAGAGGCCCTTCATTCAGTGAGAGCAGCTTGTACATTCTGTTCTATCTGCAGCATGAGTTAGCCATTTTATACTTAGTCTTCCTCTTCATACATCCTTCCCAGATCACCTTCACCATCCCCCTCGCGGAGCAACCTTTCCTGTCAGGTCTGTTCTGGTTCTTACAGAGCTCCACCTGACTGTTGCATGTTCTAGTTTTATTGCTGTTGCTGTGATACCCTGACAAAGAGCAACACAGGGGAGGGAAGGATTTGTACTGCTTATGATTCCAGATGACAGTCCATCCCTGAGGGGAAGTCAAGGCAGGAACTCAAACGACTAGTCACATCACATCCATAGTTAAGAGCAGAGGAAAATGCATGTATGTCTACTTGCTTGTTTGTTCAGTTACCTCTCTTTACTTCCAAATGTTTAGGGCTCAGCCTAGGGAATGGTGCTGCCCAAAGTGGGCTTAGACAATTAATAATCAAGACAGTTCCTCACAGATACATTCATAGGCCAATCTAATCTAGATATTCCTTTCTCCAGGTGATCCTAGGCTGTGACAAGTGAGCATTTAAAGTCACAGCACATCATCTATTGCTCCTCCCACTGTATCTTGGCACTGAATGACTTCTAAGGCAACTCTTTCAAAAGCTCCTCTGGGACACGAAACTTACTGAGAGTAGAGCAAATGTGTTTATTTAGGAGTTCTAATCTGAACATACAAGAGTGATCATGAGTACTTATGCTCCTAACAACATAGCGAGAATTGCATTAATGATGAAATTATGAGGCATCTAACGCGATTTGTATTGCTCAGCGAAGATGAAAAACTGAATTTTGAAAGAAAAATCACCGGGTTAATAAACTAGTGTTGGACATGCAAGCATTTTTTCTTCAGCACTACGTAACGATCAAAATGTCTTTCACAAAGAAAAAGGTAACCTTTTGAGGTAACTTTAATCTGTTGCTAATGTGCAGTGTAAAGTAAGATCCTGATCTGCACAAGAACCAGCTGGAATAAATACGCACAGCAGTGTGGGAAGGTACATGGTTTCTTTAAAGTCTTTACCTTTTGTTTTCTTGAGATGAGGCACTGATTGAGCTAATTTCTCATTGATGATCCTCCTGCCTCAGCTGGGATTCTAGTAGTTCACTATACTTAGCTCGAAACATATTTAAAGCAAAAATACAACTGGCTCTTTAATAGTATTGCCAAAGTTTTAAGAATGCAGTTCAATATTTGCTCAACCTTAACTTTTGAAAGTTTTTTCTATACTACTAAACTATCTGTTACAAAGTTATAAAGCCAGTGTTTTTAACTCTGAAAAGAATTTAATGACCCTGAACCAAACATCTCCGACTTAAAATATGGTACTGTCTCTTACAACTGACAAAACTTATTTTGGTACCCTAAAGTAGACACAACCTAGGAAATCTGATTTTAACTAATCTAATTTTGAAATTACATTTATTTATTGTGTGTGTACACGCTGTGGAGCATGTATAGGGGTCAGAAGGCAACTTGAAGGACTCGGTTTTCCTTCTACCATGTGGATTCTAAGGATTAAATTAGGTCATCAGGGTTTGTAGGAAGCATCCCTACTCACTGAGCTATTTTTCCAGCTCCTAATTAATTTTTTACAATTATGTTTCCTTATCAATATTCTATTAGCACAGCTTGTCAGTCCAGCTCTGAATAGTTGAGGCCATTTTGGTATACCACTGATGCATAAAATCTGTTTCTCGACTAATATCACTTTAAAAATTCCTGTTTTACTTTAGATGGTAAAATAATATAGATGAATTGGAGAAAACCAAAAATGGCCAAGAGGGATCCAGAAGCTCCCTAACTCTATATTCAAATATAATGCTGCTATTAGTGCAAGGCCTTTCTTTCCCATGTATCTCCCCCATGCATATGAAGCTGGCATAATGAACCCCAAGAAGTCAGAGTATAACCACAGAAGCCCCTCCGTGGCTCCCGCTGTCCTTCAGTCGCACTCAGTGGAGGCGGCTCTCCTCTTGCCCCTTGGTGAAGAAGACTCAGAAAGGGGCCTTGAGTTTTCAGGTCACTCTAGTCCTAAAGTCGCTTTAAATTGCACACAGAGGCTGAATCCATTTAGATCGTTCTCAACAGAAATTTGTCCTAAGGCCTAACATATCTAAAATATTCCAGACTGCCATTCTGTGACTTATTGTTGAGGCACTTTGGGTCCTATTTGTCTTTGTCCAGGAACCTGAATTCTGCTGGGAGGCAAAGTGTTGGCCTTGACACCAGCCCCTAATGACAAAGATTAGATGGAAGCTGGCTGTTTCCTGATCTCTGTTGCAGAATATTATTTTAAGATGTGTTATGCTGTGGAACATTTGTTTTAATGATGTAAAGATGTGTTGCATTCTTTTATGTTACATTTGTTTAACTCTGTGAAACTGTGATACTTTGCCTGTTTAAAACAACTGATGGTCTAGTAAAGAGCTGACTGGCCAATAGCAAGGCAGGAGAATGGATAGGAAGGGCTGACAGGCAGAGAGAATGAATCGGAGGAGAAATTCAGGAGGAAAGAAGAAGGAGAGGAGGACATCAGGGCCCAGCCACTCAGCCACCCAGTCAGCCATAAAGAAAGAAGTAAAGAAAAATATACAGAAATAGAGAATGGTAAAAGCCCAGAAGCGAAAGATAAATGGGATAACTTAAGATAAGAAAAGCTATCTAGAAACAAGTCAAACTAAGGCCAGGTATTTAGAAGAAAGAATAAGACTCTGTGTGTGATTTTTTTTTTTGAGAGCTGGAGGTTAGCCCCTCCCCCCAAAATCCAAAAGAGTAAAACAATAACCATCAACAGACCTCTCACTCCTATTTGTATTTTTTAATATAATATTTTAAATTCTTCTAGAATTTCACACACTATAGTCATCCTCCATTACTCCCCTCAACTCCTCCCAGGCCCACTCCCCCCTCTCCTAACTCTTAAAAAGAATAATCCATTGAATTCACTTTTTGCTACCCATTTAGTCATGGGTGTGGTGCCATCCACTGGAAGATGGTTGACCCAGCAGGGTCTACCCCCTTAAAGAAAACTGACTTCCCCTCCCCAGACCATTAGCTGCCAGTAACTCCTCAGCTAGGGGTGGGTGTCAGGAGTCCCTCCCTGACGCATGGCAGACTGTTGGCTATTGATCTTGTGTAGGTCTTAAATGAGCAATCACAGTTTCCGTGAGCTCCCGAGTGCAGCGGTCCCGGCATGTCCACAGACACTTTCTCCTCTGGGCTTTCTTGACCTCTTTTACAGTATCTCAGCCTCTCTTCTATGGTGACCCCTGAGCCTTGGGGCTGGGGACAGTGATACAGATGCATTTTATTCTTCCCTGGCACTATCCCTTGTGTTTCTCTTTGCCCAGCCTTCCCAGAAACTCCACAAGATTACTGCAGTTCTCTGCCAACTGCTCTTTGCCTGCCGGATGACAGTCTCGTCATTCTCGCCCTTCTGGTGAAGGCCTTATATCACAGCACTCTCCCTGCATTGGGAGATGGGGTATATGGACTTCAGGGTCTTGTTAGACAGTGAACTACTCCATCTTCTGCAGCAAAAGTGTCTAATGTGATTAATGAACAAAATGTTCATAAGTATTTGCAAGATTGATATCACAATTCTTAAATTTTGAAATTGTGTTCACAGACATCATAGGTAGAAGTCTACGCTGGGTGCATCTCATCAGTCTCCATGGAGAAGGCCTTGAGGGGTTCCCCACTACCAACCAAGACCTACTGTTGAGACAGAACTAAGCTCCTACTGGTCCTAGGCAATGTCTCGCCCCTGAGCCACACCCTTCCCGGCTCTGAGTAGCTCAATTCTGATTTTCTAAGCTGAGAAAACCTGCTTTGTCTCAAAGTTTCCCTCACTAATCTCCCTTTGCTTCCCAAGCTCTCTTACACATGATTGCTAAATGTCTTTCCAAAACATAATCCTAAATTGGCTTCTCTGAGATGGCCATAGGTCTTCTTTACTATAGAGGGATTCAAACTCCCAACATAGGCGATATCCCTGTAACTCAATGTGTGTTGTAAAAACCAAAGGGTCTCGGGTGACCTGCTGGCACACCGAAATGTGAGAAGCACTGGTCATCCAGGGCACGCTCCCAGCAAGTCCTACAAGCAAAACGCCTCTCAGCTCCCAGTGCTGGGAAAAAAAGTTCTGTGACCCAGGTACCTGAATCCCAGCTGTGAGGCCTAGGTGCTGGCCTTGGTCAGAAGTCCCCAGATAACAAGCTGCAGAATGCTACTCCAAAATACTTCAGGGATGTTCTACCCCAGATTAAATTGCTCCCAGGAACCATTCACATTTCTGAGAATGATCTAAATGTGTTCAGCTTGTGTGTGCAATTTAAAGTGACTTTAGGACTAGAGTGACCTGAAAACTCAAGGCCCCTTTCTGAGTCTCCATCAAGGGGAAAGAGGAGAGCTGCCTCCGCTGAGCGGAACTGAAGGACAGTGGGGGCCACAGAGGGGCTTCTGTGTCTCCTAAGACCTTGGCTTGACTTCTAGTGAGGACACCAACTGCTGAATCTTCCTTCCTTTTCTCTTCTGCTGCTGGGAAGTTCAGATATGATGGGCACGGCCTCCTCAGCAAACTTAGACTTCATGACAGCCTGGTTAATTAACCCCCTCCTGACTTCATATTATTCTCCCATATTTGTTTCATGTTGATTTTTCTCACTAATTACTTTTACTTCTGTAGAAACATAAGCATCTCCACATCTGAAATACTCACTGGAATGTGGAGAGGTAGAGTTGATAACAGTCACACTTGGGCATTGCAGCAAGGAAGCAATGGGGCCAATGAATGTTTCGTTTCTGTGGCTTCAATTGCCTTAGACACATAACGCTAGTCCCAGCTTCCTTCAGATCCTGCCTGTCTGTGCACGTGGAACTGCACATAAGATGCTTTTACCAGGACCCAGAGTGTAAATGCATAGACGCTTGTGTGGACAAACAATGAGGATGGTGAGGGATGCAAGCACTTGGGGTAAGGCTTGTTGGGAGCTCCATGGCTCAGTATGAGGTGTAGATTTCTCTGCAGTTTAAGCTGTGAGGGCTGTCCTGGCCCCACCTTCCTCTATGGCCCTGTACTTTTCTAAACCAAGAATGTTGTCTGGCTGCTCTTCCCATCGTGGGCCAGGTTCAAAGCAGCGGCCTTGCACTAACAAGTGAAAATGGAAGGATTGTTTGAAAATTAATTCAAGTTCAAGCCATAAAACAAGACAAAAGAAAAATAAAGTCTCGAAGGTGGCTCATAAAAACACCACTGGATGAGACAGCGTGGCTTGGTGGAGAGTGGGACGGGCTCCTGGAGCCCTGCTTTCTCGCAGCAGCGAGCATGGCCACAGGTCATTTTGGCTCCATGAACCTGTTTCTGCACGCATGGCGGTGAGATGTCTGAGAAAATGACCTGCCAATTGTCGAGCGCTAAATTCAGCTGCCACATACAGCTGTATTTCCCAGACCATAGAGGTTCTGTAAGCCAGCGGGGAGGCATGTCAGTGTGAACTGTAGTAATTACACATCCGTATTTTCTAGTCCTACCGGCTGAGTGCTCGTTGCTGTTCACCTCTTTTACTTATGTGACTTTGGACAATTGACTGACAAGTCTCATGGGCATCCATTTGTTGGCTTATAAGTCAGGGAATAATAACAGTAATGATGTCATGAATTGTCAAGGGGATTGTCACAGAAAGTCATGTGTTAACACATAAAGGAGCTCAACAAGTACAGTTATTTGATGAACATGGGACAATAAGAAGTGGTTGGCCATATTTGTAGTTGTACATTGCCCTTTTCTTTTGTTAAGTATTTGTTACTATATTTCTCATGAACAGTGTCTATTAGATCCATCTAATTGTGTAGTATTGGGCAAGTGAGAACTCTAAAGCCTTTTGGAAACGCATCAGTTTTTATCAAATATTGGAGTCAGAACAATTATAGAGTCAGAACATTTTTCAAGATAAATTTCCATTCTTCACTTTCTGCCTCTGCTGTAGTCATGAAATTGCACAAATGGCAACAAAGTGCACTAGGGCCAAGAGCCCATCTCCAGCCTCCCATCAAGAACAGCTTCCCCTCTGCCTCATGACCACTGCCATCACCTGCCATTGCCTGTGCCCCATGACCTGTGCTCACCGAATATCTGACAGTAAAGAATAGGGTGTAAGCAAAACAAGAGAAAGCCACATGGCTGTCTTCCCCACAAACAGAGATGCTACTGCTCAATTTAATTTACATTAGAGTCTGCTTAATGCTGCGTGCCCAGGGCCCTCCCACCTTCCTTCCTTTAACAGGGACAATGAGCCCATCATCAACATCTGAGAGTCGGAAGTGAGAAGGAGCTTCAGCACCACCCTGCACTCATATGGCAGGTACCCAAAGTCCACAGAACACAACAGAGAAACACTGGAGATACTGAAAATAAGGGAAACAAGGCAAGAAATGGATGGTTCCTACCTCCATAGGTCAATTATGGCAATTCTTTTATAATTCATGAACATGAGTTATAGAAGTTGAAGGGTAAGGTAAAAACAGGTACCCCCTCATCCATTTCATTTAAGTCTTGGAGGAGACTGAAGTTCTCTATTTATGGGTAAGGTGGGAAGCATCCTAGAGAAATGCTGTCCAGTATTGCTTCTATCTCGGGCAGGAACAGTCCCAAGGACTGTTGAAATATGGCATATTAAATTTGATGGCGGGAATAACATCAAACAGGACCAGAACCTCTGTACCACCATACTGTGACCGCCCTCTTCCATCTGACTGGCAAAGCCCGGACAAACATGCAATTTCTGCTGTGCTGTGGGCTTCAACACAGTTTCAAGCAATAAGAAAAGCCTTCAGCTTCCCCACCAGCAAATGTAAATAGTGACCAGAGTAGTACTAGAGAGAAAGCTGGGCTGGAACTGTCTGGGTCCTGCTCTAAGTTTTGCTTTTGATGAGAAGATGTGAGCAAGTTTGTCCTCTGTGTAGGTGGGTGCTGAGGGAGGTGCCCACCAGCAAGGGCTGGACGGGGCACCTGTGTGCAGCATGGTACAGAACCATAATGAACGCGAGTGAATGCCCCAAGTCACCTTTCTCAGGGTGAATTGGCTAAGGCGGGGTTGCAGGAAAAGCCTGGATCATTTAACATGCCTTTCTTATTTTTAATGAGCAGACACGAGGCACAAAATAAACGGGAAACACCTAGTCTTGACCACCCAGACCACACTATAATCTCTGAGTACCAACTGTTTGCACTTTTCTTATGTGTTTCTTCTTCCTGAGTCCAGCAGCTGAGTGTTTGGATTTTTTAAAGAAATGCAAAAAATAAGAGCTGCAGGCAGTATGCCTTTCCAGAACATAGTGTTGGCCGAGAGTGTACCAGGTTTGCAGACCGTTAGAGCCTGCTAATAGAGTTAGAATTATTACAGAGTCTTCTGAAATTGTTGTTTTCATTTTAGGCAACTGCAAGTCCAAGTCTGCAAAGGACGCAAATTATATTAACTTTAGAAACAAAAACATAGGAAAATCTAAATATAGCCATTTTAGGAAAACCTATACTGTCTAAAGAACAATTTAGAAGTTATTCTAGGAGCTAAACCAAATCGTGCTGCAGACTGGCTCCTAAAAGATGTACTCAGGTAACAGCAAAATTAAGCTATTTCATTTAGTTCCTTTTAATCTAATTTCTCCTTCTGAGTCTGCTTTTATTGCTATATCAACAGTCCAGCTATGATTTAGAAGGGGTGATAACCGTGATACAATGCTCTCCTCAAAACCAATTAAAGCGTCTAGGAAGTGGCTTTATAGCGACAGAGTGTCTGAACGAGTTAAACAAGCGCTGTGCTCACAAACCACACTTCATTCACATTCTTGCAGAAGTCCCCATCCTGACAGCCAGTTCCTTCTCCAGGCATCGAGTACACAGCTGTGACAATGAGAAGAGAGGGTACTCTGCTTCTTGGGCCTTAAGAATGGAATGAGCACATGACAACTTTTCCTTCCTTCCTTCCTTCCTTCCTTCCTTCCTTCCTTCCTTCCTTCCTTCCTTCCTTCCTTCCTTCCTTCCTTCCTTCCTACCTTCCCGTTTACTATATTCACTAGGGAAATGACCAACTGAGTCTTTGTATATGCTGTGGGCAGGGCAGCAGCTCTTGTTTCAGCATTGGGCTTCAAACAAATCCCTGCCTAGATCCGTAATGATCATGGCCAGCTGGTTTGGGGCAAAGTCTACCTTAGTGGTGGGTACATCTTTCCAGGCATGGCTACCAGTTATAAGAATATTAACTGGAACTGGATCCAAACCCTGCAGATCTGCCATAAGTATTTGTTCTGACATCATCCAGAGATATCACACTGAAGGTCTTACTGGGGTTATGCATGCTGCACTTCCTGAAAACTTCCACTGTGACCAGACTGGTGAGTTAGAAGAAGCACCAATGTGCTTTCTGTTCTGTTCTATTTTCTTTCTTAGCAATACTCTGGAATATCATTAGAAATGACCCACGTACGCAAGAGATGCACTTAAGTGTTTTAGCACTTGGGGGAAAAAAGCAAATTAAATAGCTATGAATTTCAGTCAAAAGCCAGAGAGACTTCATTATACTCCTCCTTTTCTTTTTCTTCACGGTAACCCTTCTTACCCTTTGGAGATGACACAGATCACAGCTTCAGAGCAATGCTGGAGCACACCTGTGTTACTGCTGCTAACTGTGCCTTTGGTCACCCAGACTTAGGCCTGGTTGCCTGGGGGCATAGGCTGGAATTGCTACAAGCAAGTCTTTCATCTTAGCAACTGCTTAAGTTAGAGGTAGTCTTTCATATTTGGTTTGGTCTCCATGTCTCAGATCCTTGGCCACCCCATATGTGAACAATATGGTTAAGGGTCACAAAGTTCAAAGGGATTGTTGCTGAGGAGCAAATGGGCTGCCTAATTCCTCTGGACGCCCAAGCATGCCTATTTTAGCTATATTTTCAGAGAGATACCAGTGCCAGTAAGAGTGGAGAGTATGGTTGGGTCAGGTGAAAAGCCAGACACGAGACACAGGAACTGGAAGAGGGCAGTCGACTGCAAACATCTCCCCAGCATCTTAGCTCCCATGTTGTTTTAAAGCTATTATTTTTTTCTATGTTGACCAATTTACTTTCTTACTTCCACAACTCCATCTTCAAGGGGCTGAAGAACAACTAAATAACCCACTTCTCTTTGTGCAAAACAGTTTCTTGGTCACCTTTCTAAAGAAAGCTCTGACTATACCTGTTGTAAGATATTTTGTTTGTGTTCTGACAAATAAAGCTTGCCTTGAGATCAGAGGGCAGAGCTAAACCACTAGTTAATTATAGAGGCCAGGCAGTGGTGGCACACACCTTTAACCCCAGCACTTGGGAAGAGGAAGCAGGATGATCAGGAGTTCAAGGCCACCCTGGGCTACAGGAGATTGAGCCAGTCTAAAAGAGAAACAGAGTCTGGTGGTGGTGGTGGTACATGCCTTTAATCCCAGTACTAAAGTCTGTGGAAACAGGCTCTAGGCTCATTCTGCTTGAGGATCTGAGCCCTCTCCTCCCCGACCAATTCAGTCTGAGGATTTGTAGAGACTTTCCTCCATTCAGTCTAAGAGTTCATAGTGCTAAGATGTCTCTAGTGGCTGGCTATTCTGCTTCTCCAATCTTTCACCTTTCACCCTCAATATCTGACTCCGGGTTTCTAAATTGGTATTTTTTTTCAATACAGGGTTTCTCTGTGTAGCTTTGGAGCCTGTCCTGAACTCACTAAGTAAACTAGACTGGCCTTGAACTCACAGAGATCTGCCTGCCTCTGCCTCCAGTGTGCTGGGATTAAAGGCGTGTGCCCCCAGCGCCTGGTCCTGGGTTTTTATATTTATGACTGGTTAGGGTCATGCTTCATATGCCCTTTGATTAAATTCTCCAGCTGCCCCCAGGTTCTCTTCAAGAAACCAACCATTCCCTGGTCCTAGTGCACCCAAAAGGTAGATTTTCTCCAAGCCCACTTGTCGACACTCGACAGGTAGATGCAGGAGTTGGGCGCAGAGGTGGTGAAGGCCATGGATGGATCGGATGCTACTTCCCAAGAATTTTGACTGTTGAGCCCCAACTTAATTCCTCTCATAGATACACAGATAGGTATGAATATACACATAGGCATACTTATTTTTGATATACATATATAATAGATATATATTTTATATGCATAAAAATCCTGTCATCCTGGCAACCTAGTCTACTTTTATATTCTATGACTATTTAAAATTGATGTATTTTTGAAATATTAAATCAAGTAATCCAATAATTATATAAGAAAGTATCACACCATGGAAGATTTATATACAAAAAAACAGTGTGAGGGAATGTGGCTCAGTTGGTAGAGTGATTGCTTTGCATGACCCCCTGGGTTCCACCCAAATACTGCATAAAACTGAGCACAGAACGCACATCCATAATCCTAGCACTCTGGAGGTAAAGGCAGGAGGATCAAGAATTAATGGTCAGAAATAGAGGGTGCAAGGCCATCCCGAGCTACATGAAACACTGTACAAAGAGAAAGATTAGGAAAGTAGAGCTCACATTGACAACAGCAACCACCTACGTTGGTTGATGTTTATGGTCCATTTAGAGTTTGGGGGAAGATGCCAAGCCGGTGGACCTGTGGAGCTGTTTGCACAATGGGGAAACTTGAACTTTGGTCTATACAGACATGCAGGTGATTTATTTGCATAGGTAACAGATGAAGAAGTAGAATCAGAGGGAGTAAGAGACCCAAGACGAGTCCAGGAGAAAAGTATCAATGAGTTATCAAATGTTATCAATGAGCAGGAAGTGGCTTGAGGTAATGGAACCACGTGGGAAGGATTACTTCCTCAAGGCAGAGGAGCAGCGGTGTGACGGAGGCAGTCAGGGAGCGCAGAAGTCTGCTGGGACTTTAAGTCAGGAGTGGGAAGAGCAGGGAAAACTGTGTTGTGTTCTAGGCACCAAGACATCAGCCATGCAGAGCTGTCTATTCATTTGGTATCTGAAAGGATACAAGGGTCAGGGGTTCAAAGCTGTGATTCTTCTGCCATTGTTACCTTGTGAGTAGTAGGAGTGAATGAGTCTAACAGAAAAACAGGGAGCAATACTGTAGAACCCACAGGCAGAATATACTATATGTAGGGACCCTGAAGAGCTAGGTGAGCCGGGGAATGTTGTCATAGAAGAAAATTTAATGTGGTGGATAGGGCAAGTGAAGGAGGGGAGCAGCTCGGGGCGGCAGGGGACTCATGACTGATGTCATCCCTGCCATCAGCAGCAGCATGACCATCATTTCAACAGCAATGGCTACTGCCAGCTATTGCTGCTGCTAGTAACACTCAAAATATGTAGGAGGAAGTTGCTCACTTTAAGAATGTGGTTTCATGGTTGGCAGATGAAATGCCAAATCCATTTCTTCATTGAACAAAAATTTATTGAGTGTGTAGCGTTTGGCAAATATCAAACTGGGAAAGAGAAAAAAAGCAAAGAACAAGAAACAAATGTGTGGGGAGAAGGTGCCACAGGGGTTAGGCACAAGCCTGGTCTTTCAAGAAGCTGAGGTGGGAAAGAAGTCAAAGGGGGTACTCGGAGTCAAGTCAACATTTGCTCTCTGGGGAAGAAACAGATGTGGAAAAGAGAACCTAATGTTTGTATGACTCAAATAGTAGATTACAGCCATTGTGCCGTGCGATCTAGCTAGCATTTCTAGTGCTATTTCTGTTGGAAATGCGCCAGAGTTTGGGATACGGGGTACATGTTTCTCCCTGCAGCAGTCTTGGTAGGGTAACCATCCAAAGTGTGAGGACAATGATAGACATGAGAAGGAGCCGAGACTATTGTGCTGGTTTATATAAGAATGGTCCCCTTAGGCTCATATATTTGAATGCCTGGTCACTGGGGATGGGAACTGTTTGACAGGGTTATAAGGATTAGGAGGTGTGGCCTTGTTGGAGGAAGTGTGTCACTGGGGGTGGGCTTTGAGGTTTCAAAAGCCCTTTCTTGGTCCAGATTCCCCTCCCTACTCATTCTCTCTCTGGAACTGTGATTAGGATGTAGCTCTCAGCTACTTCTCCAGTACTAGGCCTGCCTGCCATGCTCCCTGCCATGCCCCGACCTCTGAAACTGTAAGCAAGCCCTCAATCAAATGCTTCCTCTCCTAAGAGTTGCTATGGTCATGGTGTCTCTTCACAGCAACAGGACAGTGACAAAGGCAATTATAAATAAGCCCCAGGAAGAAGGCATGATGCTGTAAAAGGCGGGGCCAGGGAACTGCGAGACTGGGAAGCTTTGCTAGGAACGTACTGGTTAGGAGACTCATTGAGTCTGACTTCTATAAATGATCTATTATATATATGCTTATGCTACAACCTTTAAAGAAAAATTTGAATATTGAACCTTAAAAAGCCAGGAGTCTCTAAACAATACCGCAGACTACCCAAGCCTGGAGACATTCTCAGCTGCCATAATTCCTAGAAAAATGCTAACCTTTATGCCTGGGCCCTCAGTGGGGAATATAATTTACTCAGCTTAAAAGAAGCTATATTTTAGGATTTGTAACCACATCACACTTAAAAGTCTTTGCTGTGAATTTAAAAACTGGCCATGTCCCCAAAGCAGCCCTTCAGTGGCTGTCCTCTGCCTCAGGCAAGCAGCTGGGTGGGCTGCACAACGCACGCACCAACTCCCTTTCATCCACCATGATCTCACAGACACAAGCCCAGGGAGTCTTGGGACGGAGAACTACCAAAGGCACTGGAAACAGAACAAACATCAGGTTTCGACACTTCTTTGCTTATTTCCAGAAAAACCACATTATAATCACTGTCCTTACCTTTTCTCTTTCCCTTTGATGAACAGTTTCTCCCCCTGAGATTTTGCATTCTGGTTCTTTCTCTCAGCTGCAGCTTTAATTGAAAGGCATACGTTTGAAAGTATATATTTTTATTCAATGTCCTCACCATACTAGGCATATTAAAGATGCTATATAATAAATATAGAGTACTAATTTGCATTCTTTTACTTGAATTCTTATTTCTAGACTCTCCAAGTTCAGGAGCTTTAATTTTCCTGTATATGATTTCATGGGAAGCTAGCAGCCAGAGAGTTTGTGCTGGTGCAGCTGCAGGTGGCTCTAGGTGAAACGCTGACCTCTTGGTTAGGAAGAAATCAAAAGCAGGAGTGCTGACTGAACAGTCTTGTCTATTGACAGTCATTTAAAATGACAGGCTCACACTCGAAAAACAAATGAAGCAAAAACTCTTCTGAGCTATAAGTTTTCCTTGTGTTTCTCTATTAATTTAATATTTAATTCTCTTCAGCAAGTCATACAGAAGTAAGTGCAATTCCTAGGTATAAATATGATATTTTTATCACCTTGTAGCCTTGCTTAGGCTAAGCTCAAGTGAACTGTGGTATTTGCTATCACATTTTTATTATTATTATTTTGGTTTTTTGAGACAGGGTTTCACTGTAGCTTTGGAGCCTATCCCAGAACTACCTCTTATAGACCAGGCTGGCCTCGAACTCACAGAGATCCGCCTGCCTCTGCCTCCTGTGTGCTGGAATTAAAGGTGTGCGCCACCACTGCCCAGTTTGCTATCACATTTAACTGGAAGTTTGTTACATTTACTATTTTATCGTCAATCAAGTATTCACATTTCTATAGAATATAATCAGTGATGAGTCTGAAAAGGAACTCTTTCAATTCATCCTATTGAGAGCCTGAATCCTTAATGAGTAGACAAACATGCATTAAACTCCACTGACTTATTCAGGGGGAGGATGCAGTTTAACTTCTCTGGGGATAGAGCTCAGCAAAAAGTCTGTACATTTTAGGACTTTTAGGGAGTTTACTGAGAAAACAAAAGGAATTTTTTACATCATGAAACAGTATAGCTTCTACATACTTTTTAAAACCTTGGATAAACATCACAAGAAAGACCAGGCATTCCAGGCCCACAGAGCTTCTAGATGGTGTAGGGACTGAGGGTTGAAAAAGATTAAAGGTTTCTTGAGGCGAAATCTGAAAGGTTGGCCACTCCGCCACTCCCTTAATCCCAATTTCCTCAGATGTTTCCACATGACACTCAGCGAAACCCTGCCAACCAAGTGCCTGGCAAGTGGAGAAAAGACACCAGACCTGGGTGAACTTGGCAGTGAGCTGGAAGTGATGTAGGCAGCACCTGTGACCCTGTTTCAGGAAGGTCAGAAGCCGGTCAAGGAGAAGAAGAAACAGTAGCAACCCCATATGGGTTGCACCTGAACACAGTCCAACTCCTAGGGGGAGGGGTAATAAACACTGTTACAATGTCCTAACTCATTCAATTCTAACTCTCACAATTTCTACAAGACAAGCTTAGTTATTATTCTCATTTTGGAGATGGCAACACTGAGAGATTAAGTAAGCTACCCGAGGACAAATGGATTCCAAGTGGGGGAGCCAAGACTTGAACCCAGGCAGTCTGGCTCCAGATTCCATGATATTAAGGCCCATGCCTCTCTTTAGTGCAACACATACAAACTGATCTAAACCTTTAAACCTAAAGAAAGATGAAGGGGCAGTACCAGTGAGAAGACTGGGTTTCACAAATACATCTGCTCTGTTTAGGTTGATGAACTGCCCAACTAGGTGCTTGGCTTCCATGAACAGTCCACTGTGCCAGTGTCCTTCTGAAAACAGAGAACCCTGCCCTATTGATCCTTTTATTTATACACTGATCCTCTAACATCATAGAAATTGTCATTTGAACTAATTGGATTCTCAGAATAATTGGTTTCTTCTTAGAAAACAAATTCCTTAGGCTCTTTGCAAATCAATCTTGGCATTAAGTCTTTGTGGACTGTCCACGTTGGGAAGCCAGCAAGAGATCATTATTGATTAGCATTTCCTTCCTTGGGAACGGCCTTTAAATTAGGTGAACTGTCCAGAGAACTGCCTTTCAAATCATGACCTCTTTCCTAAATTGGTCTCCGACATTTTGTTTATGAAGAAGAAAAGAGGAATGGGGGTGGGGGAGAAAAGGGGGATGCTGAGGAAGAAGGACTATAAGAAGTCACACAGACAATTACTGAAGGAGACACTTATTGCTTAGTGTACCAAAGAAATGGCTTGGCCATTAACCACACCAAAGAAAAGACACGGCCCGACCAACTCTATGAGTTTGGAAACACAAGTTTGCCGATACAATTTAAAAGTGATCGCAGTGAGATGGCTCGGCAGGTAAGGTCGCTCGCTGCCTGAATTTGCTTGACTCGAGTCTGAGTCCTAAGACCCATACATGGAACTGATTATCCTCAATTACTCCCCTAGCCTCCGATGTGTGAAATGTGTGTGTGCAGAATAAAACAAATATAAAAAGTTTAAAAATTAAAATTGGAAGAGCCAGCTTGGAAAAGAAAAGGTAAACATTTCACTCAGGAACATTAGTGCTCACTAAAACCTGAAATAATCAGTTTTTAAGTAATGGTGGATTAATTACCAGTGACAAAAATGATTCATTGCAGGAAAGCCAGCGGCCCAGCTGAGCTCTGGTGAATCTTGTATAGGAAGCCAATTTTACCAGGAGGAATCCTCAGAGGCCAGTTCTCTGGATGAAGAAATGCAGGCTAACATCACTTTTGAACTTGGAATGAATCTGCCACTAGGAATGGCAAGAGAATAAAAGATAGAAAAAGAGCAATTGCAGAGAGAAGGAAAAATAACGCTTGTTCCTAAGAATGCTGCTGCCTTGTTTGATGAACTAGCCTATTTGTTTTGGCTCCGACTAAACTCAAGAATGTTTCTGCATATTTTACAGTGTAGTTTATAGACATCAAAGGAACAATCTCCCCTTTCATCGTTATTTACACATAAAAATAATGCAATTTGTGGTGCATGTACAATGTAACTTCTTAAAAAGCTCTCGAGTCTAATTTATTAATTGCTTGAGATTTAAAGTTAAACAAGGGTGAGATGCAAATCATCTGTTTCTCTGAAATATTTGACCAGCAGATCTTGTTTTATTAATGAGATACTCAACAGCTATATGAATATTTATGGAGGTGGTTGGAGGGCTTTACGAAGAGTCCTGGAGCAAGTGACAGAGACATAAAAGGAAAAGCGTTCTAAGTCTCTTGAAAAAATGGGGGCTGTTTCTTTGTTTTAGTCTACTCTTTCCTCTGTGCTTCCAACACTAATGCCTCCCTGCACCCCACCCAGCGCCCCAAAGCTTTAGTTTCTGCTACAGCGACTGTGATGGCAACAGCCTCCTCCTGATACCTGTGGGAATGACAGCTCACTCTTTTTGGGTGGCACAATTCACTGCACTGATTTTTCCAATGGAAGGCATTTGGAAAAAATGATCCATGTCAAATATTACATGCAATTTGCTTATTTTATTGATTCTTTCTTAGTTCCTAGAACTTTCACATAAAGCTCCGTCTTCTCATGTTGGATTATGTGTAAAAGCATGAGTTAAAATTGTCAGCTGTTTTTCCTGATTTAGAAAACACATTGATATAGAATTATTTATGGTACTAGAACTGTTTATTAACCCCCTCATTTTCTAATATTTTATAATATTGCAAATTAATACATCTCTATATATTTATTCTACCTTTTTTTTGCAAAAAAAACACACACACAGCCCACATATATAGGTACATTGCATTTCCTTTTTAAAAAGAGCATCCATCAATCTCAGCCTAACCCTGTTGGAGTCAAGTGTTTGAGCTCTGTAGCAACAAAGATGGTCTGAAACCAAGTCCACCAACAGGCAATGGGCTCTCCGCCCAGTTGCTCCAGGGTTTTTTTCCCACATGCCAAATCTACCCCTTCTATCTTCTGCAGAGGTGATCCCGCTGTTCTCAAAGCTGTCCACGCCACCCCAGGAGCCACCTTTATGCTCTAGACCTCAGGTTGTTACATTTCCTCCAGTCATCTCATCTCCCTCCAAATTCTACTTCCTAGTCCTTCAAGAGAGAGGATCTCAGCAGACTATTAGGAAGAAAGGCTTATGATCGGCTTTACATTTATAGTATATGAATTACTTCAAGTCGGTAAAATGCTAACACGTCAGTGATGTCCGCGTCTTAGTTTGCTAACCTAAATCTCATGTATTTGAAAATTTATGGGTGAAGGAGTTGTGGCAGTATGTTTCTCTGTAAAATTTATCAGAACATTTCGTTTACACATGTGCACACATGTGGATGAGAGGCCACTTGCTCACATATGGAGGTCTGAGAACAACTTGTGGGAGTCAGTTCTTCTCTTACACCCTGTCTCAGGGATTGAACTCAGGTTGTTAAGCTTGACAGCGGGTGCCTTTATGGGCTGAGTTGTATCACGGGCCTCAATTTGTCCTTAAAATGGGGTTACATTTAATTAATTACCGAATGAATTCGTATGTGTGCATGAAACAGTGTGCATCCAACTTGGCGGACTACCGGTGGAGTCAGTTTTCTCCTACCATGAGGGTCCTGGGAGAACTGTACTCAAGTCATCAGGCTTAGTGGGAAGTGTTCTTACCCATGAGCCATTGTTCCAGCCTGCCCACTTCCACTAACACCAAAGCCGGGACTGCTGCAGTTACGGGTGCTGTTGCAAGAGTCAACCTCAACCGTAGGTATAAAATGTTTACTAGCCAAGGGCTGCATTCTGAGTCAGCTTAGACTCGTTTTCTGAGTGCCTGTTGCTGGGTAGAGACCAGGGGTAGGAGATATGAAACTCAGGAGCATGACTAAGCACAGCAGGATTTTATGATGTGTAGTCTCCAAGTACTGGTCCAGAAGAAATTCTTCACGGAGGAGGGGGAGGCGACCTTGAAATAGCTCTGCTAATATAACGGGCATTCTCTAGCAAGTGAGGCTGCAGTGGGGAGGAAGAGCGCTGCAGGAGGGAAGCAAGTGGCAGGAACACAGCAGGTACTTGTGGGCAGCCAGACAGCTTGCCTAGGCCAGCGTGGGCACTGAGAGACCTAAGGATAGTGCATAGCTTGCCAGCCAGGGGAAAGTTTGTTCTTGAGGTTTGATAGTTTGGTAACTATCATTAAGAGATTAAAACATTATAAGACATAAAACAAACAAACAAACAAACAGCCAGCCCCTCAGCTCTCATTCCCCATTTGAGGTGCGGTCAGGACATTTCAAATGTATTTACAAGTATAAGCACGACCATCTGCCTTTTCACCCACCATATCTGGCAAGCTTGCTTCAGTGGCACGGGCACCCACTTTGTAAGTATACCAATTGTTCCCCAGCTTTTTGCTCTAGCAACCCTGAAAAGACATTGAATACACCTGTAACTACCTATAAGACGAATTCCTGCTGTGGCCCTGCTGGACCAAAGGTTCTAGGCTGCACTGAGTTTCCTCCCATTAATGATAAATGAAACCATGTAACTCCCAAACCTTCTCTTTCAGTTTTTTTTTCCAAATTCAAAATTTATGACAGTCTGATGGTAGTTGGACCTTTGAAAGCATACTTTTGATTTCCACTTCTTTCCTCTTGAGTGAGAATGAACACATTTCTTATGTTTGCCAAATGCTGGTGCTCAGTATGTGAATCCCATCTTCATGTCTTTCCTCCTTTGAGGCAGGGTTCTTAGCGTTTTCCTCCTGACTTCTGTGCCCTCTCTGTAACGTGGGATAGCACAGTGGTCTAAGAATTTCCTGACGGTTTCTCATCCTGGAATGGCACTGAGAGTTTTGGCCAGGATATCAACTGAGGAGATGCAGTTTTGAATCAATTACAAATCAGGAAAAGCTCTGAATAGGGTTACATCAGATAAGACATACGTTTAAGAACTCTGGTAATAGACAAGATACATCGCAATGAAAGACCAAAAAAGGACAAATATGGACTTCAAGTTTCTAACAGGAAACAGGAAGACTGAGGGCACCTTTTAGAGATGGAAAGGAAGAGCAGTTGGGAGGATGATAATTCAATGTTGTAGTTTCTGACTGGGAAATAGTAGTACATCCTCCCAGGAAGGCGATTTACAGGTTGTGCGAGATACAAGACCCAGCCAGGACCATGCTGGGGCCTCTAGGAATCCTCTCCAGAGAAGTAACAGCTGAAGTCAGGAGAGACGAACTTACCATGGAAGCAAAGAGGAGACGTATAAAGCCCAGAATGTCAACATGACGACACACTTGGAGGAAGAGGAAAATCAAGAGTGGAGTGATTTGCAAGCTACAGCCAGCATACCAAACCCAGCACTAAGCCTGTTCTTGTAAATAAAGTTAACTGGAGCATAACCATAGCCAGGTAGGTATAGATTATCTATTACTGCTTCTTACCACAGGGGGAATTGCTGGTAGAAATCAAGAGAGTAACATGACACCTATATCGAAGAGCAAGAGGTTAGTTGGTAGCTCTTAGGAGCTGCAGTGGGCTGTTATAGTCGGTCTGTCTGGACGCATCACCCTATAGCTCTTGTGACAACAAGGCTAAGTAGTGATGATGAAACTGGGAGTCAGATTCATCAAGAAAGTGGGGGACCTCACAGAACTGCTGCATCAATGTCCCTGGGTCTCCGAAAATAACGATGTGACAGCCTGTACTTATTCACGGTGTGCTATTGCAGGACTCCCAACCCAGAGCCACCGGCTTGCTCCAGCCAAGCCCCGCTGCCTCCAGCATACCACTGATGTAAGGCTATCCCTGGATGTTGCCACTGCTGGCGAGGAGGCTGATGTATAGGAAAACAAGACCAAAGCGTTCTTCTAGGAACAGATCTGGGGATGCAAGAGATAAAATGACGGGAACTAGGAAGAGGTAATATCCTAGTTAGGTCCTGTGTTACCCTGACCCAGGCCAGAGTCACCTGGGAAGAGAAACCTCAACTGAGAAAATGCCTCCATCAGACTGCCTGCAGGCACACTGTGGTACTTTTTAAATTAGCTATTGATGTGGGAAGGTTTATCTCACCATGGGTGGTGACACCCCCTTGGTAGGTGGCCCTGGATGGTCTGAGAAAAATCATTCATATATCTATGAGCTTTGTGTCTTAAGACTTAGGTGTTGCCTCTTCTCTGAGGCCTCAGAGGGAGCAGCCCATGCGAACTGTGTTCCTCTCCTCCGTGGCATTTTTGGAGCACGGTGATACTGAGTCAGCCCCTCACTCATATCCTGGGGTAGAAACCAGACTCTGCAGATTCTAGGGAGGAGATAGGGTGATTTTCCACAGGGGAAGACTGGGACAATACACAATCCTCAAACAGAAACAAAAGTGAACAGCAAAATGCATAAATATCTCTAAGAGAGAGCACAAGTAGAGATTATAAATGCCATCAGTATCAGGCAGATCTGTCGGTAAACATGCTAACCATAACCTCCTTGAGAAGAATTTGTGGCTTTCTAGACTTCAGGAATGCAGAGCAGGACACAGGGCCCATGATTTAATTCACTCTTTTCTGTAAGTGTTTCAGGAACAAGAATTTACCATGTATGTTGCTGTGGAAGTGTTAAGATTCTGCTGGACAAGTGAGTGCCTCTTCCCTGCAAACCAAGGCTCTAGTGACTAGTGATGTCACTGGAGTCTCAGGTCTAACTTATGGCAGTGAGCTGGGAAAGGTTTGTGGTAATATAACAGATATGGTAAAAGAACTCATCTTTCAAGAAGTATGTCTTTTGGTATTTTTAACATAATTTGTCTTATGGGCTCACTTCCCCATGAACCTTTCCATCCCCAGCAGACCACTTTCAATGTAGATGTCACACGTGAGGAACCTTAGAAAATATATCTTGCCTCATTAGACAGAGTCTAAGAGAACAGCACCTTGTATGTGTGCAGAACAGAACTTCATGCTCCTGGGAAGCCAAGCTCCTGACTGTTAGTTAGCATTATCCTCTGAGCTCACAGAAGTTCATTCCATTAGGAATTGTCCTGTAGGATATTGTGAACATTACTACACCTCTGCACCACCACAGCTAAGGCCTTTCTTTGAAGCTCAAGTATTGAAAGTTCCTAACCAGGAGGCCAAATGTCCAAGCAGAGAATCCCTACCAAGGAGAAATGTAAAAAGTGTTGCTGCAGGCACAGAAAAGGGCTTTTAAAGCAGGACACTTCTCTCCCTTGGCCACTGGCTGGAGTTCACGAGGAGAGGTCAGATGCCAGTAGGCCATCTGGAAATTGGTTGTGTTACCAGAAGGCTTCAGAGGGGAAAGGAATATTTCATAAGCTTGGGCAGTTCTCACTCCACTAAGAGCTTATATCAACCAATTTCCAAAGGATGAAATTACAAGTCTTTTTGAGGGGTTTTAGTTGCATTGAGACACAGAAAGAAATCTTGGCCTAGTATCAAATGGCTTTCTTTGGGACCTGCTCGTTATTGAATTCTTGCCTTCCCTGTCTGCATGACCTAAGAACAAAGAAGGAAGTGGCATTTTCCATTGGCACAGGAGACCACTTCCTAAATATAACTCCAATAGCACAGATACTGAGAGCAACAATTAACAAATGGGATCTCCTGAAACTGGGAAGCTTCTGTAAAGCAAAGGACATGGTCAACAAGACAAAACGACAGCCTACAGAATGGGAAAAGATCTTCACCAACCCCACATCGAACAGAGGGCTGATCTTCAAAACATAAAAAGAACTCAAAAAATTGATCATCAGAAGGAGAAATAATCCAATAAAAAAATGGGGTATAGACCTAAACAGAACTCTCAACAGAGGAATCTAAAATGGCTAAAAGACACTTAAAGAAATGTTCAACATCCTTAGCCATCAGAGAAATGCAAATCAAAACAACTCTGAGATTATACCTGACACCTGAATATATGGCCAAGATCAAAAATACTGATGACAGCTTATACTGGAGAGGATGTGGGGTAAACAGAATACTCCTGCATTGCTGGTGGGAGTGCAGATGGGTACAGCCACTTTGGAAATCAATATGGCAAGATGAGAACCTATGGATTCCTTCCAGGCTAATGTGGCTTGATAGAACAAGGTCCGCCAAAAGGTCCCTGTGAACCCTAAAAATACTTTGTCCAACAAACAGCAGGAAGCAGTTTGGAGAAAACTATGTCCAAATTCCAAAAATGATTGTTTATAAATGTTTGTTTTCATTTAAAGGGGGATATGATATAGACATGAATACTTTGCATTGGTATGGGTTTCTCAGAAAATTAGAAAACAACCTACCCAAAGACCCAGCAATACCACTTTTGGGTATATACCCAAAGGATGCTCAATCATACCACAAGGACATGTGCTCAGTTATATTCATAGCAACATTATTTATAATAGTCAGAACCTATAAACAACCTAAATGCCCCTCAACTGAAGAATGGATAAAGAAAATGTGGTACATTTACACAATGGAGTACTATTCAGTGCTAAAAAGAAAAAAATGCCATCTTAAAATTTGTGGGCAAATGGATGGATCTAGAAAATATCATACTGAGTGACCCAGAAAGGCAGACATCATATGTACTCATTCATACATGGCTTTTAGACCTAAAGCAAAACAAAAAAACAAAAAAAAACAAACAACAACAAAAACAAACAAACAATCCCCCCCCCAAAAAAACAGCCTACAATTCACAATCCCAGAAACCTAGACAACAATGGGGACTCTAAGAGAGACTTACATGGATCTAATCTACATGGGAAGTAGAAAAAGACAAGATCTCTTGAGTAAATTGGGAGCATTGGGATCATGGGAGAGGGTTGACAGGGAGGACGGAAGAAGGAAGGGAAGCAGAGAAAAATATATAGCTCAATAAAATCAATTAAAAATGACAGTGTTGCTAAAAAAAATAGGGAAAAAAAGAAAGTGGCATTTTCTTTGTGTCCTCCTGAATTAGAATTAATAATGCTAAGAATAGAAGGGTGTTTTCCATCCAGCCCAAGAAGACTGCCTGTTTACTCCAAAGGGAGGCATTCACAGCATCATAACCTAAGTGCCATTTTCCTAGAAGATAAGCTCAGCAAGCTGGCGGCAGTTTGTTATGACCTTGCTTCAGACTGAGGGAAGGCAGTGACAGCAGAAGAGCCAAGGGGAGGGGAGCGGCTCTCAAGTGCTCACCCTGCTCCACTCCAGTTCTAGCCTCTGGTAAATTTTTACTTCATTTCAAAACTCACCGAGAAAGATTCTTTATTCAGTGGACAAAATCTTTTAATTTTTTAATATTGTATGGAAAATATTTTTGAGCCCTTTAAACACTGCTTTGTATATACTAAACCAGAGAGTAAGTTAGGCTTTGCTGAGCCAATGGATGAGGATGTGAGGGACAGTAATTACAAGAATAGGAGAAACAGATTCCTCGGAATCCATGGCTTGGTCCACTGTACTCTATAAGCCTGGACTGACTGTGTGGCTAATTTTATTACAGCACTGTCCAAAAAATATTGGCTTGTGGTTAGTCAACAACTAGAAAATATATGGATCATTTCACTTAATAGTTAAGAATGTAATAGGTGTTTAAAATTTTTGCAACTTTAATAAGTATGAACTATATTAGAGATAGTTCAAAGGCAATGTAATAAACACAGTTATTGCCAAAATATATAAATTTAAGCCTCACAGCCAAAATTATTGAATAATCCCTGTCATATTCTTATATATACATGTGTGCAGCTATATTATACACATATATAATTCCTATCATATTCTTACATATACATGTGTGTGAATATATACATATATAATTCCTATCCTATTCTTATGTCCACGTGTAAATATATACACACATATATAATTTATATCATATTCTTATATATATGTGTGTGACTATATATACATATATAATTCCTATCCTATTCTTATGTGGCCATGTGTGAATAAACATATGTACACAAATATAATTCTGATCATATTCTTACATAGACATGTGTGTGATATACACACACATATATAAATCTTGTCATTTTCTTACCTGTACACATATAACATGTGTAGTCATAAACTCTGTATTATGTCCACTCCTACTTGACAGAAGACCTACTAATAAGTTCTGATGTAGGTGGGTCTGTTTTGTGTCAATTTCATTGGTTAAATAAAGAAACTGCCTTGGACTTTGATAGGACAGAAAATTAGGTAGGTGGAGTAAACAGAACACCATGCTGGGAAGAAGGGACGTGAGGCAGATGCTATGGAGCCAGCCACCAGGTCAGACATGCTGAATCTTTCCCGGTAAACCACCACCTCGTGGTGCTACATAGATTATTAGAAATGGGTTGATCAAGGTATGAGAATTAGCCAATAAGAGGCTAGGACTAATGGGCCAGGCAGTGTTTAAATGAATACAATTTATGTGTTGTTATTTCGGGTATAAAGCTAACCATGCAGGAGCCAGGCCGGACGAAAAGCAGGCCGGCCTGCAGCTCCTTACTACAAAGTTCATCTTCTGACCCAATTCTGTGATGACCTAACTGCCTTTCCTGTAATAGACACTTGGTCTCTGGTTAACTTCCGGAACCTGAAAGACCTCCTTTTTACTGTTCAGTGTTCATTTCCTGACTGTCCTTGTTAGGGTTTCTACTGCTGTGATAAAGACCATGACAAAAGGCAACTTTGGGAGGAAGGGGTTCATCTCGGCGCACAACCTTCAGGCCACAGTCCGTCTTTGCAAGACATCAGAGCAGGAGTTCAAGGGAGGGACCTGGAAACAGGAACTTGTTTACTGGTTTGCTCCCAATGGCTTGCTCCCCAGTCCTGGAGATTGTGGCTTGGCATAGATGCTGAAATTCACCAGCCAATGAGGTGAGGAGAAACAGGATACCAGTCAGGATACCTCAAAGGGTTTGGTTTTAAAATCCCTCTTTATTCTTAAAAAGGAACCACCCCAGGGCCAGCAAGACTGCTCAGTAGGAAGAGGTGCCCTTCACCAGGCCTGATGAGTTCAGTCTCACCAACCCACACGGAGGAAGGTGAGAAAAGATGTCCTCTGATGTCAAACTGGAATGCAGAAGCTGAAACTGTCGTGTGTGAACCTTGTATGCAGCTACATTAAAATCCCTCAGTCTCTTTTGTGCATTGAATGGATCTTTTGCTCATGAAGGGCTGTGTAACATCAGGCACTGATCGTTTGAAGAACATGGTATAATGAGTCATAGAAGTCTTTCAACTAGATATGCTTCATTCTCTTCCTGCCCCGTTCTTCCCACTTGCAATGTCACCGATCTCATCAGAAAACTTTAAGCATTGCCAAGCTGTCAAGCTCACAACAGTGATACCAGTTTTCCAAAATTCTAACTTATTGCTTGAAAGGGCAAATTTTATTATTAGCAACAATATAGTCAGTTGTTATCCTTGACATGTCAGGCTCACTTCATTTATTTTCAAGAAAGTGCCTGTCAGATACTAGAGTGTGAATAAACACAGGTTGTCAATCCTTGCAGAACAATAGAGTTCGGCCCACAGCCTTGCAGAACTGCCTTTCCTTGCGACAACTGACTCGCTTCAATAGGTGGCAGACGGGTTTGATGTGCATTTCCTGTTATTATGAAGAGTATTGTCTCAGGACCTGAAATTTAATAAATAGGCATTTGGTTGCTTCCTCTTTCTTCCAACCTCATGTATGTGGAAGGAAGAAATTGCTACCAGGATGGTTGCCTGGGACCATCTCCCATTGCTGCTGCACACACAGTGAGGTGCATGCACACACAGAGAGCAAGCTGTGCTCATATATGAAGGCAGTTGGAGCCCGGGGAATGAAAGTGGGGTGCGGGCAATCCCAGAAATGCAGTTTTAAGTGAGTGGATCTCATTTAAGATTTCTTCTGTAGGAAATGGAAAGCTACTGACAGATTTTAAGCTACTAACAATATGCTATTATTTGTGTTCTAGAACTGTCGCTTATCTGAATAAGGGTAGGAACAGTGACAGGGGATGAGGTGTGTGTCTAGAGACATTTAGGAGTTGTCCCAAGGACTGACTTATGAGAGATAAGATCAGAGAAGAAGTCCTTCAAGAGGGCTTCCAAGACTCTCACCTGAGTAACTAGATAGACGATGGTGATTTGACTCCAATATCCGGTACAGAAGGAGGACAGCTTGGGCTTGGGAAAAGCAAGAGGAGACAATTTCATTTCATGAGATGTCTGCTTGAAGCCGCCCAGGAACCATCTGAGTGGAAACATTTAAGGTGGCTAGGAATCTGGGCTGAAACAGGGTATGGCAGCATGCTACTTTAATCCCAGGGCATAGAAGGCGGAGGCAGAAGGCTGTTTAAGATGAGTTTGGTCAAATAAACTAACAAGAAGCAAACAAACAAGAAAACAGAGGCGATAGGCTCAGGGCAGAAAAACAAAACTGCAAACAAACAAATAAATAGACGCTGTAGGCTCAAGCAGAAAAACAATGGAAAATCCTAGGTGTGGAAGTCCCTGTGAAGGGCTGAGACTGTTAGGGACAGCACAAACAAGAGGCCTACATGTGGTGAGCACAAGGAAGAGAGAGGGAAACTAGAAATGAGGGCAGCATCATTTGGAGGACCTGGGAAGGTGTTGCTATGGGAATATAAGCGCTTAGAGTCCAGTTTCTGTACATTAAAACCACAGCACATAGATGTTCTGAGAATGGAAATGTAATTTCTCTGCACCAGTGTTGCAGGCACAAATGAGCAGACGCAGCAGAGCTATTTCCAGCCATTCTCTTATATCTCTAGGATCTACCATGAAGAGGACATCTCGGGCAGCTGCAAATCCAAAAAGATTGTACAGGCATGTGGAGTGGGTCATATCCAATTGAAAGACTGAGTCGAATCACTAATGTGCACAAACCCTCCATCACTGACCCACAGACATGCTGCATGAAAACAAAAGTTTGGTATTAAAAAGCCCTGAATTCGGGAGACTGTTATGCAGCTTCATTGTGGCAGCTGCTGGCCAACACAAGTTATTTGTTAATGTTATGAAGAAATCAATCAGGATTTTAAAATCAGATCACTGATAGTTTCCTTCCAACACCAAAGAGGGTGAGTAAAACCTAAATGCTGGGGCTTTAGCCCAGTGAATAGCATGAACCTAGAGTGGGAATTCCAAGAGTTTAATCCCCAACAAACAACAAAAAACACACAAACTCAAGGGGGAAAGATGGATGAGAGGGGACCAGGTGAGCCCAGCTGTATTTGAGGGAAACGACCTTCTCTTTATTTCATGGGTGTCAAGAGCATGAATAAGTAAGAGCTCAAGGATACAGAGCAGCCCCTTCGCTTGCTAATATAAACCCTGAGAGGTATTACTGAATTAAATCTCAAAGAAGAGAAGCCAGCTCAACAGTACTGCATGCTTGAGCCTGCTCCTATTCTCTCTTCCCATTCCCTCAGACTACAGAACAAACAGAAAGCACCAGAGCTCAATTTTCTGTACCCAGAGGTCACTGTGTTTTAAAAGTATCTGCGATCAAATCTAACACTTAGGGATGGATACCTGGTTAATAGCCATATAGACCCCTGTTCATCTATCAAACTTATACGAGAAAGTCTCCTTCAGCTGGGCGGTGGCGGCACAAGCCTTTAATCCCAGCACTAGGGAGGCAGAGGCAGGTGGATCTCTGAGTTCGAGGCCAGCCTGAATTACAGAGAGAGTTCCAGGACATCTAGGGCTACTTAGAAAAACCCTGTCTCTAAAAACCAAACCAAGACCAATCAAACACTCCCTTCCCCAAATCCCTCAAACATTCCATGAGCGACAGGTACCCACTGGAAGAAAAGGTGAGCAAGAACACTGCCTATGCCACATGGCGAATACAAGGCTTCATCAGTAGATAGTTTAGTCAGGAAAAGCTCTGAGTAGAGAGAACCATTGAGAACCACCTGGGCAAGTGAGCACCAAATCAAAATAAAGTTGTAGAGATGGAGATGCTGAGGGAAAGGCACAGTGTACGGCTGCATCTGTACAACACGAGAATTAAGTCAATGGGTGCAGCTAACCATGACTGAACACCACTTGCCAAGGGAGCATGGGAAGGGTCAGGAGTAGGAAGGATAACTGTGCAGCTGCACTCACTTCCCAGACCCAGATCAATCCACTCTGTTCCACAGTTCAATACTCCCTTCATTTTTCCTCCTGTCTTTCTAATTTGTGGAATAAAAGAAAAATGTTTTCCTAAACAAACAAAAGCATTTAAAGTAGGATTCAGCCTATGATTCCAGTTGTATATCTCTCCCTTATGTGTAACAGGATATCTGAAATGATAACCACATTGGTTCTGTGACGGTTATTTCTGGTTAGTGACATTTGGGATGACTTGAAATACTTTTATATTTTAAAATAAATTCTAAAGGATGTCAAGAGAATATATTACCTTACATATTTATTGTGACATTAACAACATGTCACAATGACTCCGGATTGTGAGGACAGGAGCTTTCTCAGTATTATACAGTTGAGGAACGGCTGCTGCCTGAACGGTGTCGGCACTGACCTGACTTGTGATGGGTAGTGAAAGGCGACAGACAGACATACTGAAGAGCTGGGGTTGGGTGGGCTGCGCACTTTGATGGAGGAGCATCAGCAGCCTGGAAACACAGAGTTTATGATACAGCTGACCTAGCAGGTGGCTTGATTATACAGCTGGAAGAGGAGGCAGGTTAGCCAGTCTTGGTAGGGGGGCTCTGCAGGGGAACAGTCTTGGGCTGCAGTCAACTGGGAGGAGGAAGCAGTAGTTGCTGCTGTCTGTGCACACTGCTAACATCTGCACTGGGACCAGGGAAGCCCTTGCCATTCCCTTGGGTCTGAGGCATTGGGGTCTGTGACATGGTGGTGCTCATGTCAACAATATACACTCATCCAAAACTTCATTCACTCCCTACAGATGACTGTAATGGATTTTCCTTGATCATACAATCTCTGCCCTTCTTATTGGGAAATAGGGTTTACTTCTTTTGACTTGATTCAGTACTGGTCTGGTGACCAGCAGAATGTGGCGGGAGTGTTTCTGCACTCTCCTAGTACAGCCTCATGCAAAACGCAGGCTCTTCCTCCCATTTTTGAAGCCCCCTCTGCTACTCTTCATTAAGGAGGTTCTGTAGCCATCTTAGACATTCCAGGCTCAGTTAAGCTTTCTCCTAAGTGAAGCCCAATGATGCACTGGATGCAAAAGAGCCACTCAGCTCCTGCTGCCCAATTCTCCATTCCAAGAATTACAAACATACAATAAAGTTGCTGCTCTAAGCCATCAAGTCGAGGTGTATATGGGTGCTCATCTGATATCTCAGATAAACTTTCTTTTTAAAATATTTTAAATATATTTTATTTAAAAATATTATATTCATTCATTTATTTTTGGGAGGCATGTACTATGGTGCACATGTAGAAGCAAGAGTGTGCACTTGGCATGAGTCTTCATGGTGTGGGTTCTGGGGATGGTAATCATGTTGCTAGGCTTGATGTGAGGGCCTTTATCCACTGACCCATCTCTTCGCCCCAGGGAAAATCCCTTCTACAAGTTTAGCTTTAAATGTAGAAATGAGATAAAGCAGTAAATGATAAAGATTTTATTGCTCCTAAGTAGTGATGCTATAATCCAAATATATCAAGAAAATTCACAGGCTGGAGAGATGGCTCAGTGGTTAAGAGTCTTAGTTTCTCCAGAGGATCCAGCACCCACATGTACACACTCCTAAGGGATCTGTTGTCCTCTTCTGGCCTGTGTGGGTACCTACAGGCATGTGCTACATACAGACATGCATATGGAAACCACCCATACACGTAAAAGAAAATGACTTAATCACCAATCCACTTCTCAGAGACATCTACAAGTCGAACTCTGATATGTAATTGCATTCTTCTCTTGTATTTATTTTCCTAGCAAAGCATCTTGTGAACATCTTCAATGTGCATACACAGCTTTCTCTGACAGGGTTTCAGCTCTGAGAGATGGGGAGGAGACAGAGAATGCTGGTGTCACAGGTACCTGGCACAGAACAGAACTCAATCTGTGGCCAAGCATTTCATGACTAGAGCAAAGTATGACACTTTAATCGTATTGGGTGAATTCTAGAATTGGGTCAAAGACTAAGCAGGCCTCCTAAGTAATTTTTAAACAGGGATGGGCATTGTTGAATTATCAGCCAACATATTTTCTCACATTACCGTGTGCACACGGGTGCCCTCGGTGGATTCTGTAGACAGTTTCTCCCTCATGTGTTCTCTGCAGCATGGCATTAGCACCCAGAGAAACCCATAGTTAGCTCAGAGGGCATAGGCACTGGGTTCACTAATGATCTCTAATGGCAGTCTTCAGTTTGAGAGAGTTCAGCTCATCAATCGGAAAGCGGGGCGGGGCGGGGGGGAGGGTGAAGCAGGTTTCACAATTAGCATCCTGGCTGTTTATACACCAGTGTTGACTATTTCTTTGGACAGATGTATTTGGTTCCAGAAAATTGAGCTTCATGGTGACTCTGCCTCTTTCTAATTGTCTACACATGTCCGTGTATCTGCATCTGGATGTGTAGACCCCTCAGCGGAATTAGAATGTAAAATTCTTAGCTTTGTTCTGTCATTCAGGCTGATGAAGGGTGGAGCAAGGATCTCCAATGGACATTTGGGTATTCCATTCATCTTCAGAGATGCCCTGTGAGGACACTGACGTGGAGAAAGGGAGGAGGCCTAACAAGGAATAGCTTAGTCCCTCAAGGAAGACAGACTGTGGCTTGAACTTTGCACACCAGTAGCCAGGTTTGTCCAATCTCAGCTTTGTCTCCCCACCACTCTGTTCAGGAAATCCTTTTCTCAGACTGATTCCCTTAACTGCTCGGGAAATTGAGGCAGGGTGTGGGGGTGGAGGCAAGTGAGAAGGAGGCAGAGAAGAAGGCTGGAGAGCCGCAAGGGCTCTTGATGCTGGATGACTGGGAGTGAGCTGGGGAAGCCCACTAGAGCTACCACAGTGCTCACCACGGACCCAGCGCTTACCCTCGCCTACCCGGAAAGCTCAGATGAGATAAACTGAAAGGAATTCTTCCAACCTGTGCACCAAAATCCCATTCAGAAGCAGGGGTTTGTGATGAATAGCGAGACAGTGAGTCGGGAGAAACGCCTCTGGAAGTGAGGGTGAGGAAGAGCACCACAATGCACCAGATTCCTACTGGTGCCACAGGTGTCTGCCTCCTCCCCGAGGGACAGGTGGCCTTCCTGAGAGCCAGAAGCACAGTTAGGGAGAGAAAACTCTCCAGGAAATGTCTATGACCAAGAAAGTTAAGTGCTGGGTGTGGAGCTGGGGTTGAGGTCAATGGAAAATTAAAGGGCCATTTCCCTTTCAAGAGAACGCAGGGCTATCTTTGGATGTACCTCTCCTTCTTTATTTTTAAAGACTCGACTAGTACATGAATAGATGAACTGGAGGTAATTTGGGTTTCGTGTACAGATGTCAAGACATTTGCTAATTTAGTAGTTTCATGTGATTTATTTCCAAAAAGTTACAGATGATAAAAGGTCATGTGGCAGACAAAAAATTTGTTAGGGCTAAGGATTGTAATAGAACATTAATTAAAATATTTGTTAGAGAACTCAGAACACTGAGCCAATTGAATGACTGTCACTTATTATTCCTTGTGTGTGTATTCCTATGTGGGGGGGGTAGCTAGGGAAAAAAGACAAGAAAAAGAATGATAACCAATCAATTATTTTATCAACTTCGATAGAAAAAAAAAGCTACCCACTTTATGCATTAAGTAACAGAATCCAAACTAAATTGTATTTCAACTATTATTGCATTTCCATATTTTAATTAATAAGCTCCCACCCAATAGGATTTTGCTATAAACTTCAGGCTGACCTTGAACTCATGATCCCTCTGCTTCAGCCAAGGGCTGAGACTACAGATATGTAGCACTATACTTGGCTTTTTAGCTGTATTATGACTTTAATTTGTTACTATCAGGAAAAATAGGCTATATGCCTTCTTAAAAAATATTTATTTTTATGTGCATTGGTGTTTTGCCTGTATGTATGTCTGTGTGAGGGTGTTGGAAGCCTTGGAAGTGGAGTTACTGATGGCTGTGAGCCACCATGTGGGTGCTGTGGAAGAGCAGTCAGTGCTCTTAACTGCGGAGCCATCATGCTAGCCCCAGTCCACACGGTTTATGCATCTGTTATGTACATACCAACTCTCATCACTTTAATTCTGTCTGTGATTTGGGGTAGGTCTGGAGTTATGATTTAAGGGCCTTTCCCTTTTATCATACAAATGGTTTAAAACTATAAGAATAAATATTTTAAAATAGGTAACTGTGCTAATTATAATTCTTTCAAGGTAATTTTAATCCTTTAAAAACAATGCCAGGGGTAACTTAACTCATGTCTTCCCCTGCTTACGCAACGGAATCCACTTTATTTGCAAATTGGAAATTACCGACCACTTGGTTATTTGGACATAAGTGGAAGAGATGTCTACTTAAAACGAAACTTTTATGTAACTGAAACAGTTTAAACAAATTCCACAGCTCAGTTCATGCAATGGAAACAGTTAACAGGCCGGCAGCACCAACTGTAAGTGAAAAGAGGACGTGTGAAAAGTAAAAGGGCTTGAAAGAGAGTTTTAAGTGACCATAACATGAAAAAGAAAGAGTTTTGTTGTTGTTTTTGTCTTATAACCTATGGAGGCAAAATTTCACAAATAGAAATAAATAGGCAAACATCATTACATCATTAACCAAACCCCAAGTCCTCACCTGTGAAGTGAGGAGGTTGGTTGTGCTGGTCTCAAAGGGTTTTTATCTCTTAAAGGCCTTTTATTTGATTCAATACCATGTAGGTATACACACACACACACACACATATGTACATATATATATATCACTTATTTTTATTTGCTCTGTATGATTACTCTACATGCTTTAAGTATTGTTATAGCAAAGTCACTGAAAAATAACCTTTTGCTTCTTTAAAACGATTTTGTTCTCTTTCACCTTTATTTATAAAGGTTTCCTGGTGCTGCTCCTCACAGATGAAGCACAGCGTGGTTCAGACATTTACAATAGCATCTGCTACTATGAAGCCAAGGAAAGAGCTGCTTTGAGATCTAACTGCCTCTCACCTAGAGGATCAGGTTCAGGGAGTTTTCTGTTGCTATTACGGTGTGAATGGTTCTCTGAAGCCATTTAGAAACAACCAAAGTTCTCAGCAGCAACAATCGACCCTGTGCTATGTCAAAGCACATCAGATGGCTGGCATTCCGTGCCTGGAACAAACGCTATTGCTCATTATGCGAATACATAATGAAAGGATGTGGGCAAAGACCAGAATGTAAATTGGAAGCTGACTTCTGAATGTGCTAGGCAGCAGTCCTGGGCTGAAACACTAAGTCTAATTTCAAGAGACAATTCCAAAGTAGTTCTCAAGAGAAAGGACGAGGTATTTTTCAAATATTTGTTCAATATGAATGGGGAGGGGCTGCCAAAAATGACTCTTTATGCTGGCATGCGAGCTCTTGGAGGGAAGTCAGCCTGAGTCACTGGACACATCAAAGGCAGAGAGGCCAGTGAATGGAATTACTGAAGGCTGTGTGAGCAAGCCAGATACCTGCGTTCATCTGCCCACTGCTGCGATTTCAGCCTCCTTTTAATTACATTAAAGCAGCTGGTACCACTGGTTACTGCAGTCTTTAGATTACCTTGATTGCTTGGTCATTATCTCTAATCAGCTGCTGCTTCTCATCTTCAAACTTTTGTACAACATCCTGGAGCCGCCTTTCTGCAGCGAGCTGCTGCCGACTGCTCTCCTCTTTCAGAGAGGAAATGGTTGTCTGAAGTTCTGCTATGATCTAAAATGAAAACAGCATGCTGTAACTGCAAATTCTCCAGCGAGAGGCATCGATTTTATATGTATTTATGCTTAACAAAAGAATGAATTTGGCAAAACTCTATTTCACAAACTGAACATTTTCAATTAACATATCACTTAGGATAATGCATGAAATTCCACGTAATAAAAGACTACAATAAAGCTATGAATGGTGGACAACTGCTCAACCAAATATATTTGGAAGGCATTTCACTCTAACATTCCACAGTATTTACTCATCAGAAGAAAGAACATCTGTGAGCTCAAAAAATGAAAAGCGTCAGACTATTTTACTGAGAAAAAACTTCTTAAGAGTGAGCAAGGCTGGTCTGACTTTTGTGAGATTTGTACCACCACCACCAACCACACCCCCGCCAAACCTGCCACCACCCACCACCTACCCACCAACACTACCACCACCACCAACCACCAGCACCACCACCACATACCACCAGAACCACCCCACCCCCACTACCACCAGCCAGCACCACTACCACCTGCCACTACCACCGCCACCACTACCACCACCAGCACCTTTATTCTTCGTGGTCGTGCTCACTCTTTACAATCAATTCCACACAGTAAGTCTTGGGTATTCACTAATGTTATGTACTTTGTTGAGATTTGGAGTTTTTATATTGTTCGCTACTGTGAGGTAAGTATGATTATTATCCACTCTTTACAATGAGGAAACAGACAAAGAGGTCAAACATTTTACATTGTTGAAGCCCACAGTCAGTTTCATCTTCTAACGAGCCAATTTCACGTTGGTTTTTAACAAAATTTTGGTATTAAAGTTCACACTTCTAAATAGGCTTTCTAAGCGCACATACTCATGAAAGTTTATTCTGGCTCAGTCCCTTTCCTAGGGACTCCTGTAGCTCTCTCCACACTCAGGAGTTAGTTCCCTCCAGGGCAGGGTTCCCGCCACCTTCTCAAATTAACATCTGATGAGGAGCACAATGGGCCCACTGAGAGTGCTGCTCTTTCTTTGCTTTGGATGCAGCCATTGCCTTTTAGTCCCAACAGTGAGGACTGCTTTTGAAAGCAGGAAATGGTTGTTTGTCTAATAAAAGAAACAGTACTAGTGTCCACAATGCTGAAACAGTATCAGTGCTTACAAGACAGCTCTGCTCTTGGAGCGGGATGCAGTCGGTGAGAAACATTGGGCTTAGCAGTCTTTCTTGATCTCAGTTTCCCACAAACAGGAGCACAGCATCAACAAAGCAATAGAAACTATATGGAGGCCATAAAAGTCAAGTGCTATAGAAATATTAGTTGTCACAATGGACATAAACAGAGCATTGTTGTGATAAATATGGAGTGTTTACGCTCAGCATGCAAATTCGCTGTAACAAAGGTTAAAATTTAATCAAATGTTAAGATTATTTTGAAATGAAGAAATTCATAAGGGCAGTATGAGAATATTAAGTGGACCCTCTGCTGTGAGTGGAGGAATTCACTTACTGAGAATAGAAAACTGTTCATCTATTTTAAGAATTTTGATTAAATGTTGCTTCCATGCAACAAATGTTACATCCGTTCAATTACTGCCCATAGCACTTTCATCCATAAGCAGTAAAGGTTAAATTCTCACAGTGAATGTCAAAAACTGAAGCACAGAAGAACCAGCTTCTAGTCACAGGCCAGAGGGGCTAGGGATAAGAAAGCCAGATTTCCTCAACCTACCATGAAATTGAAGATTGATATTTTATAGGAACATGGGCCAAACAATAAACACAGCTTTATATTTCAGTGTCTCAAGCTGAGTAAGCCAGAGCTTCATAGAAGTGGGAGTTTAACTCCATAGTATGTGTTTAGTCCTCTGCGATTTTATCACGTGTAGATTTGGTGATCTACCACAGTCATGGAATCTACTTTGAAAGTACAAGGTATTTGTTTTCCTCTTAAAAACACTAGAAGTTAGCAAATCAGTATTGAGTAGAAACGGGGGATCAGGAGTTCAGGTCAGCTTCAACTACATGGTGAGTTTGGGACTAACTTGGGCTACGTGAGACCTTGCATCAGGAAAAAAAAAGTAAGATTGAGATTAGTATAGCTAGGATTTAAGATAAAAATATTTGAGGTATTTTAAATGGTTTTAAGGGCTCAAGATCAGGATATTCCTCATGTTTAGAAGATTCTGGACAAGGCGTACAAAAAGAAACGAGTGTAGGTTTTGGAACAATAAATGATGTTCAAGGAAGGTACACTTGCTTTTATAGTCTTTAGGGAGAGAGATGATGAGACCTCTATGGGGAAACATGAGATTCTATTTGGAAAGCTATGTTAGATGTATAAAGGTGACATCAGTGAAGCACCCTGGCTGGAGAGTATGTTGATTAGGAGGCAGGATGGCACTGTGTCACCTAAAAAAAGATTTAATATTCCAAATATTCCAGATTAGAAAGTCACCAGAATACCAGGCTAGAAAACAATGTTTGGATTAGGAACACAGCATGGGTCTTTACATCTATTCATTGTAGACTTTGGAGTACAAGAAGACAAACCTTTTGCCTTTGCTCAGTGCAGATATCAACAGTACTCAGTGAGTATTTAAGTAATGAGTTATAATGGTAAATTAAGTAGTGTAGTATCATGGTAAATAAATAATCACCACGGGGAAAAATAAGACAATATAGTCTACCCTTTCCATAAGTAATAGTAAAAAATTTCTGAAAAAAAAAAGACTCTGTTATATACAATCATAATTGGGAAGCTCCAGTTTGGAGAGAATCATTATCAAAGAATATTAAGTAAAATGTCACTAAATGCTTACCATGTATTTGTTTCATGGTGAGGAGCAGATTAGGACATTTTCATGTAGATATGAAAAATTAACACTCTGACAAACAACGGGGGCTCTTTTGGGAGGTTGCTATGAGCAGTCTGACCCATGAAAGCAATAATGGTTACTAATGATTGTTAAGCAATGAAACTTTGTGTAGACGTTAGGATCTTATTTGAAGTCTTTCAGAATTTAAAATAGAGGTAAATTTTCACCTTTTATTTCTATTGTTTTTTCAGGTTGTGGGTACAGCTCGAGACTTTTCTAAAATTCTTCCTCTAAGTTCAACAGCCAACAAAAACCCTTCCTAGAAAGGACAGGAAGGCACTGGGGTTCCTTACAAAATACAGGAAGGTAGAGCCCTTTGCTCCCCTCAGCATGGCCCCTGGACAAAGTGGGGGCATGTGACATACTTCGCAGTCATTGGTCTGCACATGAAGGGGAGCTAGCCAGGGTAGTGGCAGGGGCTGCTTGGCAGGGGGTGGGTCTGTCTGGCAGCTGGTCCTCTGCAGCTAGGGCGATCTCTGCAAACTCGTTCTGCTCTGATTTGGAAAATGAAGAACAGGGAAGTGACCTGAGTTTAGAAACTATGGTAAAACAGAGAAGGCCAGGTGAATATCTAATATTCAGACAAAAGGAATGCCTTTGTGACTGAGAGAAATAGCATGCGTGGAGCTGCTGCCTCCCTGGCTGTTGTGGGGAAGGCTGTGTAGGCTCAAAAGCGGCACAGTCTCTGAGTGTGCCTGGGGTTAAGTGCACATGGTCTACTAGGTCCAAAGCTTGATATGATCTTAAAGATCAAGTAAATAATTTCCTTCATGGGAAGGAAAGATGTCAAATATTTTCCCAATTTAAGTTGCTGCTCTCCTGAGTGTCAATGGACCCATCCCTCATCTGTTCACACTAGTACTGTTCTTGAGAGGAAGATTTTTAATCCTGATAAACACAGTGAAGCAACTTGGCTTCCGGCACTCTCACCAGCTTGATGAGATGTGCATTAGCGATTCCAGAAAACTCGCATCTGGAAGCACAAACAGCCCATGTTTCGTTTTTTTTTTTTTAAAGGTTCATTTAAAAATAATCTGTTTCTCAGCAGTGACTGGCACTGTAGACTGGTGTTCTCAAACGCCAGTTCATGGCTCTAAATACTCAGCGCATCAGAGGTGGGCACAGAGACTAATATCAGCATAAGGCTATCTTCCGTTTGACATCTATGTATTTTTCTGGCACAGTATTGCTCTTTCGTCTACAAAATGATTACAGTGCACGATAGCTTCTGGTGCTTTCCCACGTCCTTCTCCTTCATGTCTTGGAGAGAAATAGTAAGCTTGTACATTTCCAAATTTTGTGGCAAAATTTCATCAGTTCTTGAGCACCCCAAAGCACAGTGTATGATGAAAGGATTTAATCTTTCTTCTAGACCTTTTCCTTGGTTCTCTTCTTCATTTTCCTAGTGCACTGTTCATACACCTAAGGTTGCTAACAGGTAGTAAATGTTTAGTAATACGAAGCACTGTGTGCTTTGGACATTGGTTTTACTTACTCCTTAAAACTGTCTTAAGACGATAGCACTGATCTCCCATTTGACTCCTGAGGAAACTGAGTTCCAAAGGCAGCAGGTAAACTTGCTCCAGGTCACACACGCGGTAGGACTGGTTGGTATTCCAACTCTGTGGACTCAAAGCTTGGGTTTTCTTGTATGCTACCATTTAATTTGCTTTAATGTCACCTAATCAGGCTTCTTCACACATTCCTATAGGTAAACTTAAGCTCCTGTTTCCAGTCTTGTCAGCTAAGCAGTTTCGTTAGTTAGATTCCACTTCACTGTCTGTATCCTCCACTCCAAATAAAGCAGAAGGAGCGCTATGCCGAGCTGTGGCTTTTCCTGTTTCTGTTTCAACTTCAGTTTGGGAGTGTTAAGATTCCTTTCAGTGGTTCTAAGCATTGTTTAGTAGATTAACAAGAACATCTCTCCCTGAAGTCCTGGGATAATGGTAACCAAGTCATGGTTATCTCTCTCATAAACACATATGACTATTCAACTAAACAAAGACTTCTGGTTTTCTTAATGACATGAGAATTATATAACATGCCCATTTTAGAAATAATTACAGAATTGACATTTCCTGATAACTACATTCAAAGTTTTGCTGTATGAGGAAGAGAAAGCATTGGGCCAGGCTGGTATGTCAAAGGTCAAGATTGCCACTTTGAAGTCAGTTCCAGGCTGAGTCCTGGCTTAGTCACTTGCTAACTCCTATGATCTCATCTCTCCATCTCTCTGATCTCAGATTTCTGCCCTCTACTGCTGAGCTACATCCCTGGCCCTTAATTCTCATTTTCTCAACTGGAAAAATGGAGCCGATGAGGAAAACTGAATGAAGTCACTAGGCTTGTGCCCAGAAACGTTGGGTATTACCATTTGTTTTGTTGCTCCTATTATCAGGCAATTCATAAAATGGACCATGGATTTCAGTTTGCATGCCATTGTATACAGGCAATGATACGAAAGCCAACTTAAAATCACTAGACATGAAAACTGTAGAATTAAATGGCCTAGTTATCCACCTACAAAATGAAGGTAAACGATGCTTGATTTTTCTAGCAGAACTTACAGAACTCCAGAGGTTTGGGGCTCCCTAACTGAAGCCATTGGGAGAAAGAACAGCTCATGAAACAGAGGTTCTGCGAGCATCATTCTAGCAGAGGTGGCATTTAACTGTCAGCCTTCTTTATAGTAAACCCGCAGCGTTGACCATCAACAAGTGGTGGGTGCAGAGATTCTTTCCCACCCTCCAGAAGGAGCCAACAGTGGAGCTGACTATTAAACCTAGAATGGCCTGTCGTTTTCAATCAGTCAACTAGCTCATGGGTGCAATGAGTTAGAATATTGAAAAGAAAAAAAAAAGTACAGATGTTATCAGACTGCTTACATCACAGATGTAGGTGTGTGCCCCTGCCTTGTAAAATGTCTTTCGGCCTGGGCTTGTTCAACCATGCCAGCTGGTTTTACAACATCTTCCTCTGTGTGTATGTGTGTGTGTGAACATGAAGGTGTGTGTGTGTTGGTTCAAATGGCTCAATATGCACAATTGTTCCTGATTTTAGTAAGATGGAAATATTAAAAACATTTTTAATTTATTTATCACTCCATCAAAATATGATACAAATTCATGAAAAACTGACAAGAATTTCATTTAACTCTGAAGTACAAAGGCTTTGCTGTGTTGGTCTCATTTCTGCTCTTTGTTTAGGATTTACTGTTTTGTTTTGTGTCTTTGGCCCATGCTTACCTGGGAAGATTTGGCAAGCTTCTGAGTGTATTCCTTCTCGATCTGCTTCAGCCTGCTGTTGGCCTGCAAAACACACGTACACGAACACACATACAGTGACCTGTGAGCTTGGTATCTCTTCCACATGCCTATCACCAGGCAGCTGGGATGCCTGCCAGCTGCACCGCCCTTCTGGGCAGCCAGAAAACCACAGGGTTTGTCTTTGATCTGACGCCAACTATTCATCACTGAAGAAGCAAGAAAAAAAAGAGATCTCTCCTGCCAATTATTAGACAAACACAAGACTTCTGTGGATAGAAAGAAAAAGGGAAAAGGAGAGACAGAAATAGACATAGCAAGTGTGACGGCTCAAAGGTAAAGAAGGGGGAGAGGGAAGAAACAGGAAGGGAAAGGAAGACAAATGGGACAGGGAACTGGAGGAGGAGGAAGGGAAGGAAGGTGGCAAATTGAATACTCTTTCACCTTGGTTTAAAAAGAGAAACAGGTGCTCTCTCAGACAAAGGCAGATGTGAGAAGTTCAGACCACTAAGCAGAGTTGAGCCCCTACTTGGCTGAACACACAAGAACAATCTTTTGAAGTGACAAATATATCTAAATCAAACAGTTTTCTGTCCTGGAACTAGGGTAGCTTTCCCAGAATAAGTCCACATTGCTTAGAACGTAATTATCCTTCTGCCACTCATTTCTTAGTCCTTTGGATGTGACCCTCTTTCTGCTCTCTGGGAGTGCTTGGGATCTTCACTGTCTCCGTGCTCAGAAAGGTTCCAATGACAAGCCCTACAAGGGCCCTTTCCCTGTCAACCACATAGACATTTCTCAGACACTACTCTTGTCTGCTTGTCCATCTGCCTGCCTCTCTCTATCTTATCATCTTTTTTCACGGTTTCTTTTTCAATATCTCTGTCTTTTGATTTCTCCTAGAGTTTCTTCAACTTTTACTTTAAGATGTTCTATGGGATTCGAGACAACTGCTGGTACAGATAGAATTTCTAAGGGTTCTTTCTTGTTCTATAAAACAGCATCATTATCAACTTCCACTTTACAAGTGAGGAAACAGAGGCACAAAGAGTTTTGGTAACCTGCCCAGGACATATAGATTAGAAAATGATGGAGCTGAGATTCACACCTGCTTCCAACACACACACACACACACACACACACACACACACACACACACACACACACCATAGCCGCCACCACCACCAGTAGCAGCAGCAGCAACAGCAACAACAACAGCAGTAGAACAGAGGACTCCTTACTCTTCTGCAAGTGTGCACAGCATCCACATGCACACAGGACATTATGAATTCTCCTGAGGTTGTTTAGCATCTGAAGATGTAGCCGCATACCCGTCTGTCAAGCACTATCTAAGTGTCTCTCCATTAAAGGGTTTTATATACACTAGTGAGTATTTTGGTTCTTGTCTTTCTTTTTAGAAACTTTCCACACATCTGCTGATCTTTGGTGTCTTTTTTCCTCGAACCTGTACAGTTTACTGAAAGCAGGTTGAATATGTGCAGACTTCCGGTTGGACAGATGTCCCCATTATGTTATGACACAGGAGCCTGGTCTCCCCTGAGTCCTGCTCCCACTGGACTTCCTTCCTAGACATTTGCACAGAGCGCATCCTCTAATAATGCACTTATATTCCAGATCTGGAAGCCCTTAGATAAGCACCTGCACATTGAGGACAGACAAGCCACCTCTATTTTATCCTGATTGCACCCAAGTGCAATTTCTCATTCTATCTCTTTAGAGAGTCCCAGGGGTGGGAGTGGGACTGGTCATGTGATTAGCCAGCCCATCAGCTCTGAGACATGTTACTTCCTTATTCAAATCTGAATCCATTTTCCAGTTGTCACCCTATCCGGGCTCAGACCCCCTGCAGTTCCTGAATCCTTCCCCAACTTGGACAGCAGGACAAATACTACTGCTTTTAAAGGCATTCTCCAAGCCTTCTTTTTCCTGAAGGCTGTTTGTACTTTTGGTATGCCAAGACCATTTTTGGTCCAGCCCTTTCTCAAACTCTAAAATTTTGTTGACTGTTATGTGCTCTGCTGTTTCCTTTTCCTGTCTTTTTGAAAGAATTATTGTACAAAAATGCATCTGCCTGAGTTGCATTCCAAAGTTCCGATTTCATTCTACTTACCACCACCACCACAACAACCACACACACACACACACACACATACCCCAAACCCTGTAGCTATTTTAACATTCAGTCAAAACTGTAAGTCACAGTCCATGCCCTTTTCTTTTTACTTCTTGTAGTTCTGGGGATCAAACCCAGGAATTTGAATTGTGACATCCATGCCATGTCCCCTCTCCAAGGTCCAGGGATCATTTAGAGGGAGGGCGCAGGAAGACTGTAAAGGTCAGAAGAGGTGGATGACTATAGTAAAACTGTTTTCTGGACACAACTTGGCAGTGTCTTGCTTGCACACACAAGATCTGCACAGGATCACAGCAAGGAGAGGGGAAGTATCAGGGAGTCCCAACCCTAGATGAGAATCTATTGGCAACTGATGGCTCAGAGAGGGGGAAAATCGGTTTTCTTTGGGGATGAGGTCCTTGAATGGCTAGCCATGCCCTAGTGACAACCCTAAATCCATGCACATATTGGTAGCACTAAGAGAATACATGAAATTGAAAGGGATTAGTGGCAAGGAGAAAGCAAGGAAGCATTGCAGGGAAGGAAATGAAAGGAAGGCTGAATTGCAACACATTATATACATGCATGAAATTCTCGAATAATGAAAACAATCTTACATTAAGAACAAACCAACCCACAAAACAACCCAAGGGCTTTGTGCATCTTGTACCACTAGGCTGTATCACCAATCTTTTATTTCTTACCCGCTGATAGAACTTCCTCAGGGAGTGGAGAAAAATTGTAAGTTTAAGGTCAGCAAATGATTTCTTTATTTGGATTTCACCATGAGATGAGGAAGCAGCCCGGGCCAGGCTCTTCTCCACCCCAGCACTGTGTCTGAAGTGATCCTCGTGAGACCCTGGAAAGCTGGTCTGACCCCTAACAAAGTACTTGATAAGAAGTGTTTGTTCAATCAACAGATGGACACACAGCACCCAGCCGTCTCCTGTGTGTGATCGCCTGCGACCTACTTTTGAAGCAATCCTTTCAAAAATCACGTGTTTCCTGGACTCAAGTTCAAAACAATTCTGTATGGTTTATTCCACAGATCTCTGCATCTCTGAGCTCACCAAGTTCACAGTCTGAATTTGTTTCTTAAAGTTTAGCAAGGGCATGTGAGTACTGCTGTTAGTTTAGGAAGTTGTCAGACTCTGTCCCAGCTCTGTGACGAATACAGCAACTCTCCATTACTGAATTAGGCCACTTTGAACCTCTTGAGGTTTATTGGTTTTGGTTCCCATTCTACTAATGTTACTTATCACAAAATGCTTGATGAAGTATTTGTTGCTTTTAAAATAAACACTTACCATGTGCCAGGCACTGTTCTAAGTGCTTTAAAAATATTTACCCACTAGAGAACCTAAAACTTAACTGCAGTGTTCTAAAGACTAATTTCCTTTTCAGAGATGCTGGTCAGTCAGGAAAGGCCGTCTCAGATGCAGTTTCTTTGCAGAACCTGTGGCTAGCTGGCCCCAACAAGCTAGGCAAACTCCTTTACTGATAAATATCTAACTCATCCATCAAGTCTAAGGCTACAGAATTGCACAAAACACAGAAGAATATCTCTTTACCTCTGTACGCTTCTGCTTGAGTGTGAAAAATGTACTTTTTAAAAGTGATGTTTTAGATGGCATCATTGTCAATAAAAAAGATAAAGTAGGGAAAAGAGGAGGGGGATGAAGATAGAGGGAGGTTTGTAATTAAAAAAAAAAAACCACACACGTTCTAGAAGACTTCCTAGGTAGGCTTCAGGAGATTAGGAAGCTATGGGCAACTCCCAGTGCAAGGGCCCCGAGGGAGACGGAGTGCAAGACACAAAGGGCAGTGCAGGGGACCAGTAACCAAAGCAGTTAGCAATCATTGAGCTGAGCTCTGAGGCACTGCGGGTGAGCGTAAGGAATTTGTTTTTTAATATGAATAACATGGGAAATTACTGAAGTATTTCCTGAATAAGAGAAAATGTAATTTGTTTTAAGTAGTAATAAGATCACTCAAGATTTTATTTGGGGCAAGAATTAAACAAAGAAGCCACTTAGACTGCAAATAATACAGGTTGGCAAAGTGGTGATGAGACACAGGAGGCTCCGGGAAAGACCTGAAGGAAGGACCAGTGGATACATCATTCCATATAGAGAGATGGGGCAAGCATGAATTCAGGGGCTGGAGAAGTGAGTCAGTGGGGAAGACACTGGATGAATAAGTGTGAGGACACGAGTTCAGCTCCCCAGACCCCATATAAATCTGGTGTGATAGTTAAAATCTGGGCACTCCTGCAGAAAAATGGCAAAGGATACAGGTGAATCCCTGAAAGTCCATAGGCCAACTAGCTTCTTGTACATTGTGGCCAACAAGATGAGACTGTCTCAGAAAGGATGAAGGTAAGGACTGACACCCAAAGTTGACCTCTGACCTGTACATGCAAACCATAGTCATATGTACTAACATGCATTCATGCACACAAAATTAAAGAAACAAACTTTTTTTTTGTCCTAAGTAACTAGAAAATGAGGTCATCATTGATATGGGAAAAGCCATGGATGGAACAGGTTTTGCGAGGAAGATCAAGTGAGAAGTATTGGAGACATTAAGCTCATCCATGGTTGAGGTGAACATTTTTTTGAGCTTTTGAGTCTAGAGTTTGTAGGCGATATGTAGGTTAAAAATATGAAGCAAGAACTTCCCAATGTGTACCTAGTGTATAAAATCATGCTGTTACGTGAGCTTGTAATACACTGAGTAAATTTCAAAAATGAACAGGCCTAAGTATATTCTGCTCTGGGACTGCAGATGTCCAGAGGCTAGACAATGAGGAGAAAAGCAAATAGAAGAAAAGGCCAGGGAGATAAGCAACCAGAACAGGAATCATGACACCAAGTTGGGGAAGGAGGACAAGGTCTAGGTTTGGTGTCAAATACTGCAGGAGGTCAAGTCTAGTGAGAATGGAGAAATGTTCACCTAGAACTGGCATCATGGTGGTCACTGCTGACCTGGAAAAGAAAATTTTGGTATAATGCAAGGGATAAAAGCAGGATCCGAAGGAATTCTAGAGAAAGGAAGAGAAAACACTGGCGTAGAATCTAAATAGTTGGTTCGGGATTTTATTTTACAAAGAAGAGGAATGGGGGAGGGGTACTAGATGGTTGTAGGTAAGGAGAGTGCTGATTTATTTTCAGTAAGATGAGGGAGTCGTGTGTCTGCAGACAGATGGAATGACGCTAGCATTAGAGAAGGAAACGGGACAGATGAGGCCACAGGTTTTCTGAGATCTGTCTTTGGACAAAGGGGATGTGTTATGGAGTGAACTGTGTTCCAACAAATTATTTACATGCTGAAGTTCCAATTCCCAAAAGTGATTACAGCTGGAGGTAGAGCCTTTAAAAGGCATGAAGGTGAAATGAGGCCACAGGGCAGGGTCATTACAGGGGAGAACAGATCTCATACCTCCCCTTCTCTTCTCTCCCTCCTCCCCATCTCCCCAGGATAAAGGGCAGGTGAGGATGCAGAGAGCAAACAGTGGTACAAGTCAGAGAGGTTTCACCAGAAAGGAGCTCTGGGTTAACCTTGGTCTTGGACTTCCAAACTCTAGAACTATAAAGGAATTATGACACCAAGCTTGTGGGAGCTTGTGAGGATACCAAAGAATAACTCAGATCCTGGGAGGAGATAGGCAAATGATCCCCAGAAAGAGCTTCTTATTGCTTCTGTTTTCTCCATGAAACAGGAGGAAGGATGCACTGGCTGGACATGAGAATGGTAGAGAAGACCACTGGGAGACGTGAGGGATGAGAAGAAGCATGAGCAGTCATCGAGACAAGAAAGGGAGCAGAATGCCAGTCTCAGGATCCAGGGAAATATCAGGGCTCACTGAAATTACCAATGTTAAACTTAAAGCAAAACTGGTCTGTACTATACAAACACATTTAGAACTTATGAATAGCTAATAAGAGAAGAGTCAGTACATTGGAGACAAAATAGCTAAAGAAGAAAATTAATTTATATTTCTTTGAGGGTTTTGCTATTTATCTGAATGTAATTCACAGCTTTCTACATTTTTGAATCCCTCTGAAATAAGTCTAAGATGCTCTTGGTAAGTATGGCTAATTTACCATGCAAACTAGCTTTAAAACGTATTTTGAATATTTTTATTCTCAGGATAGTACTAACTGTACGTTTTATTTCTATACATAAAATTAAGTAAGATTTAGTATTTCAAACCAAGCCTTAAAAGTTGGGCATGACAGAGCACACCTATAATCTCAGCTTTCAGGAGGCTGAGCCAGAAGAATTCCACATTTTAGGTCAGCCTAGTTTATATAGCAAGACCCTCTTCCAACAATGACAAAAGCCAACAAACCCAAACCTTACTTTTATACGAATCATCTCTCTAAACACAAATAGGATTTCCATAGCCACCCTCAGCATGGCCTGGACAGACAGTAAGACAAAACAAACCAAAGCAGAAGAGGAGCAGCATCAGGACTTGGAAGAGACTTTCCAGAGCTGCTGCTGCATCACCACTCGCCCCTTTTCAGTGCTACACTGGGACCAGTTGGCCACGCGCCTCCCCCATACCTAGTTCTCTGCCTTTGTAAGACTGCCTCCCTAGGTCACTTTCTACTCAAAGGGCCTGCTATGTTGGTCCCCTCTCCCTGCCGAATCCCTATGAAAATGCTTGGTTTTAAACTCACCCAGAAAAGAAAACAAAAAAAACAGCAGCAGCAACCATTCCCCAGAGATTTCTTATAAAGATGTCAACAGCCCACAGACACCTTAAAGTGTTACCCTTTCTTGTAGGGTTCTTCTATTCAAGTGGTGGACAGAGAGGGGTCTTTACTGTCCATCTTGTTTGGGACAGGGTCTTATGTTGTTCACCACTGTCTACACTGTTGACTCTCAGGTGTCCAGACAATCAGCTGTCTCCACGTCTCATGTCATCATAGGAGCACTGGGGTGACAAGACATGACTTCATTTGCATTACGTGGGTTCTGGTAAGTGCTTTAGCCCACTGGGCTATTTCCCCAGTAAAACACCATTAAGACAGGTCTGGTCATCTGGATAGGACTGCACCACTCTACCAACAAAAATGGTGAGAGAATTCCTAACAAATATTTAATTTAAAATATCTACAGGCCACTTGAAAAATCACTGCACTTTATTTCCAAATGAAGGTGCACACTTAGCCAGGCTTGGCAGCACACACCTTTAATCTCAGCACCTGGGAGGCATAGGCAGGTGGATCTCCGAGTTCAAGGCCAGCCTAGTCTACATAGTGAGTTTCAGTATAGCCAGAGCTATTTAGAGAGACCATGTCTCAAAAACCGGAAAAATTAAAAAGGCACACATTTGTGAGGCATAGAAAAGAATTATGGTTTCTATTACGACCAAGATGGGGTAACAAGGGCTATAGTTTACATGCCCTGATAGAGTTATAAAACTTGACAAGAGTTTGAAGAAATAGTTTTAGGATACTGGACATCAATAAACACAGGACTAATACAGAGAAGGGAAACAAATGATGTAAACTGTCTCTGTCCCTTTGACTGATTTGGTTCTTTGCTTTTCATCATCAGCTTTGCGGTTTCCCTCATGCAAATCTGGTACATATTTTCTTATATTTATACTTAAGAGTTTAATGTTGGAGAATGGCTCTGTAAATACTGTTATGTTGTCAATTTAAAATTCCATTTGCTCATTGCCATATCCAGGAAAGCAGATGACTTTCATATATTCATCTTGCATCCTGAGACCTTCCTGTATTTGCTTATTAGTCCCAGGACTTTGCTAGTTCATTTGGGTTCTCCACAGAGGCCATCACAACATCTTTAAACACAAGTGCTAAGCTCATCCTCCCTCATCTCTGTAACTTTCTTCATCCTGTCTGGTTGCATCACCTACACTAACCACCAGCATGATATTGAAAAAGTGTGCTGAGCAGACAGCCTAGCATTGATCTTTGCCATAAGGGAGAGGTCAAATCACAGGTGAAACCTATGGGCCTTTGGTAGACCCTTTTTCTCAAGTTGAAGTTTCCCTGAAGCTCAACTGTAAGGCTAAGGGCTCTCTAGAGGAGGAGACCTGATGAGGTATGCAGATATCATGTAAATCAGAGTCCTGCACCCTTGAAACAGACTGTAGTCCTGTCTGCAATGATTCCACATGAAGCATAACAAGCTATCCCCACCCCCAACCAAAGGCAGCATCAATTGTCTCTATGTCTGAACTTCACCTAGCTGTGACTCTGGGAAGCACACCTTCATGTTGGGAATAAAAATCAAACACAAGTGTAGACTGGAAGGAAAGAGTTTTATCATTTTTTTTTTTGGATATTGTTGGATGGTTTATATGTATATGTGTTTTCATTTTATTTTTGCATATATATAATATGTACATAATATAAATGCCTGTGTTTCATCTGGCTTGTGACATGCTTTTCTAACATTTTAGTCATTTAATTTCTAAATGACTAGTTTTTATAACTGTACAATGTTAATCCACTGTTTTAACCTCTATTTTACCTTCATGATTGTCCTCCACTATTCTGGATAAAATCCACATTTGCATATCTAAAGTATTCCCACTGTTACCTCTCATACCTCCCACCCATATTGCTCCCATCTCTCACTGTATTTCTTTCTCCTCTCTGCAGTACCTCTTCATTCCACTACTCAAACACTGACACCATCTACTCTTAGAAACAAGTCTGTGTAGCACACTTCCCACCAGTACCCCAATGCTATTCTCTCTGAAACATAGCGGGATTGCAGGCACAGTGCAAAGGAGTTTCTTAGAGCCACACAAACTCAGTACTGCGAATAAACAAGTGGAGCGCCACTGTACCTTCCCCTAAACAGCTCCAGGAAGTGCAATGTCAAGCAGAGTCCCTTTAGAGGAATCCCAGAAAACGAGACAAAGAACCACACAGTGAGGGGAAAGGAGGGAAATTTAAAATAGGAAGATATATCCAGTCTAACAGATATACAAAACACAACCAAGACACATGAAGAATATAAGCCACCAACCCATTATATTCTGTCCTATAGTGGAAACCAAAACCCTCCAGATGGATGAAAGAACCTAAGAAGGAATTCAGAATCTTACATATTTTAAATGTACATTTTAAATTATTTTGTATATGAATGTTTCAGCACCTGTGTGTGGTCTCGGGGGCTACACAGGTCATGGTGGGCATGGAGGGGTTAGAAGGTAACTTTGGGAACTAATGTTCTCCTTCCAGTAGTTCTGAGGATTATGTGAGGTCCTCAGATTAGGCAGCAAGCACCTTTACTCTCTGAGCCATATTATGGGCCCTGGATCGTGCTTTAGAGAGGATTAATGATCACAAAGAATCTCCATAGACAGATGACTCCGTGAAGGGATTCTATTTGAGACTTTGAGAAGGTAGTTTCTAAAGTAAAGAAAACAGCAAATTAGAGGAGAAAGTCCAAATTACAGAGGACAAATTCAGCAAGGAGATTGAAACACAGAAACAAAAGCAAAAAAATTTTGGGAATTAAAGAAACAATCAGATAATTTATCAGAGCATATTTACTAGTCCTAGTAGAATGGTCACTAGTCCTAGGTAGTCCCCAGTGGCCGATAGCATGCTGCAGATGTGCAGAGCCCAGGAGCTGTTCCATCCACAAAGCTGGATGCTTCAGTAATGGCAATGAGTTTAGTAATCTTTAGTTCATAGCTGAAGGACAAAGAAGCAGATACTGATGCGACTGAAGGATGGCAGCACAGTAATAGAACAGATGCATTCACCAGCAAGAAGCAAAAGTCACCAGGCAGACAAACAATACCCACCCGAAGGAGCTGCCTAGCCCAGGGGAGGGTCTTCTCTCTTTGACAACCATCTTTCCTGAAATTGCCTCAACAGACCCACCAGAGGCATGCCTCTTGACTTCTGATCCCTTCAGTTGGTAACTGAGATGAACCATCACACACAAGGTTGTGAACTTTTTTTTTTCATGAATTCTATTATCTCTCAATATGACTTATATGATTTTCTGATGTGGGAGTGTCATATATCTGTTGCTTTCATTGGTTAATTAATAAAGAAACTGCTTGGCCTGATAGGTTAGGACATAGGTGGGTGGAGTAAACAGAACAGAATGCTGGGAGGAAGAGGAAGTGAGCTCAGATGCCATCGCTCTCCTCTTTGAGGCAGATGCGATGAAGCTCCGACCCAAGGCTAGAATCTCCCTGGTAAGTCAGCACCACGAATACAGTTTGTGTGTTGTTATTTTGGGGCATAAGATAGCCAGGCGGCCAGGAGCTGGGAGGCAGGAACGCAGCCCGCAGCTCCTACTACAATTTTCTTCTTTAGTTTGGATTGCATTAATTAGTTTTTAAATGCTGAGTCAGCCATGCACAACCTGGATCATGCACACCCATCTGATCATGGTGTTTATTTTTGTACATTTTGGATTTGATTTGTTACTTTTATTTAAATTTAGGACCTCTGTTCCTGAGAAATAATGTCCTGTCATTTTCTGGTAGAGTCTTTGTCCAGTTTTGTTAGCAGGGTCCTGTTGGCCTAGCAGGATGCATTAGGAAATAGTTCCCCTCTCTTTAATTTTACAAAAAGATTATAGAGGATCAATATAACATCTTCCTCACATGTCGATAGAACTTATCATTAAATATGACATCCTGATGCTTTCTGTTTTGAAGGGGAAGGTTATTTCTTGCTGAGTCCTCATTGTAAGAGCTACAGAGTTCCTCTCAAGAGTGAAATCATGCTTGGTCCTGGAAACTTAGCCAGTTACATGGGGCTAGTGAAATCATGGATCTTAAGGAAAACCTACAGCTGACACTTCACCAAACCAATGCAACCCCTAACTACATTTGTCCTTATACCCAAACATAAGTGTAGTTCTGACCCCTCATCAAGGAAAATTGTATTTGTAACAGACAGACACCACTACAGACATCCACAACTGATCAAAATGAAGAACTGTGGAGCCCAGTCCAAACCGATGCACATATAATACAACTCCTGCATCTAAGGCTCAGGGCTCTTTGTAGAAAAAGGGTCAGAAAAAGTATAAGAACCAGAGGAACAGAAGTTTTCTGTGAGATGGTGTCTCCTAAAATGTCACAGAAGTGACATCGAAGAAGTCTCACCAACATGGCTGTCTGGAAATGACTTGAACAAGAAGAGACCAGTGGTCATGCTAATGTGGATGGAGGCAAGTTCAGGAAGCCTCAACCTTAGACAAAGAACTACAGGCAACTAAGAAATGCTGACTGAGATCAGGAGAAATAGTCTTCCTTAGGCTGAAGTGCACCAATTGGTCATCCAATACCAAATGGTCAGCCCTGAAAGCATGCGTACAAGCAACAGTATACAGACGGAACAGGTTCTATTTTTATATTTAGCTGCACACACATCAATAATTAAAGAACAAAAGGCCACGAATTTGAAAGTGAACAAGGAGGTGGGTGGTACATGGGAGGATTTGAAGGGAGGAAAGGGAAGGGGGAAATGATGTAATTATATTATAATCTCAAAATTTATCAAAAAAGAAGCTATAGAGCTACTGAGATTGCCTCTTTCATCTTATATGAGATTTCCTTCCTTTTTTTTTTTTGCAGCAGTTAAGAGAGCCGCTTCTACATGTTAAGCAACCACTGAGCCTTACAAAACTCTAAAGAATAACTACTCAATTAGCATTTTGGGGGGATCTCATGGAGCCCAGGTTGACTTGAACTTCCTATATATCCAAAGATGACTCTGAACTTCTGATCCTACTCAGTATCAGGATTACAGGCATGCACCACTACAGTTGGCTTTCAAATAGCAATTTTACAAATAAAGCATTCAAAAACTAAATCAAAGATGTACTAATTTGATGCATGATAAGGAATGACAAGAGGAAAACACTGTCTTGGTTCTCCATAATTTATTATGTTTGTAATAGAGTAGAAAATTTTGCAGTAAAAGCCACTAAACTTCACAAAGTACAACAGCCAAATCTGAGCTGAGGTGTGTCATGTTCCTTCGTGTTCTGTGGTATGATACCATACAAAGTGTCTATGTTCAATGTTCAGAACCAAGGCTGAGTGAAGCAGTTCCAAGCAACACATGCAACACAGCAACACATGAAACAAAGGAACACATGCAAACACATGCAACATAGCAACAAATGCAAATGCTATCAGAAACACATCAGTCCATTAAGCAATTTTGAATTAAGGGTTTTTTTTTTTTTTTGATGTGTTTAGAAGACTTTTATTGTTGCCATTTTTTTGTGACTCTGTCATTTAGTCATATGACCTCATATAGAATCACAGCTCAGAGTTTAAGAAGCTATGGTTTCTAGTATGCTACAGAAGTGGTTTAGGGATGTTCATTATAGCCAGTTGACTGATGATTTTTGTAAAGTTCAATTATATCCTGATTTTCCTGTGCTGGATATTTCTGTTACTCACAGTTGGTGTTGAAGTCTCCAAATACAATGTGGATTCATCTATCCCTCCTAAGAGTTTTAGCACCTTTCCTTCACATATTTTAATAATCTACTTTAGGGTCATGCACATTAAGGATTGTTCTATGTTCTTGAGGACTTACTCTTTAAACTTATACAATGCCTCTATTTCTGCTAACTTTCCTTGTGCTGAAGTGTACTCAAGACTTAGTGGGCCACCCACACTCATAACACTAGTGTGTGAGTGTTGGTGACCTGGATCTGAGGCCCTGAGAGCAGGAGAACTGGTCTTGTTCCTTGCTGTAGGACACACGGGGTAAGCTGGCCAAAAAGTGCTGGAGAGCTCACTTGGGTAGTGACCATGAGGGAAAGCTTGAGGACTGACCGATCCAGCTACCACTCAGGCCCAGACCCAGGGCTGTGAGTTGGCCCCCTCCAACATCCACCGAATCTATGAACTGTTGGAGCATGTAAAGGGGATGAACCTACACATCCCAAACAGCAGGATCTCCATGACACAGGACAGCAATAGGATATTCAAGAGGAGCCCAGTGAGAGCCTACCATTGGTGGCACAGCAGAGGCCAGAGGCCTCAAGCCAGACCAAAGATTCCTGGCAATGAACACTTGTAAGGAAAGATGAATGGCCCGAAGGATAAACTGTGTGACTCAACAGGCCACACTACAGCTTCCACAATATTCTTTCTTTCTTCCCGCAACCTCTTTCTACCTTGTTTTGTTTCTCTGTTTTGGTTTTGTTTTGGGATAGAGGTTGCAATGGCAGAGGGCAGATGCAAGAAGATGGGGAGATAAGTGGGATGGGAATGCATGATGTGAAATTCATAAATAATCAACAAAAACTAAAAAAAAAATTTGAAGAGTAAAAAAAAAAGAAACCAAACTTACTGGAACTTTCTTCTGACTAAATGAGGGTGGCATATCTTCCTCCACTGGTTTACTTTTAGTCCATATGTGAATTACAGTCAAAGCAGGTTTTTTGTAGGCAGCAAGAATTTAATTGGATTTTAGTTTTGACTCACATGGACAATTTCTGCTTTTTAATTAGTATATTTAGGCCATTAACATTCAAAGTGATTAGTGATATAATTAGACATACTTGTTATTTTTTCTATTTCATACCTATCTTCATATTCTTTTCTTTCATCCTTTTTCTGCCTTTTATGGTTTTAGCTGAACATCTTATATGATTCAATATTTTTTCCTTTTTTATATATCAATCATATTTTAGAATTTTTTTCAGTGGTTGCCCTAGAGCATAAATAACCTTCCCAATATTGTGACCCTTTAATATAGTTCTTCAGGTTGTGGTGACCCCCCAACCATAAAATTATTTTCATTCTACTTTGTAAGTGTGATTTTGTTATTGTTATAAATTGTAGTATAAACATCTGTGTTTTCTGATTATATTTAGGTGAACCCTGTGAACGGGTCATTTGACCCCAAAGGATTCATGACCCACAATTTGAGAACCACTGCTCTAGAGCTTACAATATATTTTACTGTCAAATCTCACTCCACAGACAGTGAGTGTCATACAACAAAAAAATAATTCCAACCTTTTCTGCCTGTCCCCTTAAAAAGCAATTGCCATTTGTTTTACATGTAATTGTGTTGCGTAATTCCTGAGTACCTCTAGCCATTACTATTTGAATCTGTTAAGAACATCTGGTAAATGCTGAGCATGATGGCATAAGTCTGTAATCCCAACACTTGGAAGGACAAGGCAAGAGATCTACCATGAATTCGAGGCCAATCTGGGTGGGCTACATAGTGAAACTGTCTCGAGGACACAAAATAAAACAAAAATCTGTTAAGAATTATTTCATTTATACTTCTACTAATATTCTTTCTTTATATGGATCCAAGCCTATGCCCCACATGGCTTTTCTTCTTCATAGAGAACATGCCTTAGCATCTCTTACAGAAGAGGCTCCATTGTAAGCATGTTTCATCAACTTTTGTCTGAGAAACAATTTCTTCTCCGCTTTCAAAATAAAGAATTTCAGATTTCTGGGGAATTTTTCTCTCAACATTTTTTACTCTAAATGTTTTACTCTAGGTTCTTCATGCTTGATTGCTTTTTAGAAAGTAGATGCAATTACTATTTCTGCTCTTTATAGGTAAGGTGTTTCCCACCTCCTGGTATCTTTAAAACATTTTGAGAACTTGTTAGGATATTTTAGCAGGGAAATTCAGTATTCATATACAATTGACCAAAGAATGGTCTTCTTGTATTAGGTCATGCGGCTTCAGGAAAGACAGCAATGGACCAATGAGAGAAGGTAGGGGCACTCTCATAGGTAGCCAGATCAGTCAGCCAACCCTGATGATCAATGTGGCATTTTGCAGCCATATCACCCTCACATCCTAAAACTTGTTTTGATTTCTTGATAACCAGATACTTTATGTTAGGTGTAAGTTTCTTTAGTAAAAGTCTTTTATAGGAGCTGGAAATATGACTCAGTGTTTAAGAGCACATACTACTCTTGTAGATAACCTAAATTCAGTTCCCAGAACCAATGCTGGGTGGCTCACAAATGAATATAACTCTAGTTCCAGGAAGACCCCAGACCTAAAAGTAAATAAATACTAAATCTCTTAAAAAGTCATTTACAATATGGTATAGGTAGGGCTGGGGGAGGAGGTGTTCTAGTGGTGGGGGTAAGAGGGGTTCCCATTGTCCATTAAATGGTAGCCATGAATGAAGACCAAAGATGGTAAGAGAAGCTCCGGGTGCAATGAGAGCTGGAGCAGGCTGCATTTGACAGCTCATACTGACAGCTGAAGATCTTCTATTGGAGTGGGTTACAGCAGCAGCTGGAACGCTCCAGATAAAGATTCCAGCAGTAATTGTGGGTGCAAAGGTAAGGGAAGCAGCGTATGGATAACTGGAAACTGTCTTAAATCCCAGGGTGAAACCTTCTGTGGCCCCACCAATGGGATGGCTGGGTACTTGGTTTCCCTACCACTGCACAGGCATGGATGGACACACACTCCAGATCTGCTTGGGAACCCTTTTGGCAGGTTTTGGTCACTCCCTTCTCCATCTAGGCTTGACAGCTCATTCCTGATTTTAGTCTTGGCTTCATTTGAATGCACATGCACCCAACCAATCAGGGTCTAGCAAGCTCTACATAAAAGTACGTCCCAGTTTCTTAATTTTATTAGTTATTTATTTGCCTGTCTGGTTTCCTGTCACAGTTTTGTCTTCAGCAGGCTCTGCTTAGGTCCTGGTTCTAAGACACTTTCTTCAGAGAAAGACTGAAGGTTTCAGTCAGGTTTTCTGGACAGCTAGTTGAATAGGGAAGTGAGGAAGGATGTGGCGGTTCTCAAGGCATGCAGGAGACAGATCCGACCGAGTCATTCACCTTTTGCTCCAGCTGCAAGCAGGGCAACTTGTTCCAGCCTTCAGGAGGCGAGCCCTGCTACCCAGCTACTGGGCCATCAGTGATCTGTTAACTGTTAAGCTTCTCTGCAGGGATGGCTCTTGGTTAGCACCTGAAACCTGTGAGAACTGAGAGCTGTGATTGGTCAGCATCCCATTTCTACTTCCCCATTCAAGTTTCATGCTCCCATCTAGATTGCTATTGTGTGGCAATCAAAGCTCTCCTTGTTTGTTTTCCTTTCACTGTAAAACCACTGCAGTTTGGGGAGGATGTGATTAGGACCTGGATGGGGACTGGAGAATCTACCGTCTCACTGTGATTACTTCCGTCTTCTACTGAGCCTACATCACTGAGCTAGGAACCCAACTGGTGTCTCTCAGCCCTTCCCTGTCTTAGGTCAGGCAGGATGGCTGGAGGGAGCTGGAGTTACACACTTCCCTCTCTCCACACAGAAGGTCTGAAGGAGCTAGTGTCGATCACTTCCCTTCTTCTAGGTTCCTTGGACTCGGAAAAGTCTCCAGGAGGTAAGGCTCTGGTGAAACGCCTCTGATGAAGGCAGGCCTGATTAAGGGTAACAAACAGAATGCCCTGCTGTATCGGAAGGGCCACCAATCCCTTTCTCTGTGAGGAACATGCACGGATTTTTCTCTAGTATTCATTGTGAGAATCCGGTGGGTTTTGGAGGTAAACTAATTAGCGGTTTATCTCTTAGACCTCCTCACCAGACCCAGTTCAGGATGTCCACTGATAGTGGCTCCTGCAGAGCCTTCTCTGAGTAGGATTCTCTCTGACAAGTTGTGATTCCCCACGACTGCTCTCCAAACTCTAGGCCAGGAACTGTCCTTATGAGCTCACGTCTGACACAGAAATGAAGGTTGCTGACTTTTCAGTTTTCTAGGTCTGAATTCATTAGACTGACTGGTACCTCAACCACCTTGTGTGCCTGAGAGGAAACTGTAAATAGACCAAGAAATAGCATTTCTAATAGGGAGACAAAAGGGCAAGTTTAATGAACAGCCTTAATAATCTCAGAGACACTATCACATCTTCTTAATTATTATATTACAGGTGGAGAAATAATGATAAAATTTTTTGAAGACATTATGGCTAGAAAAACTGCCAAACTGAAAAATAAACCCCCAAACCACAAGTCCAAAAGATCACTAACAAAATACAAGATAAACACAGAAGACCACATCAAGGCATCACATAATAACATTGTAAAGAACAAGGAATAAAGCTATTACCTTAAAATCATCCAGAGAAAACAGATGCATTAAAAGATAATGACAGAGTTCTTCTCATTTCAGCCATACAAGTCAGAGAGCAACAAAAGCTGAAAGGACCCATTCGTCTAAAATGGCACATTCAGTGGAAATAACAACCTTTCACACTGAACAGAAAAAATAAGTTCTCAAAAGCAAATCATCACTTGTAGTGTATGGTACACAAAAGGGCTGGGGAGATGGTTAGGTGGATAAGAACACACGCTCTGCAAACACAAGGACCTGGGTTTGAATACCCAGCACCCATGTAAAAACTAGGCATGGTGTTTGGAGACAGGGATCCCAAAAGCTTGCTGGTGAATAACTGCAGCACGGTGCGAGGAAGGGGATGTGGAAAGGGTGCCATGGGAGAAGCAGGAAATCCCGCACAGAGAGGGCTGTGTTAGGGAGTGAGCATTAAAGGATGAGGGTGACTGACAGCATCACAAAACAACACTAATGTCCTTATGTTACGGGGACATCGTCTGAACGCTTTCTACATACAGCAGACAGAAGGGGAACCTCTTCCAAATCCCTGGCGTAGGTGTTCTTACCTCACTGAAACCTAGAGATGACTGAGAAAATGTGTTCAAGGTTATAAAGCAGGGCATGAACACAGAAAATCCACAAAAATCAATGCAATGTTTAAAAACCCAATCAAGCTATCTTTTAAGACAAACATTTGGGGCATACGAATGACAACGCGAGCTATTTTTAAAAATGTGGAAGCATGGTTATTGTGGGAAACTGAGAAAACCCGACATGGTGAGCAGGGCCGCTGCTGCTCACTCTGCAGCACGGAGTGCCAGCGATTCGCCCGTGCCAGTCTGCATGTTCCAGGAGATTCTCATGTCTTAACCCTTCTAACGTTGAGGGTCTTCACAGACTCCCAGAACAGAATGTCACAGTAAGCTACAGTGTAATCACAGGAGTCAAGCTGAGGTTTTTGACTATAACTGTGCCCTCCCCCCGGCCCCGTTCCTGCTACAAAAGTCTATCAGACGTTGTCTTACCCATCCTGATTCTCCAACTTCTTCCCCAAACCTCAGCAAATGGAAGCAGCCTGAGATGCCTCTCAAGAATGGGCCTCCATTCTTGAGAGAAGGAGAAGGCCTCATGGTGACCCTGGGGAGACGCCTTGGAGAGCAGGAAAGACCAGAAACTCCATGTAGGGAGGGGCTTCTCTAAGAACAGAAGGGGCCTGTGTCCTCCTGCCACAGGTAGGCAGAGGCTGTCGGCCTCTGTTTGTAGTGACACTGGCACGGGTGTAAACTTCACGGGCAGACAGAGAAGCCTATAGTGTTTCAGCAAGCCAGTAAGACTGCTGGACACAGCTCTCCACGAGCTCACTTCTCTTCCCAAGCAGGAAGAGCATTCACATCCTAGGTGTCTGAAAGCTGCACGGCCAAAGCAAAGAGAATTCTGGCTTGACAGGCTTTCAAAGAAGGGCTACCAGGGCTGCAAGCTGGTAGCCCAAGGTTGGCTGGGACATCCAATTTCACAGAGAATGCTCGGGGGCCAGTGACACCTGGGTCAGAGGCTCCACCTCCTCCATCACATTTGTGACAGAGCTGCTGGAACTTACGTGCTACCCTGTGGAAGCATGGGAATGACTGAGCTCCAGGAGGGCTGAGGACAAGTATAAAGCTTCTGCCACCATACAGTCAAATAGTGACTCAAACAGAAACTGAATCTGCAGAAAGGTTTTACATCTGAGCTGATGTCCTGAGACCTGCGATTGGGATAGACTACTAAGAGCTATGGTACTGGCGCTTGGCTCAGGTCCTAACCTGCCATCATGTCGCCTCCTCTTGAAGGAGACATGAATGAAAGCAGCGGCAGCAATTGAGGGACAAAAGCCACTTTATTATAGGCTGTGAGGGTGCCCAGTACCCTTGATGTGGTAAGTGGGTGGGAACAAGAGCTGTGCCTCTGAGGTTGAGACTCCTTCCTCCCAAGCCTGAATTAACATCTGACCATCCTTTGGTCAACTACAGGGCTCAGGGAATCTGAAGCAACAGCAAGCTGGCTAGGCTTCAGGAGAGACAGGAGGCAGATGGCCTTGGCCCAGTCATCTCATTCCCAAGTGGCATGAAGACAGTGCTCTGTGAGAGTGACATACAGGCAAGCATGACCGGGTGGCACTTTTATAAGGACTAGTCGCTGCCACCCGAAGTGGAAGAAAGGGACAGGAGAAAGGTACTCTACAGGACAACAGAGCACTTTGATTATACACAAAAACCATTACTCCAACATCTACTTTAGAAGTGTACTAATTCATCATATATATTTAGAATAAAACTAAATGTCCTCACAAATTTAGAATGTCACCAATTTCACTGTAGCCACAGTAATGAGTAGCTATCAGAATGGTTGTAAACACGCTCTATTAATCAATGATAGCTCACTTTCGATTTTCCCCAAAATCCAAGGTTACCAGTATATTATTTCTATAAGCCAGCTAGTCTGAGAGACACTTCATTAGACTTGATGTCACATCTTCCACTGATGTCACAGATTTGAAGGTCTCCCCACCCATTCCTACTTGGCTCCATTTTGTTTTGATTGTCTGCTTGACAACTAGGACCTTCAATCTATGTCATCCTCAAGTAACCTCAAAATTAAAGATCTCTGTGTTCTGGAAGTTTGAAAGTAGGCATTGTGCTATAGGCATTTATCATCCTCCGGCCCTTTTCCACACCCAAGCCAGGGCTAGGTGCCCTCAGAAGTACGTTTTTAGAGATGAAGCTCACCTCATTTCCTGAACATTCTTAATCTGGGGCCATGGGTAGCCTTAAGGATCCATGGAATTCCCTAATATTTTATGCAGTATTTTTGATCTATTTTTTTTCAAAGAAGAAAACAGCATGAAGTTTGAATGGCATTGCTCCTTGTGTGCTGACAACAGACCCTCCATTCTGATCCTCTCCTGGGACTACGAACATTCCCTTTTCTCCATAACGGCTCTCTAACATTCCCCCGATTTCATTTAATATTGCTTTTCCTCAATCTCATCCAAAATTTATATTTAGCCAATATCTAACCCACTCTGGGCCACTATGACAAGAACTGCTAATCAATTCTGACACTCTACAGAGCTCACACCATTTTTCTTTTTTTTTTTCTTTTTCTTTTTGGTTTTTCGAGACAGGGTTTCTCTGTGGCTTTAGAGCCTGTCCTGGAACTAGCTCTGTAGACCAGGCTGGTCTCGAACTCACAGAGATCCGCCTGCCTCTGCCTCCCGAGTGCTGGGATTAAAGGCGTGCACCACCATCGCCCGGCCCTCACACCATTTTTCTGTTAACATTCTCAAATACTACCTTTGTCTTACTAGAACGTAAATTCTTCAAGGACAGGAATCATTGTCTAGTCTGGCTACTGATACAACTCAAGGCCAAACCTCAGCCAAGAGTTATTGAAGAAACCATTTCTTTCCTCTTTTAAAATTAAATTACTTATTTTACATCCCAATCCCTGCTACCCACAAGACTCCTTCTGTTTCTGTTCAGGAAGGAGCAGGCCTTCTATCGGTATCAACAAAAGTATGGCGCATCAAATTGTGCTAAGACTAAGCATCTCTCCTTGTGATAAGGCTGGGCAAGACAACCCAGTATGAGGAACAGAGTTCCAAAAGCCAGCCAAAGCACTGGGTGCAGCCCGTGCTCCCACTGTTAGGAGTCCCACTAGAACACAGGCTATGAAACTCTAGAGGGCCTAGGTTGGTCCCACACAGGCTCCCTGGCTATTAGTTCAGACTCTGTGAGCTCCTATGAGCCCAGAAATCCCCGTTTGAGAATTGGTAAGCTAGTCTAAATACCATTTTCCCATCCTCATTGACTCCTCAGTTCTGATTCATATCCAGGGAACTGAATTGTCTTAGCTGCTTTGCCTACGAAACTGGCAACCAGGCTCCAAGAGTCACTGTCCACTCATTTTACAGGAATCAATGGAGAAGCCATACCCTTTGTCAAAGAAGGAAGAAACTAGGGGTTTTGGAAAGGGCTATGGTTGTATCAATACCACTTTCAACTGAATGTATATTCTCTAAATATTAACAATCAATTCTTAGAAGTACCATTCCTGAATATGACCCTACTTCTGAATATAAAAATCAGCATTTGATGTATTTTTTGACTACACAGAGTTAGTGACTCTGGCCAATACTGTGGGCTAAACTAATGTGTATTTTATGGTAAATAACCTAAAGAAAAGCATGGAACACTGCTAACAGAAGACTAATTCTCTCACCACTAGAGCTCATATTTAGGTGGCTAATACTCATACACACTCACATAAGACTCATGTATATTTCCTCTCCCCATTGACTGTAAAAGAAAGCAAACTGTGAAACAAGCTTATGGAAACAGTTAAGGAATTAAGATTTAATCATATTTCAAAGCTCACCCTCAGAGAAGCTCACTGAAGCAAAGGCCACAGAAACTGAACTCATTTATTAGTTGGGCAGGAATACAAACTTAAAGAATAAGGGGCAGGGAAAGGAAGCTTTAGTTTGCTGTAGGGAAGAAGTAACTAGTCTCTGATGTGCAAAAAAGAATTTATCATCAAAGACCTAATGGAAATGGGGCCAATTAATTTTAAGAATCTCTACCTCCTGTAATGTCTTTACATGTCTTTGACACTGTTATACTTTACACCAAAATCTAATGATTTGACAAATGTCCATAGACGATAACTACTCTAGTTAGCTAATTTTAACAGGCATACAGCTAGAGAGAGGGCTCAGTTGGTAAAGTACCTGATGTGCAAGCACGGAGACCTGAGTTTGAATCTCTAGCATCCATAGAATCTCCGGCATGTGACTTGTTCCTATAGCACCAGTGCTGAGATGGTGAAAACAGAGCACCCCAGAAATGTGGCAGCTAGTAAGTCTACAAAACTGGTAGACTCCAGGACAGTGAGATGCCCCATCTCAAAGACATAAAAAGGTGGTGAGGTATAAAGGTACCTGATGTTGACCTCTGATGTCCTGTGCCTATGTGTGCAGATGCACACAAACAAATATCCACACGCATAGTGTGTAAGCACAATATACATTCAAATGTACTTAATATAACTTACAAATGAGCGACATTATGTGGTATAGTTGTTTGAGTAGCAGAATATTTTCCTCAAGTTTTGAGTTCAAAATTTAGAATGGTTCAACAATCAGATGACAGCAATTTGATTATTGACCAGATAAACTATGTCAAGTTAACACTGAATCAAGGGTCTTAAATATCCCAATCTGGCATGTTAAAAAATTCTATGAATATTTCACTTTTTGTGAAAAAATCCTCTACTTTTGGCTATTTGTACAAAAAAGGAGAATCTGTGAGATAACATACTTACAAATCACTGTTAGAGTTGTAGTCATTCCAAAGATAATTTGATGATTTCAACATGAGAGCGGCTCCAGTTAGGGTGATGCCTGACAACAACTGCCCTATTCCCCACTCAGTCTGCAAGCGAAAGGTGTAGCCAGCGGATGCCACTTTGTAGCTAACTTCCCATCACCCACCCAGACCCTCCAAGCTACTCCAAGCATCTGTCCATACATGCGAGTTACTTTGACTACACCAAAAACCACTGCCAAGTGGGAAGCAGTGAAGCATGGTAGTTAACAGTGCTGACTTTGAAGTTCAACCGACCTGGGTGGTGTGACTATGGGCAAATTATACAACTTTCCCGGGCATTATTCTAGGATGTGCAGATAAAGTGGACAATAGTGATTGAACATGGTTGCGGTGTAGCAACGCAGGGACGGTAGAAGTTCTAGATGGCAAGGGATCTGAGAACGGTGAGTAGGCACTGGAATGAGGACTGACTCCAAGTTCTTTAAGCGTGAGAAAATGGAAAACAGAAAAGGCTAAGCAAGAGTGATCAAAAGGAGAATTTGACAGACTGAGATTTAGAGGTAAATGGCTGAGTAATGTTAGCTCCAAGGCATGCCTGCATTTGCATGGATAAATTTAGTACAAGCAAGATAGAACTTACTCTACAGCAGATACGCTTTCAAAATTGGAGGTCAGCCTGTGAGAAAGGCTGAGTACTAAAGGCAGTCTTGGGGTTGATTCCACTTCCCCTTTCCAGCTTATCCTTCCATTTTGAGTCCTGAAAAGGATTCTGTGTTAGCTTCTTTACTGAGGACAAGGTTTTCTTCCTGACCTGTCCCTAGGACTGGAGCACTCGGCTGCTTTCCACAATTCTGGTCAGTTGTTTTAAACTTGTAAATATGTACAATAATGTAGTTCATATACATAAAGGAGTGTACTAGTATCTAAGATTATAATATGTTATAGAACCCTCCTAGGGCTGAGGCCCAGTTGACAAAATGCTTGCCATGAATTATGAAGATCCAAGTAGTTAATTCTGGGGACCTAGTAGACCTCCAGACATGGAAAAAACCAGGCCGGTATGATGACTGGCTGTAATCCCGGCAGTAGCCAGATTAGCTGAACTGGTGAAATTCAGGTCCAGCGAGACTGCCCCAGTCCATACATGAGCACCGTTTTGACTACATTCTTTTACTTAGCACATTTCCAGGGACTACTTTTGTTAGGACATTGATCACCTTGCCATTTCATTGTCAAAGCCACCGTGTGGATGCAGCCTATTTTACTCGTTTTACAGGAAACAAACGTGATGGCTCATTTTGATTGTCACCTTGGATTCCTAAGTACCCAGGAGCTACTAAAGAGGAAGACCTACCCTGACTGTGGGCGGTACTTTCCAAAGGCAGGTGGCTTGAATAGAACAACATGGAAATAGGAGGCAATTTTCTTTGCTTCCTGGACACCACATGGTGGGCAGCTTCTCTCCACCGTACTTCCACCACAACGATGCCAACCAACATGGCCCGAGGCCTTAGAAATAGAGACATGTTAAGTCCTCCATTTAAAAGCTATGTTTTAACTGTATTTTGTCAAGGAGATCAGAAACTAACACAGAATATTTCAGTTGTTCCCACATTTGACAATAGCAAATAGTGCTGCTCTAAAAGTCTTACAAATGGTCCTCTAAGAAATATTTTTTTTCAGAATTATGGGTATTGTCTTAGTTTCTTTCCCATTCCTGTGATAAAACTATTCTGATAAGCCAGGCAGTGGTGGCGCACGCCTTTAATCCCAGCATTAGGGAGGCAGAGGCAGGCGGATCTCTGTGAGTTCTAGGCCAGCCTGGTCTACGAGAGTTAGTTCCAGAACAGCTAGGGCTACACAGAGAAACCCTCAAAAAAATTATTCTGATAAAAGCAACTTAAGGGAGAAAGAGTTTATTTTATTACAGATTTGGGTTACAGTCCAACATGGCGGGGAAGGTGAGGCACCATGAACCTGAAGCAGCATTTACCAACAATTATAGCCCAAAGAGCTTAGTGAATATGTACATGCTAGTTATCAGCTCCGTGCTTCCATTATGCCATCCAGGATCCCTGCCCAGGGAATGGTGTCGCTTACAGTGGGCGGGCCTTCCCACCTCCACGAGCACAATTAAGATAATCCCTCAGATACATACACAGAATAAAGAGACAGTATCTCATTGAGGCTCTCTTCTCAGGTGATGCTAGATTGGTGACATTGACAATTAACCCTAACCATCACAGATATTGAATTNNNTATATATATATTGTTTAGGGACATAGGTCTTTGTAAGCCCTGGCTGTCCTGGAAGAATTTTACTTTATTTTACACATATGAATGTTTTGTTGCATGTATGTCCATGTACCATGTGCATGTAGTGTCTGTGGAGGCCCAAAGAAGGCATCAGATTCCCTGGAACTGGAATTACAGATGACTGTGATCCTCCATGTGGGTGCTGGGAATCAAACTCAGGTCCTCTGTAAGGGCAGCCAGTACTTTTAACCAATGAGCCATCTCTTCAGCTCCAGTTGGTTGTTGAAGTTTTAACTTATCTGTGTTTTCTTTTGTCATTTCTTTCTTTTTTTTTGAGTGACAGTCAGGGTTTGTTTATTTTTAACTATGTTATATCCTACCCCCCACCCATACACACACATTTTTTTCTTTCTCAGCATTCTTTTTTTTTCTTTTTAAATTTATTTATTTATTTATTAATTTCTGCTTTCAGAGTCTTACCTAAGACTCTTCTGTCTAATCCCATGTCATAACATTTCTCTCATGCTTTTTTCTTTCTCCCGTCCCTCTTCTTTTCTCTTTCTTTTGAGTTTTAAAGTTTATATGTATTAATTATACAAAAGAATGGGCCTTATTATTTTGCACACACAAAGTCTATGACACACTTTGCTCACACCCTCCCTGCCCTCCCTCCCCTTACCTCCTTTTGTCCTCTGTTTCTCCCCCCACTGATTCCCTTCCACTTCTCAGATAGTCCCCTTTATATTTCATATCTTAATTTTTCCTAAAGTCTAGATTCCACATAGTAGAAAACTATAGCATTTATCTTTCTGAGTCTGTCCTATTGTGTTTAACACGATGATTTCCTGTTCCGTTGATTTTCTTGTAAGTCTCTGACATATGCATCTCTCTCCTCTTCCTCCTTCCCTGCCCCTTTCTCTCTTCAGTTCTGCTCTATGTCCCTACACCTGGCCCAGTACCGAACTGCTCATGCCCACAGCTATGTTACAAAATTTGGTATACTAAATTTAAATTTAAAACTAAATATTTTCTTACTATCTGCAGAGGCATTCAGGGTTTTAGCTTCTTGCTCACTCAATTGTATTTATAGAAATTTGTCCATCTTAATCAGATCTTCAGTTTTATTGTCAGAATGTTATTCATTATCTTTTCAATCTCTCCTACATCAGCAACTATCTTCCCCCTTTCCTGTTCTTTGAGGTCTTTTCCCTATTTTTCTAGCTGTCTTCTAGAAAGTATTTTACTAGTCTTTTCAAATGGCTGCATTTTGCTTTTGCTAAGTTTATTTTTTATTCATATACTAATTTCCATGACTTCTACATGTAGCAGGTCTTTCTCTGAACTGCTAGCTCCAAATAATGACATGAAGACTTATTATTATGTACAAAAGCTTTGTCTTAGCTTAGACTTGTTCCCAATTAGCTTTTAAAACTTAAATTAACCCATCTAGGTTAATCTACATCAGTACCATATGTCAGACTTCCTTTGTATCTGGCTGGCAAATCTCCAGTCTCAGATTTTTTTCCCCAGAGTTGCTATCTCTGCCTGGAAGTCCCACCTATCCTCTCCTGCCTAGCTATTGGCCATTAAGCTCTTTATTAAACCAATCAGAAGGTGCCTGAGGCAGATGAGGTTAAACAAAGACACACAGTGTACAAAAAGATTATCCCAACATCTACATCATTGCTTCCTGAGTCTCTAGGAACCCTTATGACAACTTATTGATATCAACCTAATTTTAAGTAAGAATTGCATCGTCCCATTTGCTGTATGCCACTAACCCTTTCCTATGGTAACCACTCTCCATTTAAAAATTCCTTCTACAGTTTAACACATCGGTTTGTGTATGGGGCTTCTAACTGTAGTTGTAGTTTCTCTGTCCCTAGTGTTTAGATTCAAATTCAATGTCAGACCACAAGTTGCATAGGTACTTCCTCTAAGTCCATGGTCGCTCAACTAATGTCCCAAACTGAACGGTGGCACTTTTACCAGAATCTTCTCATCCAGTGTCTGCCATTTTCATTTAGACAACAAATCAGGAACTTCAAAGAAAGTCTCAGAAACCCTCCCCACTCTCTTGGCAGTCTTTTCACCTCTTTGTGCTTGCCTTTTTCTGTCACAGCAGTCCCGGAACTGGCAGTCCTGTTTCCTCCAGACTCCTCCCATAAGCCAGCTCACCACCTTTCACCTGGTGCTCTCTTTAGTTCTATCACAGATGAATACACTGCTTTGTAACTAGAAACCCTTAATTGCATCTAAACAAATACAAGAGTTCCTCAATTTGACAGACAGTGTCATCCAGGGGCAGGCTTTCATTTCTTCGGCTGCTTGCTTCTCCTTCTCTGCTACCTGTTAGACATCTGCTAATATCAGACTGTAGACCCCCATATGCTGTTCCACACCCTGGATTTTCTGCCCATTTTTTCTTAAATTTATATCCTTCTGTTTCCTGGTGAGATCCCAATTGTCTCTTACAGATCATTTAGCACCATCTCCTTCAGGAAGTCACAGAACCTCAGGAAATACCAGTTTTAAGTTCAATTCTTCTATCAGCCAGTACACACAAACATTTTATCCCTTATTGTATTATACTAAAACTATGTACAACTAGTTTGAGAATTCCCTACGGGCAGGGAAAATTTAAATAGAAATTTCCCAGAGTTTAATGCATAGTAGAATTCAAATTCAACATTTTTTTCCCAGTGAAAAAACTGGACTGTGATCACATTTTTATCTTATTCCATGGCAAAGTTGCCACAGGGGGCACAGGGGGCCTCAACTGGAAACAGCAACAGCAGGTGAACCCACCACAGGGTTAAGGAAAACAGAAAGGAACCTCTCTTTCTCTGCCTGCAGGAGGAGTCGGCCAACTTTAGTCCCAGGAAAGAGATTAGAAAGCTTGCTACCTAAAGAGCATAGTAGGACATGGGAAAGACCAGACAAGGAAAGTTCTTGATATATGTACCCTCAAGGAGAGAGCAGTTTCAGTTTTGGAAGATTATAAGCAGGGGTTGGGAATGATCAGGGTTTCAAATAAATTAGGCTAAAGATTAGGGACCATTTCAAAATCTGTCATGTGTTTATTTATGCTAGGAACTGGATCAGGGCAAGTGTAGAGGACAAGACTAACGAAGATGTGACCATGACTACAGGGTTCCAAAGGGACTGGTTTGGCTGGTGCCAGACATACAGCTACATCTCCAGACTTTCAGGGAAGCTGACCTCAGAGCCAACCAGCTCGGGCCTACCTAGCTTCAGTGATGGTCTGCTCTGGGCAGTTCCAGAATGCCCTAAAACATTCTACTTCTTGATTCTCTCACTCCTTGGTGAGAAGCAGTCTGGATTAAGACCCATAATTTCCATTCACATGGGTTTAGGTCACTACCTATTTTTTTGTTTTCATAGTGATGTTCTCAATTGAATTTGGGAGGCATCACAGTGTCATGCAAAGACTCTCCCAAAAAGCATGTTAGAGAACTCAGGGCTTGCAAATGCAATCCCCATGCTCTCCTGCTGAGTTCTCCAAACTGGTAGGTTTCTTCCTTTATGCCTTGGCAGCAACACTGCTTGATCTTCTTCTGTCTTGGTCCAACATGTCCCTTGGGGGTGTACCTGACACATACAGACACCAAGAGGCCCTTTATTTCCTTTCAGAACAAAAGCAGCACCACAGGCTGTCAAATCTACGTCAAATTATATTCTATTTTGATCCCAGGTAAAGGAGTAAAATGCTATTGAGTTTCTGAACTACGAACTAGGATCATGAAGCTTCTTGGTTCAGAAAACTATATAAAATGTTCCTTCTCTGTGTCTGATGATTGTCCACGCAGGGAACCACTGATCTCCTAACTGCAGATACTGAGACTCCTTTTCTAAATAGTAGTATAAGGACAACAATACGCACAAAGCTGTGACTCCCGCCTGCTGGTTTTGCTGCATCATCTCACTGTACATTATTCTTCTCTGAAAAGAGCCCTTGAGCCTTGGTCTCCTAAACAAGAGATGCTCATCAACTCTGATGGCCCTGCCAGAGTTTCTGTGGTGGCACAGACACATTACCATCACGATCTCTTTGCCACTGCTCTAGGAATTGATCTACTTTAAAGAGTTTCTGTGAGGTAAGAATCAAGCCGGTCAGTTTAACTCCTGTTCCTGCCAAACCCTAACACCAGTGGCATGGGACACACTGTTTAATCAGGAAAGCAGATACAATCTCAAGGTGAAGTCTACACTGAACTCCCCCCCACCCCCAGCACGTCATTACTCACCTCATTTACATCATGCAGATCCACTAAGAACTAACTTCTCTAACTACAAAAATGGAAAGTCATTTTGGGATTTGATCCTCATTCATTTTCAACCAAATATCTAAATTCATTCCCAATTCACACAAAAACTGCAACAGTTTCACCTAAATCAGTTTTCTACGAGCTAAACATCCCTCCTGCACTCAGATGTGATGCGGAACTGCTTTGATCTTTATTCCCAAATTTATTGCTCTGTGTAATCCATGACAAAATGTAATGTGATTTACTGTATCTCTCTATGACAGCCCAGCAGCTGACAGAAGTTAATAATTTAGCATAAGGAAAAAAACCCTCCTGGCACCAAAGCAGAAGATCATAATGGGGGCTCTTTAGTGTCGGTTTACAATGATGCCCATACAAGCCGGTCCTGAGAACTTCAAAACAATTCTTTTTCTAATGTTCTTAATGAAGGAGATTTTTATTCCTTAAACATGCTTTGTAGCTGCAAGCAAGTCATTTTGGAACATTTTGCTTTTGTTCTCATTAAAACAATGTGGGACCAGTCAGAGGCTGATGCCCCTTTACAGAGAAAAATACTAATTTCCTCCATTGGATTTCAGCTAAATAAGGGATCATGAAACATGGGTTCCAGAAAATTCTTTACAAAGTACACTCACATCCATTCTCTCCTACATAAGAAGTAAATGAGATGATTCAGCACTGTATATATAGCTTGGAGAACGGAACAGGGCGAAGACTCGCCTGAGGAGTCACTAGCTGCAGACTTGCTGACACTGGCTTGCCATGAGAAATCTGCAGTCAGGACAGGAAACATCAGGCCAGATGGTCCTTAGATCTCTTTCAACTACAAGTTTCTCTGATCTTTAAGATCCTTTAGGAATTTTAACAGTTTTCTTCTTATTTTTAAGTCAGTTTTCTTTAACATTTTTTGAATTACTTATTTTTAGCTTATGTGTAAGAATGTTTGTATGCAATGTACACCACGTGTGTGCCTGGTGCCTGTGGGATCAGCAGAGGGTATGTCCCCAGGCACTGAAGTTATAGATAGCTGTGACCCACCCAGTGGGTGCTGTGAACTAAATTTCGGTCCTCTGCAAGAGGAATAAGGTCTCTTAACTGAGCCAGCTCTCTAGACTCATTTTCTTTCCAAATAGAGAAATTTAATATTACATTATAAATACACAAAATTAATAAAAGCAAGTTTCTAAGTTTGCCCCCCCCCCCAATGTAGCTAATTTTACACTAGGGGCTGGAATTTAAATTTAATGGGTTCAATAGAGGAGGCCACACCACCCTACTAGACCAGTCTCCGCCTTCTAGGGCAAGCCTCTCTAACAAAGCTGGCAGGCTGCATGGAGATGCTGACCATCCATTTTCATTCTGGTCTCTGAACTTCAAGTGAAAAGAATAAGTAAGCCTGCACTTTTTGGTCCCTACTGCATACGTCTGATCGGTGGCTCTCAAAGCTGCCTGTAAATCGGCACTTCCCATCCCCAGAAGCTTCTGGAGAACAGGCCTGGGGGAAAAAACCTCTCAGTTTTCTTTTTGATTCTGATGCTCAGCCAGGGTTTGGAAACTGTTCTGAAATAGCTCTGAGCCGTGCTTATAGTCTGCTCAGGATGCAGACTCCGGAGTGGTCTGGTGCGGAGGGCGGCAAATCTTACCTATCTGTCTTACCAAGTTGATTTTTAAAGAAACAGGCAGAAAATACGATTTTTCCCTTTATCAAAGGAATTTTCCACTCTAGATGCCTTTTAAAAATCTCGTTACCAATTCCTGCAAGAACTTGTACTTTTATCTCATGGATTCTCTCTCTGCGTCATTCTTTTTTCTATTTTGCCCTAAAGGCAACAGGTGGAAAGCTCAACCGAATCTGACTTGCAAACAGTCTGGAACACAGACACATTTTCCCCTCTATTTTTCACAGTCTACTCGCTGAGGAGGCAAGAACTGTTAAACTTCACTCGACTGGCCAAAGCTATATATTTCCTCCTAAACAGACCCAAATGATGGCCTTTTCAACTAGATTTTAAGGTGACCGTGATGATACAGTAGTTCATTCTCCTGTCACTCTTTAGCGTGAAGTGAAAAGAATAAAAGGAAGAGAAGATGTTTTCTTAGCACAACTCTCACAGCCTCTGCTGCCAACAGAGGACATTTGTAAATACCTGCTAAGAAAACAGTTTTCCCCGTGATGGTTCTGATAACAAACTCCAAATTCCAGCACAGGGAGCCGGGAATGTGCACCGGCAGCAGTACCCCGACTTCACCCCAGACTCTCTGATGTCATTAGTGTTCTAGCTAGTCTCCTGACTGTCTCCCACCTCCCTCTGGCATTAAGGCCAACAATTCAAGGGTCATGCCAAAATCAAGGAGTCTCGGGCCAAGGAATTGGATTTTACCATGGACATTACCGGATGTTGAGGTCTGTGGGCAGGGAATTAAACAATAATGAACGGGAAGATGACTCCTTGGGACTGTGGAGAATGCAACAGAAAAGAGAGCAGGTAACTGGCAGGGGCCAAAAAGAATGGCTTCCAGCACCCAGGACTCTGTAAAGTCCTAAAGCAACCACTATCTTAGGAGAAAAGGACAGTAAAGTCGGGCCAGCCTAAAGTTTCTGTCTAAGAGAAATCCACATTTCTGCAAATAAAGAAGAGGAAGTAGCTGCATGTTGAACCCTTTGCCTATGATCCACCTTTCTGTCTGACCCCTGAACACTGGCATCCAGGCAGACTCAGGAGTGCACTCCCCCACAGTGATTCTCTCTACAGAGCTGTCAAAGTACTGGTGGAAAGAGAGGCACCAACAGACATGAGAACAAGAGGAGCCATGTGTGCTCTTCAGAAAGCGAGGATCTAAAGTTGCCTTCTTTTGGACACGAGACCAGTCTCACAAGTTCTCTGGATGTTTCTTCCATTTTTGACTATCACCTGCAAAATTTCCTTAAGACAGCAAAGCTCTGTGAGCATTCACAGCCGTGCCAGCACCGCCATTATCCAGAGCTCTTCTTCATCGCCCCAGACGAAATCACCTACCCCTAACCAGCTCATTCCTCAGAGCCCGCAGCTGCCAGAAGCTTCCTGTTGCTGTGCGTTTGTCTGTCCACAGAATGTCATAGAAAGGACACATGTAACTTTTCATGTCTAGTTAATTTCATTTCCATAACAATGTCAGGGTTTCTCCCCACACATCATAGCACACATGAGCATTTTACTCCTTTGTATATCAGAATACGGTTTCACTGCATGGGCATATCACATTTTTGTGTACTCATCAGAACATGGCTATTTGGTCTGTCTCTGCTCTCCACTGTTATGAATCATGCTGCTGTGAACATGAATATATACTTCTTTGTGTAGACATGTCTTTGATTCCCTTGGAATACACTGATGAATCAAAGTGCTGAGTCCTCTCGTAAGTCTCTGTCTGAGGAACTGCTGAACTATTTCCAAAGTAGCTACACCATTTAATAAAATGGCTGTCAAAGTATTAGGGTCTTAAGGTTTCCATATCTCTTTTCCATACCGACAGTACCATAGACCAGTGGTTCTCAACCTGTGGGTCGTGACCCTTTCAGGGGAGAGGTTTGATGTGGGAGTGATTTCTTATTAATAAAGAAACTGCCTTGGCCCATTTTATTGGATAGAAAATTAGGTAGGCGGAGTATACAGAAGAGAATTCTGGGAGAAAGAAGGTTAGTGGATGAGTCGCCATGATGCTCCCACTCCAGACAGACGCAGGTTAAGATCCTCTCTGGTAAGCCAGCTCATGGGCTACACAGAATATTAGAAATGGGTTAGAACAATATGTAAGAGCTAGCCAATAAGAAACTGGACCTAGCCGGGCCAGGCAGTGTTTGAAAGAATACAGTTTCCGTGTAATTATTTCTGGGTATAAGCTAGCCATGCGGGCGGCCGGGTGCCGGGGACGCAGCCCTGCCGCTCCTATTTCAACAGATGGCGCCCAGACGTGATGGGCTAAATCCACTTAAAAACCTGAGAAGGCTTAAAAATAAGGGAGAGAGAGTTTAACACAGATTTTTGCTGTTTTGTTGGTGGCGTGCTGTAGAGAGATTCCTGATTCAGCTACAACAGCAGAAAAATAAGCTACATCATTTTAAAGCGCGGCTTCCTGGGGGCTGTGCTGCCAGCATGAACTCTGGCTTTAAAGCATTTCAAGGCTTTTATGGGACTGGATGTTTGTGTTCCGCTTGGGATCGGAGGAGAGTGCTCTGAGACCGTGCAGATGGCTCAGAGCTCCCCGCCTGCACCTGGGCAGAAGGCAGAATCAGGCTTAGGCAGGCGGAAGAGCATGGCGGATTCCTGCCGCTATACAGAGACGCATTTTCAGACTGCGCAGTGCTCTGCATGTCAGATTTGGCTGTAACTTGGATGAAAAGAGTTTCTGTGCTGCACACTCAGTCTCAGAGTTAAACTGCTGAGTGCGGCTCCAATGTGGACTTGCTGTGTGCCTGAAACTGTGAATGGTTCAGGGGCACCAAATGACTCTGAGGCAGGAGCGGCTGCTCCATGCTGAACTGTGCTGATCTCAGGCAGGAACTACCGTAATTACCTTAAAACCGTGCAGTTAAGGTTTAGACTGGGCAGGACACAGGCAGTACCGTATTACCTGTAAATGGTGCAACTTAAGTTTTTAAGAAATGCTTAACATTTTAAGAAATGCTCCTGTATAGTAAAGAAATTACAGATTCACAATAAAACAGATTCAGACACTGTTGGATAAATGTACGTAGGCTTGGGAAAGAGAAGAAAAAGAATATAAAGAATAAAGTTAATGTCTTAAAAAGAAAAAGGGTAAAGTCTTTAAAGAGACAGAGTACAGAAGTACAGAGAGTTATAGATTAAAAGAAATAAAGAAATATAAGCCACGTAAAAATGGAAAATTCACAGAGAGTCTGGATTATGTACATTGTGTTTTCTTTAAAATTTTTGACTGTGAAGGAGCTAAGTACAGAGAGACATTTCATTACATGGGCTGCCAATCTAAACCAAAATGGATATAAGGGTATTATGATTTCAGAATTTGGGTCTAAGGATATGATGCTTTGGAGAGGGTCTTCTTTTGTTTTTGCAGAGGATGAGACCCTGTGGATTGCATCTATTCCGATTTGGTATGATAGACCACGCCCTCCTGAAAGGTTGCTGTGAATACCCTCAAAAAATTGCTTCGCTCAATTGCCAACTGAGATGAAACTAGCATACAGGTTATATCATGAACAACCTAATTAACGACGCCCCTATTCAGCAGGAAGCAGTTTGTAGAGAAAAAACTACGCCCATGTTCCCAAATATTGTTTATAAATGTTCTTTTACATTTAAAGGGGGATATGATATAGATATGAATAATTTGCATTGGTATGGATTTTATGGTCAATTTTGTTATATGTATATGTATTTTTGATCTTGATTAAGGTATTGTGATTGTGTAGTTCATTTAAAAATGTAATGTATAATTAGGAAATATAGGTTGTTAATGGATAATCATCGCTAATACTTAAGCTTGTAGTCATGTTAGTTAGATTTTCTAGATATATAGAGAGATATTTTAGTTAGATAGGCATTCTTCATATCTTTCAAAGGCTGCAGAATATGGCATTTAAGATATTTTAATAACTTAGGGTTTTTCATGACAATGAGACACATTTGCTCCTGGCAGCACCAATCTATTTCAAGAGGAAGATGGGCATCGAAGAGAATCCTTATGGAGTTTGATAGCCATTTGGGCAAGAAACTGCTCTTGCCTGGACTGTTGCATAAACTGGACACAGAGAACCCGCAGAGAGAGGACTGCTGAACTTGCCTAAAGGTGAGATGACCTTTTGGGGTTCCTGCTTCATGAAAGAGTCTGTGAGACATTCTGCAGGACACAGCAAAAAGTGACTGAACTGTCTTTGGAATTTCTTGCTTGATGAGAATGTCTGCTGGATACTATGGGCCTGTAGGCCGAAGATGGATGCCCCAACGGTACAGAGGAACTTTGGGTGACTGTCCAGGCAGCGAGATGTCTCTGTCATTTCTAGAGTTTTCTTATTTCTTGTTTGATAGGTAATATTATATCCTTCTGGAGTCTTTGATGGAGTTGAAGAATGGTTAGTTATAGTTTTCCTTAGTTATGATAAGAGATAAAATAGATATAAATATTGTAACTGTAATTCTTACTTGATAACTGTTTTGTTATATGTAATTTTACTATGTTAAAGTTAAAGCCTTTCTTTTTTGTTTAAACAGAAAAAGGGGAAATGATGTGGGAGTGATTTCTTATTAATAAAGAAACTGCCTTGGCCCATTTTATTGGATAGAAAATTAGGTAGGCGGAGTAGACAGAGGAGAATGCTGGGAAAAAGAAGCTGTGTGAGGAGTCGCCATGGTTCTCCCGCTCCAGACAGACGCAGGTTAAGATCCTCCCTGGTAAGCCAGCTCGTGGGCTACACAGAATATTAGAAATGGGTTAGAACAATATGTAAGAGCTAGCCATAAGGAACTGGAACTATCCGGGCCAGGCAGTGTTTGAAAGAATACAGTTTCCGTGTAATTATTTCTGGGCATAAGCTAGCCATGCGGGCGGCCGGGTGCCGGGGACGCAGCCCTGCCACCGCTCCTGTTTCAACAGAGGTTGAATGAACCTTTCACAGGAGTTGCATATCAGATACCCTGCATATTTACATTACAGTTCATAACAACAGCAAAGAAAATAACTTCATGGTTGGGGTCACCACCGCATGAGGAACTGTGTTGGAGGGTTGAGAAGCCCTGCATAGATCATCTGTACCCCAGTGAGTATGAACACCTCCTGTTTGGATCTGCATTTCATCGTGACCGTGGACACTAAGCATCTCTGGGGTACTACTCCTTTTCCCGGCTCGTTTTCCTAGAAAGATGTCTACTCAAACCCTCTGCTCATTTTAAGTTAGATTATCTATGTTGTTGCTTTTTTGAGGTGGAAAAGTACAGCATATATCAGACTTCTATCAGAAAGTTTTTAAGTGTTGTGCATGTTTTGTGAGCAGTTGCAGCTTCTTTAAGACACAGGGTCTCTGAAGCACAGAGGGTTTACATTTTGATGAAGTCTAATTTATTTTCCATCGCCTTTGTAATTACTGAAATATCTAAATAGTTTGCTTAGTTCAAGGTAATGAAGATTTATAGTATGTTTATTTTGAAAAGTTTCATATTTTATTTCATAGACAAATCTGGTCAAATACTGACATTCATTTTTAAGTTGGAAATGATTTTATGTATCTAGCATTTTAAAGGATAGATTTTGTTGAATGCAAGATCTTGGTTATTTTTTGATGAGAAATTAATTTTTTCTGTTTTAGGTTTTGGAGGTACTAGGACTGATCTAGGACTGTGCATGCTAACAAGAGTGTGATTACTGTACTGTACCCTGCCTGTCTTACCCTAAGGCAGCATCTCACTAAGTTGCTCAGGTTGGTATCAGGTCTCAGACTGTGTTCCTCCTGCCTCAGCCTCCTGAGTAGCTGGGGTTACAGTCCTATACTAGCAGGCTAAACTGTCCCCTATTTCTCCAGAAAATTCCTTTTGTTTCTTTGCACACAGAGTAGGATCCTCAGGGACAAGCCTTACTGATTCCAATATTCCTCTCCCAGCATTCATACCTGATACTTATAGACCTCATAACTCATTGACTGAAACCTAACTATTTTGAATAGTCCTTCCTCCCAATACTTGGAGGGGTTATATTTTTTGCTTAAAATACAATTTACTGCACTATTGAACCGAGCATCATATAGGACTATAAGAAGTAAAAACCCTGCTCACACTATCATCTCTAAAAGGATCATTTTAAAAGGATATTTCCAGGCCATTCATATGAGCAGTTCCTAGGTACACTCACTGCCTGTTCTTAGGCAATGTCCACTGAGTTCAGTGTCTGTTTTTCTTATTTTCCTAATGAAAGAGCATTTTTATGACACTCTGAGAAATATCAAGTCTGAATTTTTACACAATGAAATTTAATGAAGTTAAATACGGTTACAGATTATTTAATATATCCTAGATGTGGGCTAATCCACAGGATAGAAAAGCTTTGGTTTCAGTGCTCAACCTTGAGCTGATAGCTGCAGTAACTTGCTGCTTACTCGGCAGAGATGAAAGAGGCACAGAACCATGGCTCCTGCAGAAGAACCTGCACCTTAAGAACTGCACAGTGGCTTAAGAGATTAATTACCAAAAACTTCTAAAAGTGTGCCTTATCTGGTCTATCCAAGCCAAAATACATGCTAGCTTAAGTAAATGTAAGAGGGACTTGACTTGTTTCACAAAACAAGCGGAATGTCTCCATGTTCACGATACTTTTGTATTCAGTCCCTGAAGCTTGTTTTGTTTGAGGTTGAGACTCCAACCCAGGGCCTCACACATGCTAACCACATGTCCCACAGTGCACCAAGACAGCCCAGCCCCAAAGCTTAAACCAAATGAGTGTTCAGAGAGTCCTCCACGTTAATATAGGTAAATAAATTTATTCACTCAGCACATATGTTGGATCACTGAGACATGAGGAAATACTTCACTCATATTTGTTTTTGTTTAATATACTGCATTTGATTTTTCTACTAAGTATATGCTCGATGACATCATTTTAAAAATCCCTTATTGAGTTTAATTTCTAGTTACAAGGAGCTACATTTTGGGCTAAGTGAAAAAATTATTGGTGCTTTACAAATAATTTAAAATACACATATATAAAGTAAATATATAATTTATAATTAAAGTTGGATAATACTTGTGAATGAAGGTAATATAAGGAATTAAGAGTGAAAAGATCTAGAAATATAGTTTAGTTAGGAGACTGTGCCTAGCCTGCACAAATTCTGGTTTCAGTGCTCAGAACAGCATGAAACTAGGCATGGTGGTACACACTTGTAATGCTAGTGCTCAAAGGGAGAATAAGGAGAATCAGAAGTTCAAGATCATCTTAGGATACATACTGAGTTTAATGGAAGACATGAGGCCTCTTCTCACAAAAAGCATTGGGTGGGGGGAGCTGGGGGAGAGCCCCAACAGTAGAGTGTTTGCCTCACAAGATTGAGAACCTGTGTTTGATACCCAGAATCCATATTAAAAAATATCTAGGTATTATGTACTTATAAACCCAGCACATGAAATGGGAGACAGGCAGATTTCAGGGACTCGTTGGCTAGCCAGCACGGCCTATCTGGTGAGTTCCAGGCCAGTGAGAGACTCTGTCTGAAAAAAGGCAGATGATGCCTGAAGAAAAACAAATGAGGTTATACTCTGGCCTGTGTGTGTGTGTGCATGCTCACATGTGTGGATACACACACACACATACACACACACACACTACACTGAAAAGCAGTTATTAAAGCTAGGAGTTACAGCCATTGTAAAGAGGAGCCATATCTTCAAACTCTACTGACAGAGTCATAGCCAACACTATTATGCAATGTGAGGCCCAGCCCATTCAGCAAATGACAAGTCCTGTGCACACCATCCTTAAAAAGGAGGAGCTGCAAGAGTCCCCCCAACATTATCGCTTTACTGTGTCTTACTCCGTCTACTATCTCTATCACCAGCACAGAGACTTCGCCGTGGTCTAGAGTTCTACGGACTCTGGTGATATTAGGGTTTGCCCTTGCCCATGGAGAGGGATTATAAAAACCAGTCAGGTAGAGAGCAGCTGTCAGCAACACACAGCAGGAGGAGGTGAAGCGGAGAGAGAATTATGGCAGGAGGAAGAACTGAGGGCCCCACAGAAGTCTCATTTGTTCCAGGGAATCTCATACGCTGCCTTAAAATACTGACTGTGGGTCGACAAGTGTAGCCGTCTTGTTTGAGAGAGCAGGACTAGCAGGTAAAGCATGTCAGAAGAGTATCTTTTAGGGTGGGAAACTCTGACATGCATATAGAGACAACAGGGAAAATGGCACGTGGGGAAATTTATTCCCGGAAAACAGCTGATAAGTGAAGTGTTTCTGTGCTTCCTTTTACCTAGCGTAAGTGAGCTCTTTGAAATTCATCCAAACAATATCTTGTTGAAAAAATAATTGGAATTAATCAAGACATGATGTTAGAGAATCTGATTTTGATTTGCCTAAAATCAAAACTGAACTCCTCGAGTAGAAGAAGGCTCTTTCTCTGCACCAGTTCCCTCTCCCAGATGTTTTTAGCAGCTATGCATTGTTTTCAGAATTTTAGGCTGCATATTTTATTAAAAAGAGGTAAGATGTTTTACTGCTTTATTCTATACAGTGTTATTCTTCTGTGAAATTGAAGCTGCAGAATTATTCATTTTGAAATATTTTCTTTAAAATTTTTTCTTTTTAATATCTATATAAAAATAATGAACAATTTACAGATCTTTCTCTAATAAGAACCTCCAGTGTATATATAAAGGTACTGTACATATATAAGTAGTGTACATATATAAACATTTACAGCCATGACATCCATATTTTGCTCAGCATTCCAAGACCACATGGCTAAGTCAGTATATAATCAATACAGTGACAGGTTACTTAGGAAGAGCCACATCAGACTGACAACATATGACATCAAAGTTATGTCACAGTTAACAATAAAAATAGGATTTGTGTCACTAATTGTGGACTATAGGGAAAATCAATCATTTCTGTGGTAGTAAATTCTTAGCATTTATCAAGCCTCCTAATTTTGCTCTATTCAAGTAGTTATATATAGTAGATGGTAAATACAGTTCTGGGTGGAAGTATGTGTTTCTATAGGGGTCAGTACAGTTGGTCACAGTGGAGTTTGTCAGACTCACAGGGTAAGAGAATGAGTGTTCAAATACTCCAAAAGTAGACAGTTTTGATCTGAGAAATGTCTGTATTTATAGATGCTTCTGAATGCTGTTTCAGTGAACCTAACTAACAGCCTGATCTATTGCATGAGGTTAAAAATTGTCTCCAACTTTCAGCAAACAATTTTTCTTAGATTTTAGAAAAGAACTCTGAAAGCTTTTCCTGTTTTTAAATAGTTAATTAGCTAAAAATTAAAGTTCCAACACACAGTCTATACTATGTTAGTTCTGACTTTCTGTGGAAGCCCAATGCAGGTTCTGCTTCTAAATTTTTAAAACTCGTGTATCTGCCCCCACATGAACTTCTCTATGCAACAGGAGCTGATGCTTTGCCTGGCAGTGGACTGTAGCACTGGCTTCATGATTAAGTCCCTCACAATGATCTATATATTTTGGCTTACCCATAATGTATTAAAGACTAATGGTTAATAATCAAAGTAACCAGATATAGTAATTTTTATTTCAAGAGAAATAGTATTTCTACTTGTTTCTGTACTTCTCTCACTACAGTTGAGTGTACTACAGGTGGTCTGAGACACTCTAACTACATTAGGGTTGAAATATTTTTAATCTCAATTTAGGGAGACCATTGAAGATGTAGTCAGCTATCTAACTGACAGCTTTTTATCATATGCCAGGCACCATTCTAAGGACAGAGCAGTCTACAATAATAATAAATATAGAAGTAGTTGTAACAGTCAAACATAAGATTTGGGAAATGTAGCCAGACATGGTGGGGCAGACCTTTAACCCCAGCACAGAGAAGCCAGTGACAGGACAGTAGGTCTACACAGAAACACCCTGTTTCCAAATAAGAACATTCAAGTAATTAAGAAACATGTAGAATAAAAGGGCAGATTATCATAACACCAAGTGATAGGGCACTGTGCCGCAACTACAGTGCAGATGTAGTTTCTGATGTGGAACTCCAGATAGAGGAAAAGCAAGCAGAAAGGACTTAGGTAGGAATCAGGTTGGCCCAGTCAAAAATGGGAACAGAACCACTTGCCAGAATTTTGTAACTAAAGGGAAAAAGGGAGGAGGTGAGTTGGAGAGTTGAATACTGAGGTGAGGATAAAGGTTAAAGAACAATTTCCATTTTAATCTTAAAATGAAGAGAAGTCAATAGGAAGGTTTGGAGCAGGAAAATAATTTGATCACATCTATTTTCCAAAGGATCTGGTTGATGGGCAAATAAGCTGTCGGAGAGATTAAGCATGAAAACAGGCAAACTAGGAAGGCACTGCTTCAACAGTCCAATCAAGAGCCAATGATGCTTCTACCAGTGTGACAGTGCCACAAATATCGGAAGTGGCGGGGTGCGATGTTACATACAGTCAAGAAGGAGCAGGACTTTTGATAGGTGGAGTGAGGGGTTGCAAGAATGAAGCCAAGGATGAGTATCTGTTAACAGAGCTGGAAGACGGTGGAGAACCAATAGTTTTCTTTCAGAGAGACTAAGAGGGACAGGCCTAGTAGAATTTCAGAGCAGAGTTTTAGGAAGAAGGTTGGAAACACAAGTTTGGAGCTCAGGGAAGAAATAGGATTGAAGACACAGAACATGAGCAGGGCAGCTCCAGTCTGTAGATGGCACTTAAATCTGTGGGCATGGTACTTTAACATGGGAGGAAAGGAGCCTTAGGGGTATGTAGAGATAAAGTATGGCCAGAAAGCTGATGGAGCAGGTGAACCCGATCGCTGAGAAGCCCGTAAAGAGGATGATGTTGCTCTGACCTGGTGAACAGGGTGCAGTTCAAGAGAGGGTGGTGATCAGCCGGGTCCAAGGCTCTGAGGGGTCAACTGAGATGAGGATGAAGATTGAGTACCCCATTTAGTGTAGAGTCCTTCTGCTGTTTAGACCAGTGTTTCTGTGCAGTGAAATGACGATGGCTCTGGAGGAGGGAAAGTGGACTATACAGAGGAACATGTGATTGGGTAGTAGATTTGTGTTGGCCTGATAAAATGGTCTCTTGGGCTTTCTTCCACTTTTTCAATGAAATTGAGGTAATTATCTCAGAATAGGAATACAAACATAACATGTTTGCGAAGTAGAAAGGGGAATGGAATTTCAGTTAGCAAAATGAACCAACTCCTCTGGTGGACAGTCCATTTAAGCTTTTTGGCCTTGAGCTTGACTGAGCACAGTTAACATGTCTTCTCTTGAGTCATGCTCAGTTCCTCAGATGCAGTGGTAGAAAACATGAGTATTGATTTGGTTTAACCAAGGTTAGGGTCTCACTAGCAATGAAGAGTAGAAGGGCAAGCAAGGTGAGCCCACGTCAAGGTGGGATTGTATTGATGGATCGTGGGTCTAAACTGGGCAGTAGAGAAAGACGAGTGATGGAAGTGAGAAAAGGAGGGTTGCTGGATTGCGTACCCCACAGAGCACAAAGCTTTTGGGGTGAGTTATAAACATAAAAACGGGATGGGTAGAGAAACCAAGACTGGAAAGTGACCCAGTTATAGAATTTTCAAGGACTCTAGTGCACAGCCTCACCCAGGGCTGATGCTAAGGAATGGTGGTGGTTATGGTCTTTTGGCACCACATTCATCCCATACAAGTTATAGCCCCAGAAGTCTTACCAATAAGTGTGGGAAGTAATACTAGCTTTCATTTACTCTCACTCAAGAGAAAAAAATTTTTAATTGCTTTTCTTTCCCAATATTCTATTTTTAAAATAAAAATCAAATGAAGAGATGTGCATTTTTCTATAACAATAGGATGCTTCCTTTTTGGTCTAAAGCTCTGAATTGAAATACTTTACTACAAAATACATGTGAAGTCATTTCTGTTTTCTTTTCATTGTGAATACATAACTTTTTGTCATTTGTTTTAAGTCACAGCCATATGTAACAAAAGAGATTTTACTTGTTGAAACTATCTTAATCTCTCTTGATTTTTATTTTCTCTGCTCTCCAGAACATTTAAATGTTTTAAAATGGCTTTTTCCCTAATAGATGATTCAAAGTTAAAAAAGAAAAGAAATGACTTATACCCATTATACCAAAAGGGACCCAGATAGCCCAGAGAAAAACTTTTCAGTCTAATGAGGCAGACAAGGACAGCTGAGCCATCAGTCAGCTACCCTATTTCTAAGTGAAGGCTTTATTGAGCTATTTTTGGTTCCTGATACATATTATCTCCCCCCAATCCCAACTGGATTCAAATGAAATATTACAATGGAACAAAAAAACCAGTTTTATTTAGGGAAAAAAAAGCAACCTTTCAAACAAACACCCCTAATCCATCAAAGACAATGATAAGACACTCAAGCAGCTTTCCAAAGGCAGTGACTTGCAAGCATTGCTACTTAAGCCGAGAGGGATTTCTACAGATGTCAGAGTGATATTTAAAAAGAGCATGCACTAAAAACAAATGTATTTCTTTAGCATTTATAAGGAATAGAAGCTTGTTTCAAAAATTGCTAGGATTGGAAATGAAAACAAATACTGTTTTTCTAAAGCTATGTCATAGAGAAGTTACTCACAGAGAAGGCAAACTCATAGTATAAACTAAAACACAAAGCAAAAACCTACAGCAAAATACTGTTTTAAATAAAGATTAAAATAGTTCACGGGTGAGCATTCCCCTGGACCCAGGTGGTCTATAGCACATTACAGAACAGTCTTAGCTCTCATCTACAGAGAAGCCCATGAAAGCCTGACAGTTTGTTTATGGATATGGACCTGTAAGGGCTAGAAAAGAGAATCTCCTAAGTTAAGAGGATTTTAGATCATGTCCAGGGTGATCAAAAAGAGCTCAAGGATCAATAAAGTTGGAACAAGAAGTAGGGTGGAGCGTGACTGGAGTATAAAAGGCACCATACAAACTGCTGGGGTGCAACCCACTCACAGTCTAGTTGGGGACTGAGAAGCGGGGAACAAGAACACACTTGTCCATACCACACTATCTTGCCAAGAGCAGCGTCTAGCCTTTGCTAACAGATGCCTGGGTTAGCTGGGTAAGGGCATGGGGCACCAGCAATTCCTCACAAGGTTTCCAGAGGAAGGACAGGAATTAGCCTCTTGTAGCTGCCTGTACAGAGCAAGCTCCTAATGCCTCTGGGTCCCAGGATCTGCAAGCATTTTCAGGGAGGAATACCTTCAAAGAGTTGTGAGAAATTCAAGGGGGCAACACACGAAGGTTCCTGACACACATGGGCTCACAATAAACTCCAGGAGGCCAATAGATTCTGGTAAGGGTTTTGTCAGTTGTTTCAGTTTAAATCAATCATTTTCTGAGAATTTCCATGAAAAAACGAAGTCCAAAACTGACGCCCTGGGTTATCTGACCTTAAAAATGCAGTTATTCGCTTGTTGACACTGTCAGCTTCTAAACAGGAAACTTCTACAAAATATCTTGTACCAAATGATTGACCAAATTGTTGGGGTGGAAATGGCAAGGAGAAAGGAGCAATAAAAATGTATTTGCAAACTTACATTCAGATCATAAATCCCCTTATCCACCACATAAGCCTTTTCTCAAAATAGAACAGGGTGAGAAAGCACAAAAGACTGAAGTTTGAAAAGATGGTAGTCACAGAAGAGACCCAGGATCCTGTTAGGGAAGTGGCCTGTCTAGGCGGTGAACTGCTGACAGACAGGCTCTGCTAGAGCGCACACCTCTCCATGCACGTGGGTCCAATGTTAAGAAGCAGCTAAAGCATAATTTCCTCAGGGAAGCGTTTTGAGGCTTCAGACCCTACCCATCTGCTCTGGTCTGCTCTCACGGGTCCTCTACTTCCCTTCTCAGTATGGACATCATTCATATTGTCACCATGTGTTTAACAGACTAGCTTTATAAAGGCACAGGTTCTGGTGGCAAACTGAGATTGAACCTCAGCTCTCTAAATACTGAGCGCGAGCAAGGAACAAACTCAGGACCGCGAGGGTGCACCCACACACTGAGACAATGGGGATGTTCTATCAGGAACTCACCAAGGCCAGCTGGCCTGGGTCTGAAAAAGCCTGGGATAAAACCGGACTCGCTGAACATAGTGGACAATGAGGACTACTGAGAACTCAAGAACAATGGCAATGGGTTTTTGATCCTACTGCACGTATTGGCTTTGTGGGAGCCTAGGCAGTTTGGATGCTCACCTTACTAGGCCTGGATGGAGGTGGGTGGTCTTTGGACTTCCCACAGGGGGGGGGGGATTGCTCTTTGGGCTGATGAGGGAGGGGGACTTAATTGGGGGAGGGAGAGGGAAATGGGAGGCGGTGGCGGGGAAGAGACAGAAATCTTTAATAAATAAATTAAAAAAAATACTGAGCACAACTTAGTTGACCTGCACACCTACCTAGCTAACCATCTTTGAAGTAATTGTGATTCCATTTCTTAGAGGCAGGCCTTGCTTTGCGGGGTCCAACCTGCACGAACTTCAGTTTTCATAATTTAGTCCAGTTAGTTGAATTTCCCAAACAACACTGTTTAAATCTCATTTATCACAGTAGATTTTTTGTACTCTAACTTACTATTTTTTAAAAAAAACTTTTCTGATCTTTAAAAGGTCTTACTGAGTTACACCAGTTCTTTATATACATGGAATATACATCCTTTTCCAGGTACACATTTTATGTTTTCTCTCAGCCTGCACCTTGCTCTTCCTGCCCACGACTTTGAGGGTATCTTTGCCTTCTTACAGCAGGCACAGCCCTTAATGGGTAAGTAATCTTTACAGCCCTTCTGAGTGTCTTTGAAGAATAAAAATTTCACTTTGATAAAGTCTGCTCTGTTCCCTTTTCCTTTCAGGCTTCAGAGGTTATGTACCCTAAGAAGTGTTCCCTTAACTAAATATCTCAAACATATTTTCCTGTGTTTTCTCCTAGAATTTTGTGCTATGTTTAGGGTCATGGTTTAAGTTGACTTCTGCACGAGCCTGTGATAAAGTGAAGCTCTTTGCCCAGTGTTGTACATCTGCTGGTGGAAAGACTGTCCTTCCATGCATCATTTTAGATTCTCTCTGTCTCGCTTTTCCTTTTCTTACCCCATTCGTTTCCTTTCAATCATTTTTTTTTGCAAACAACAAGAATGGAAAAAAAAAACCCTCTGTTGATTATAAGTATGAAAGCCTTCTTCAGGTCTCTATTTTGTTTCCTTGATACATTTGCCTTTATCTCAATCTCTCAATTCTTGAAGATAGGCTTACAGTTAGTCACAATGTCAGGAAGTATGATCCCTTGGATTTGTACCTTAAAAAAAATGCTAAATGCTCAAATGAAATTTAGAGCAGCTTAAGTGTGTGTGTGTGTGTGTGTGTGTCTGTGTGTGTTTGTGTGCGTGCGCATGTGCAAGCGCGTGAGTGCATACATGATAAAGATTAGATTGGACCTGTGCTACTGTTAGAGTCATCATGGGAGAAATAACAATCTTCCTAACTGAATCTCCCTCCAAGAACTTGATTTTTTCATTTATTTAGGTCTTCTTTAATTGATATCATGAAAGTTCTGTAGTTGCCAATCTACAGGCATAAATATCTTATTGTGCAAATATTTCAAATTTTTGATGCCACTGTAAATAAAAACAATGACTTTAAAAATTTACCTTCAAACCATCCATGCAGTGCACAGAAGTGTAAGGGATCATGTGTATTGACAAGCTACTTTAATGATCTTATAAATTTACTTATTAGTTCAGATAGCTATTTTTAGATTCTTATTTCATATTAGATATTTTGCCTTTGAATAAGGAAAATTCTCTTCTTCCTTTCTTATTTGTGTGTAATTCTTTTTCTTCCCTCGCTAGACTGTCTAGACTCTCAATATAAATGTGAAATAGCAAAGGAGGGCCAACATCTCTGCCCTGTTGCTGAGATGGGAGAAGTAATATATAGTTTTATTACCACTAAGTAAAATTTTCATTGTAGAATTTTCTTTTTCTAGTTGTCTGTTCTTTATTTTCTCTTTGAGTGGATGCTATATTTCTTATAATGCATATATTGCATATTTTGAAATAATGTGATCTTAAATTAGCATAGTTGATTAAATAATTTTAAATGTTGAACCAACTTTGTACTCCTGGTCTGCTATCCTTCTATCTTAATTGCTTCCTTACAGCCATGAAGGCACAGCATGACCAAGGTATTTATAGGAGAAAATGTTTATTGGGACTCACGACCATCATGATAGGGAACGTGTGGCAGCAGGCAGGCAGGCATGGCCCTGGAGCAGTAGCTGAGAGCTTACATCTTATCTGAAAGTTGGGGAGGGGGTCAACTTTTAAAACGTTAAAGCACATCCAGTGACATACCTCCTCCAATTAGGCCAAACCTCCCAATCGTTCCCAAACAGTTCTACCAAATCAGGACAGAGCATTCAAACATATCAGCCGACAGAGGTCATTCTCATTCAAACCATCATACACTTTTATATACTGTTGGATTTGACTGGTGCTACTTTGTTAAGGATTAACTGTACCTTCATTATGCATGTTTTTTCTTATAACATCATAGTCTAGTTTTATCATCAGGGTATAATGCTGGGCTTCATAAGGTAAGTAGCAAAATGTTTCTCTACTATTTTCTGAAGCAGATTGTGTTGAATTAGCAAGATTTCTTTGAATTACTAATAGACTATACCATTATAGTTATCTCCTTTAAAACATACTTGCCTATATAATCATTTATATACCTAGGATAATTCCACAAAGACTGTGGAAACAGTTTATAATTCTTTAAAAGAATAATATCAATTGCTTGAATACAGAGACTGAAAGATGTCTAAAAATAGATTTTACCTTTCTCTTTTACTGTCAATTAGGAATATTGTGAACATCTAAGTGGTAAAGTATGTACATATATTTAATTGATTTCCTTTTTTTCTTAAAGATTTATTTATTATGTGTACAGTATTCTGCCTGCATGTGTGCTTACTGGTCAGAAGAGGGCACCATGTGAGCCACCATGTGGTTGTTGGGAATTGAACTCAGGCCCTTTGGAAGAGCAGCCAGTGTTCTTAACCACAGAGCTAACTCTCCAACCCAAATTAATTTTCTAAATTGTGTGAACTTAGATATTGTTTTTGATCAGAATACCCTGCTCATGTACTTTGAACTTATTACATGTTTCACTTAAATGTAATCAATATTATTGACTGACTTCCAATAATGTTCCAATATTTTATAGGGGCCTACATTTAAGAAATCATTTTGAGCATTAAAATTTTAAACAGCCTTTTATCCTTTTAAAAACATTTATTTTTAAATTATATGTATGTGTGTGTAGGTGGGTATGTGCATGTGACTAGAAGTACCTGAGAGGTCAGAGCTCCCTGGGACTGGAGTTATAAGCACTTGTAAGCCACCTGACTTGGTGCTGGAAACCAAACTTGGGTATTCTGCAAAAGCAGTACATGTTATTAAGCACCGAACCATCTCTCCAGGCCCACAATTTAAACACTGTTAGAACTGTTATGATACTGGGGACTCTTATAAATGAGCTGAATGGCATTCTGCCTTATGAAACAGTCACTAGTCTTTCAGGACAAGGGATGGAAGGTTATGGTTAAAACATGATGTGTTGGGAGTCAAGCTAAGAAGGTGTAGACTTGTGATGATCAATCATCATTGCCAGCTTTACAGGATTTAAAATTGCCAAGAAGACATTTTAGGGATTTTACAGAGAGGTTAAAATGAGGACAGACAGCCCACCCTGAGTGAGGGTGGCATCATCCCATGGGCTGAGTTTCTGGACCAATTAGAAAGAGGAGAAGGAGGAGGACAAACGAGTGTGGCATCCATCTCTCTCTAATTCTCGAGGGCAGACACTATAGACCTGTGGCCTCTCACTTGTGTCTCTATAGCCTTTTGCTATGATGGACTAGAAACAGAATCAAAATAAATCATCCATTTGATGTCTTCTGTCAAATATTTTGTCAGTGAGACAGCACCCAATACCACATCTTACAACAGAAAATAACTTTACACAGCACAGTGTCAATCTCCTGGTTTGGGTAATTACATTATGCACAAATACAATGTCAATGCTGAGATAAGAGGAGCTTGATGAAAAGTATATAGTAAGGTCTCGTGCTAATTTAGAACTTTACAATAAGTAAAAGCAAAAGTTAAGTCACCTTTAATATTCTTTAAAATAAGTTGTTTTCATAAACAACTACTCTTTGCAGTTTCTCAATTAGTTCTAGGCTCAGGGATTCCCATTTTTTCCTATGACTGTCTCAGCAAACACCAAACGTCTGGTGCCATTCAAATGCTACACATCAAAGTCCACATCTCCCTTAACTCACCCTGAATCACTACAGGTTCCCTCTGATTCCCAGCTCTTACTCTGATACAGAGTTTTCTTGCACATTATATAGTTTTCTAGTTCTTTTATGTTTTATAGCCACAAGAGTAAGAAAGCTCCCAGTAATCAGCGACAAAGTTATCTTTTGTGATCTTTCTCAGCACTGAACCAACTATACAGTAAATGCTGCTAAAATATGTTGACTCAGTCACCTATACATTGCCATGAAAATAGATATCTGAAAGTTCACACCATCTATTTACAACCCCTCTCTGCTCTTATGCATTCAATACAACACTGAATGGATCACTAGTTATCATCTAGACATGGAAATTCAGATTACTTCTTGTGTTCAGGATCTCTAAGATGTATATTTCCTTCAGTTTAAGAAAGTAGCTAGGATTTAAAAAACACCTTAATCCGTATTATATAGAATTACAATTTTGAGAAATATAGACCTAACCTACAAATCCTTAAAGTCTCATTTAAAACTCTGCTAAAATGCCTCATTCAAAAACATGAAAAACAGTAACATATGCAACTACCACAAATCAGATTCAAAGATACTGACATTTTATGAGATATTTTCCATAACCCTGGGTCGTTTCCTTGGAGTACTCTGAGGATGTCTATTGATTTGTTAAAAATCATGCAGTGGAAACAAACGTATTTTCTTCGCCAAGAAAATACCGTAGATGAATATTAAATATAGTCCTGCTGGCCAAATTTCACATCTGTACACAATTAAAGTGCAGGTCTTTTCTCAATAATAATTTGTCATACCTTCTGAAACATACACAAAGAAGTTATACAGCATCGCACACTGGAGTGAGCTGCTGATTGTAATACAGTGCCATAGGCCATGCGCTCACTGGAGTACTGCAGTCTGAGCTGTGGGGCATGGTGGCATGTGTGTGAATATTAGAAATTTTTGCATTTTTTTGCATTGGGGGTAGATAAAGCATTGCAACACTGCAAAGATTTTTTAAAAAAGAATATAAAGTTCCAAACATACTCCAGTACTATAAACAACTAACAAAGAGAAAAGTACTTTAAGAAAAGTATAGCAAGGCACAGTAGGAACTTCTTACAATTTTGGGACTCAAATACTTTAAAGAATTCTCCTTAAATAAACTAATATTAAAAAATGTTTAGAAGAATCATTAACTTAGAATGTCAAATATCACAAAAATGCTTTAAAAATTCATAGTAATTTTATAAATGTGGGAAATTACTACATTTGGCTGGATGGTTAGAGGAAAAAAAATATTCCTCTGAGAGGCTCGGCAAGTGCTGGTGGCTGCTGCCATCTTGAATCTTTTTACAATATTTTCATTTTTTAAAGAAACAATGACTTTTTAATTCTTAAAGAATACTTAAATACATGGAGTTTAAAGTATCACTTGTCCCATCTTCTTTCCATGTACAGTGCTGTAATTTTCAATAGTCACATGTGTATTTGTCACTTTACATACTGCGGGAATAAGATTCCTGACAAAAAGAGGTTAAGGAAGGAGGGCTTATGCTAGCTCACGGCTCAAAGGTATAGTCAGTCAGTGGAGTCCTGGGGGCGGGGCATGAGGTAGAAGTCGAGTGTAATGAACACTTGCGTTAACCACACTTTCTTTTTATTCAGTTCAGGACCCCAAACTGTGAAATAGTACCGCCCACATTTAGGCTAAGTCTCCTCACCTCCACTAACTTAATCTAGAAATCTTTCAGACCTGCTCAGAGATTTGTTGCCAAAGTATCACAAATCTCATCAATGTGACAAAGTGATATACGTTGACTTACATATTTCAAAAAGTAATAGATCCATTTCTGGACACATGTGGCCACTGTAGTTACCAGGAGGGTATGGAGATCAACAACAAGTGAAACAGTAAGAAAAGTTTCCCACTAAAGCTAGGCCAGCCCATGATGGCTTCACTGCTGAATGCTACCAGACCTTAAAAAAAGCTCACACAGAAAAGAAAGGCAGTAGTGCTAGGAATTTTTCCATGAAGTCAGTACTATTCTGCTACACAAACTGGATAAAAGCACAACAAAGAATAAACTATTAGGACAGTCTTCTAGATGTACATGGATATAAAAATTCTAAATAAAATACTTGTAAACTGGCTAAGAGCACACGCTGCTCTTACAGAGGACCTGAGGTTCAGTTCAATCATCTATGTTTGGTGACTCACAACCACTTGCAACCCCAGCCTTTGGGTATCTAACACTTGTAACCTCTGTGAAGACCTGCACTCATGTGTTCGTAAATTTCCATAATTTACATTTTAAAAAAATCTTTAAAAAGTAGAAAAATACTTGCAAACATAATTCAATTACAAATAAGAAAGTTCAGTCACCATACCCAAATAATTTTCACTCCAGTGATGAAAGGATGTTTTAATATGTGCAAATCAATGAATATAATACATTACACTAATAAATTCAAGGTCTGAAATCACCTGATATCCTAAATATATGCAATAATTCCTTTACACACACAGAAGAAACCAGGGATAGAAAAAAAATTTCAACATAGTTAAGGTTATACATGACAAAGCAGTAATCAACATTTTATTAAATGGACAAAACTTCTAAGCATTTTCTTTCAAATCAAGACTAAGACTTAAATGTTTATTTTCTCCACTCCTGTTCAATATAGTCTTTGAAGTCTTAGCTATAGAAATAAGGCAAGAAAAATAAATAAAAGGATCACAATGCCCCAACTAGATAACTTAAGCCACCAAGTAAAAATCCAGGTGCCAGGCATGGATTACATCTTACTGAGTCATTGGCTAACTGGGTTCCATAGACACATCCACATAGACAACCTCACAGACTATTGTAAAGGCTACTAGCTATCCTCCACAGCTTGATAATAAGGCCTTATTGCTAAGATACTACCTTCTTACGTCACTGAACATGGAGAAATTGAGATGGTGCCCAATTAGAAGCTTAACTAGCACTCATGGTTTATGTGCTACCAGAGGAGAAAAGTAATTACAAATATCACCCAGATACAAACCCTGTGACCCACAAAAGCAATTTGCCTTCAAGATATACTAGTGCAGTAGTGGCACAAACATTATGGGAGGAACCAGCCACTGTTTTGGTTGGATTTAAGGGCCATCACATAAGATGGAGTCTTAAAGTGCTAAAGTGGACAAGAACCTAAGACTAGAAAGGTCATGAGTCTACGGGAAAATCTACTACTATTGTTCTGCTAGAGGAACAAAGTGGCTCCTAATAACATAGCTATACCCATAGATCAAAGTATCAGAGAAGCTTCTTGCAGTGGATAGAAATTCACTAGATCCACAACTGGACAGTGCATAGAGAGTGAACTTTGTAGCACTCAGCCCTAAGTAGGACATCTAAACCAAACCCTTCTCCAAAGGCTCAGGGATCTATATGACAGATATTGTAAGAGGTTGAGGTGGTAGATAATTCCAAGAAAATAGTGTCTTCTAGACAAAACAGAACTAATAACATAGATATGGACTCGCAGAGACGGGTAGAACATGAACAGACTCTGCACAAGTACAAGCCAGAAAAAGTCCCACCCCAGAGAAGGAAAAGCAGACACACAGTCCCGCTCTTAACAGAAAGCTCTTGGCAATCTACACCTGCTGGGAAAGGACAAATCCGTTTTCTCCAATGAAATGTCAGTGGGTGCATCACCCACAGTCCAGGGCAGTCCTCGTGGCCAGAGTAGTTGGTCAACACAAAATGGACTCCACGGTTTTTGTAGTGTTGGCATTTTTTTGCTTTTATGTGTGTGTGTGTGGCGGGGGGCTTTTGTTATTTTTTGTCTTGTTGGCCTTTTGTTTTGATTTTTTTTTGAGAGAGAGTAAAAGAGAAAAAGAACATGATGTTGGATTGGTAGGGATATAGGGAAGATCTGGGAAGAGTTGGGGGAAGAGAAAGAATATGGTCAAATATACTGTATGGATAATACATATTGTATGAAAAACTTTAAATAAAGAAGTGCTCCTATGCTCATGGACTGGAAGTAATATAGTAAAAATGACTATCACCACAAGAAATGCATTACCACTTTTATATCTTTATCATTTCAGCTTGTTCTATCATAGAGATCTTCTGGTTATACAATAAAACAAACTAAACCCCCAAACTATAGTAGTCATTTGTAGACTCATGCTCACTATAGAACCATTAATAATTGCTAAGTGTCCATAAGGATAAACAAAATGTGGTATATCCACACAATGAAATATTTTTTTGATCTTGCAAAAATTAAATTGTGACTCAGCTAAGGTACCCCAATAGTAAGTGAAATAAAAAAAGTCACAAGAAGGTATCTATAAGTAATTCCCTGCACCAGACACCTAGAGTAGTCGAATATACAGAGATAGAATCAGAGTGGCAGTTCGCAAGGGCTGGGAGAATGAGTGTACAGTTACTAGCTGACAGATGCCATTTTGGTTTTGTGAGTTTAGAAGTGTTCTGGAGATGAAAAACGTCCAGCTGCACAACTTAAGTATACTTAATGCTACTGTATTATACAACTAAAACATCTTAAAATGGTAAGTTTTATGTCATATTTATTTAAATATATTTTAACATTAATGAATTTAACTAAAATAAGGGAAGGCAGAAAGAAGAAATGGGATTATAAAAATATTCCCCCCCCCCAAAAAAAAAGAAGCCATGAAACTGTGACAGCTTTGTTTTGGGCAATGGTGCTTTGTAAAAGTTTAAGTAATGGTTAAATAAAATTAGCTCACAGTCTATTATTTCTAGAAAATTCTGGTCAATTTCACCTGTTCCCCTTGACTTTGAGACCCCCCTCTCCTAGATGTTTCCAAAGCCGTCCAGTCTAGTAACGTTAGATGGTGACCTTAATGTCAGCTAAATGGAATAATAGCTGTTTCCAATGCCAAGCCCCCTCTCCCACTAAAATTAATCTCCTTGATGGAAAGGGCTGTGTTCATATCGCCAGTCTAAATTTAGGGTATAATGAGAATTAGTTTTGTTTTGTATTTTAATCTCCAACTCGGACATAGAGGTATATCTCTGTGTCTCATTCTTACCTTTTTCTCTCTGGGGATAGATGGTCCTGTGTCCCTCAGGGGTCTCATACTGGCGACCTGTTCACCTGTTGGGGCATTATACATCTTTTCTTTTACCCCTATTAGTTCCAGGACCTGTTTTTCCTTGGGTGATGGGAGGTCTAAGTTCGGAGAGGCCCACATCTCCTGCAGCCCCACTATGATCCCAGAGGTGACAAGAACGTCAAATGCAGGCTACAGGACAGGCAAAGCCACGGTGCCAACTTTTGATGCCTCTCTGCCCTGATAGGTGACTTGGGCCCATGGGATCTACCATGGAGGAACCCCTCATCTCCCAGGAAAGAATAAGGGACTGTGACATCACAATCACATTGCTTGCTTTTAGATAATAGCTGATGTTAGAACGTAAGGGCCTGTTCACTCTCGTCATGATTTTGATCATTTCTAGAGTTTTGGATTTCTTGTTTGCTTAGGTAATATTATATCCTTCTGGAGTCTTTGATGGTGTTGAAGAATGGATAGATAGTTATAGTTTTCCTTAGTTATGATAGAAGATAAAGTAGATATAAATATTGTAACTGTAATTCTTACTTGATAACTGTTTTGTTATATGTAATTTTACTATGTTAAAGTTAAAGCCTTTCTTTTTTGTTTAAACAGAAAAAGGGGAAATGATGGGGGAGAGTCTTCTAGTTTGTGTTAATTTCATTGGTTAAATAAAGAGACTGCCCTAGCCCTTTAATAGGACAGAAAATTAGGTAGGCGGAGTAAACAGAACAGAATGCTGGGAGAAAGAAGCTGAGTCAGGGAGTCGCCATGATTCTCCCACTTCAGACAGATGCAGGTTAAGATCTTCCCTGGTAAGCCACCTAGTGGGCTACACAGATTATTAGAAATGGGTTAGATCAATATGTAAGAGCTGGCCAATAAGAGGCTGGAACTAATGGGCCAGGCAGTGTTTAAAAGAATACAGTTTCTGTGTAATTTTTTCGGGGCATAAGCCATGCAGGTGGCTGGGTGCCGGGGACGCAGCCCCGCTGCTCCCTCAACAGGTAATGTTTCCCCAATTTCTTCTTAGTATGTTTATCATTTGTATACAAGCATAAATGAAAGACGCTCCTCTTTCAGTTTAATAAACAAACACCCTAGATGTGATTTCAGTATTGACTTAGGGGACTTCCTATGGGACAAGTGCTTCATAGAGCCTGGATAAAGTAGGAGAGGGTGAGGGCTATTGCTTTAAAAAGAAAAGGAAATAAGATTCCAAGAAGAATACATTATCTCTTGTTACAGAGGAAATAATAAGCTAATTTAGTTGAAATATTTGATTTGGTATCCTGTAAAAAAAATCTTAACCTTTTCGTAAGACAAAATAGCCCTTTCACCACACAGAAGATGTTTACCATGAAGGTCATTGACACATCAAAATTCTAAACCTCCACGGGTAATGCATTTGCCACACAAACATAAAGACCTGAATTTGGATCCCTAGGAGCTGGAAAAAGCTAGTAGTGATGGTGCTTGCCTGTAATCCCAGCACGCAGGAAGAGGAGACAGGGGATCTCTAGAGCAAAGAAAATAGCTGGACTAGACAAAGCTGAGAGCTCCAGGTGTGGTGATAGAGGCCATCTCAAGATACAAGGTGGAGAGCAATCTAGAAGTCACCAGACATCAATGTCTGAATTCTAAATGCAGTTACATACATGTATATATGCACTCATACATGTGGCCACACACGAGTACACACACACACACACATTTGTGCACACACGTACACATACACACAAATCCAAGCCTCACCGTAAGTGAATACTGACTCATTTTATCAAAGCTCAGCATCATCTTAGGCTTTCTAAGTTGGTATTGTGTAATTTTTTTTCCAATTCTTGTTATACTAAGAGGTACCATTAGCCCAATAAAGTTGTCTACAGTTCACAGACCCACAGGAAAATAACAACTTTAAGTTCATTATTTGGAGGATATAATATAGATCAGACTGGATGTTACTTGTCCATCAATTTATATAAATCTCAATATTTAATTTAAAATTTAAGGATATTAAGCTCCGAATTTTTTAATCAAAGGAAAAAGTCATTGCAAAGATCAAAGGAAGAAGAGAATTGAAATTAGAAGTCCCTTTAAAGCAAAAAATTACAATGTCTTCATAAGTTAATATTAATCCTTTAATTATAAATTTCAGAGGTCTGAGAAGTCTCTATGAGCTTAGCTTTGGGTAATTATGCCATATGCAGCATTTCTTAAATTTGAAAAAGATGTTGAATTGTTGCTCAGAGTCTTTTAATGACTTTAGGCTGGCAGATTTCCAGAATAATTCTTCAGATATCACTTAAAATTGTGGACTGGGAACCTAAGCTGGCAAATGTATGTCAAATTCATAAAAGCTTTTTACTTTGTATACCACAGAAAATGATTTGCCCATATATTTTAGAATATCAAAATATTAAGTTCAAAACAGTTCTTCATAGGTGAGGATTTACAAAGGGCAAGACAGGCACACTAGACGGAACACAGATAAGAGCATTTGTGAGCAAAAAGCCAAAATGTGCATCCCAAGAGTATTTGCCATAATAGTAAGATTTTATCACTAAAAGTAAAAGGAGTTCATATAGGTTCACGAAGGAAACAGAACCCTAAGGGAAGAGAGACGGCAAAGAACACCAACAGACAAGTTACAGAAAATGAACAATGTACATCACAAATCTAGTATAAATATCCAATCTCTTGATAAAAACCAATTTTCAGAACAATACCAAAAATTAAAGGAGAATGTAAGAAATGCCCAAGGCATATGAAGGAACAGCAAACGTCCCTATGGGGAAACATAAGGTGGTCTGTGCTTTCAGAAATGCAGCTGGACCTCACACTTCCATGGGAATTTAACTGAACAGAAAGGAAAATAGGAAGAGTTGATAAAAATTCATAAATAAATAAGCTAATAGTCATATTAAAAATTTTAAAGCCCAAATATCTCATAGTAAAATAACACCATAAATTATGCTGTGTTTACAAATAAAATAGCACAAAACAATGAAACCATAGTTTTACAGAATTCCAAACAACACTGAAGTATCTTTAGCATAACTTGAAGAAAAGGCAGAGACAAGCTACCTAACGTGCTCTCGGGCAGCTAATCAGAAACTGGTAACTCGCACAGATGTTAAGCTGTTCTCACTGGTTATATTTGAAGGCGGCATTCCCAGGAGGTTTCAACGATTATTTTTCATATTTTTTAAACATCCTTTATTTAAAGAATGATTGCTTCTAAGTAGCTCCACAGTTTGTTTTTCTAACAGACATGAAAATTACTCACTATCAGCACAGAGCAATGCTCTTTAACCTTTTGCAGCTCCAAACGCCATGCACTTTATTTCTGCTCTGTTTGAGGGGACTTTAACAGCGCACAGGCCACTCCTGTTCTCTTGGATTCTCTGCTTTGAGGACGTGACCCTGTGGAGGTGCTTCATGTTTTCCAGAACTCAAGCCCACTGAAGATGTCATCTTGGTCTAAATCACTGCTGACAGCCAGTCAGGTAGGATCCGGTTTAGGGCTTTTCTAACCATAACATTGTGCTACTGTAGGGTCCCAGGCCTATGTGGAAGGTTCTACTTAGATGGCTTCTTATTCTAGTGCTATCATCTTCTCTTTGTACCTAAGTTTACACTCAATAATAAGACCTTGTTCCTGACTAGATTCTGAGCTGCTAGCAAATATTTTAACTTTTAGGTGTATCTACATATTAAGTTGTACACGGTATATACATGTATTGTGGGAGGGGTGCATGCCAGGTGCAAGTGCTTAGGTAAGAGGACAACATTGGGTGTCTTGTTTTGTAAGTCTGTCTAACTCCTTTCAGACAGTGCCTCTCACTGAACCTTTTATGGTTTGGCAGCTTAGCCAATGAGGCCCAGCTCATTATTTGTCTCTAATCTATAACTGTGGAATTATAAGTATGCACGACTGTACCATTGTTTTCAGGGAGATTCTGAGGATTTGAACTTAGGTCCTCACATTTGTGCAAGTGCTCTTACCATTGCATCACCTACCTAGTACTATATTAAGCTGTCTACTCAGATAAGAAGAATTTAGCAATTTTGCATAATTATTAGCAACTAAATTTCAGCTTATTGGTATTGACTTAAATTTTCATAGAAGGAACTAAAGTGCTTATTTGTAGAGAAAAATCAAAATTATATCTAAAAATAAGCTTTATGTTTAACTTATTTAATATGGAAGAAATTATATGAGACACAAATGAATATTTGAATACAAAGATAAATTTTGCTTTATTCAAAGTATCCATAAAATCAAATTTGGATGACATATAATAACTTATTTATCCACACTGTCATACACTAGGGATATCCTGAATTCTTTGATTCACTCACATAACATTTAATGAATGTCTTTTGTGCAAAGCACTATTATTTGGTCCTGGAGCTTTAAAAAAATAATATTCACAAGGCATGCTTTTGACTTAGTCCAGGCATTTTCTGCAGCTGAAATTGCTAAACTCTTGTTTGTACTAGTTCGGTAAAACACTCATCAATATGAAACACAAATAACTAAGAATCAAGAACCTAGTACTTGGGTTTTATCACATAGACTTTGAGGTTGATATCCTCTATCAGAAGCCAAACAGTCTATGTACTGCTCTCTTCTATTTCTCCAGATGGCTCCTGCATTCTGGTTAATCTCTTCAGTGCCTTTCTCCCATGTTGCCCAAAATGACTGTGCTCATGTCTGTCTTCTGTACGGCTTGCCTTCTTAGCCATTTTAGGAACCCTGTTCTTGCACACTCACACTCTTGCACTCCTCCTGTGGACAGGAGCACAGCCCCACATCCCCCTGTATGTCCATGGACCCTACTTTCAAACTGCTTGAAACTCCTGACTGTATGATTCTGCATCAAGATCAGCTGGTAAATATTTACCTATAAGTTTCTTTCAAGGTCTATCACGGATTTTTTTTTAATCTTTACCAACCTTCTTTCTGTCTCTGTCCTGGATAGCGGGCCTGTATCCTGTCCCACACACAATATACACTAGAGGTGAGCATCTCCATGCACCAGGCTTCTCTAGCATCAGTGCTACAAAACTGAACTGCGGATGAGGCTCTCTGCTTGTGGGACTCACACTCTAGTGGGTGGGAGGGCTAGAGAATAAACAAGTATGTACAAATACAAGCATGGTTTTATACTGTGAGAGGAGTTAGCAAGACATCCTGAAAGAGGTGGTTAAGTCAGTCAGTCTGTAGATGAGGAGCACGGAGAAGGCTCCGAGGAGGAGGGCAGCAGGACACTATAGAGCATTATGAGAAGAAGGTAGTAGGTATCAGGACCTGGAAGCAGGAACGGTTGGCATATTCAAGGAAGAGACCGATACCCCACATTTCTCAAGGGCTGAGGGGTGCTGCCCTCAGCTGTACACCCCTCTGCAGCCAGCAGGCATGCCACCAGTCATCCTCAGCCAGGCTTCAGCTGGAATACCTCTCACAGTCCCTTTTCTCCTGCTTGACTCCTGCTGACCTGGCTATCAGAGTTCCCAGTCAGCAGAGGGCTCCCACATCTGCATGGCCTCACTCAGCTTTGGCGAACGTGGTTTGTGTCTACACTATCATTTCAGTATGCTGTCCAAGATCATAGTGACGTCTCAGCTTCAGATCCAGTGGCCTTCCTCAGCCCTCATCCTTCTTGACTATCTGTCACATTCTTGACAGTCCCGCTTTCCAAAGACTCTTTTTGTGTTTCATGAAAATAAATTCTGTACATAGTTCTTCTACCTCGATAACCTCTGTGACTGTAACCTCCCAACCTCTGAGATGTTTGTGGCCCTACCTCATTGTCTGTCTGCCTCTCCTTCCTTCCTCCTCCTCATCTTCAGCAGTCTCATTCCTAAAGCTAGAAGCCAGGCATTCTCTGTGGGCAACTTCTATGCCTGTTTTCCCCAGGCCCACCTTTTCCTCCAATATCCAGAAATATCCTTTCAATAGCAAATGAAAACCAAAGAGCATGTTCAGGCAGCATTCTCAACTTGGTACATTGTGAGCTGAATTCATAAGCTTCTTCCTCAGCCCTGAGACTATGTTTGCAAATGATTAACAGGTAAGTGTGACTTTCACGAGACACACAGTGCCCTCTCTGCAATGATCCTGAAGCGTGTCCTTTTTGCTTTGTTGCCATTGAGACACTTTGCCACCTCATTTGCATCTCTCCCAAGCCCTCAAGAGTCTGTCTCCTAGATTAGACCTGTTCCATCAACCCTTCTATGGCTATGCCATCAAAAGGATGCTGACAGAATGAGTCTCCTCATGATACCCTGATGTCGGATTCCCCACTGTATGCTGTGAATATGTTTTATTACCATTGGGTAATAAAGAAGCTACTTTGGCCTATGGTAGGGCAGAATAAAGCCAGGAGGGAAATAAGAAAATAAGAAATAAGAAAAGATATTTAGAAAAAGTAGGCAGAGTCAGAGAGACACCATGTAGCTGCCAAATAATGAAAGATGCCAGAACCTTACTGGTAGACCATAACCTTGTGGTGCTATATAGATGAATAGAAACGGGTTAATTTAAGATGTAAGAGCTAGCTAGAAATATGCCAGAGCCATGGGTCAAGCAGTGTTGTAATTAATATAGTTCTGTGGGATTATTCAGGCCTGAGTGGTGGAGAAACCAACACGCAGTCTCAGATTACAGTTCCCATTTCTAGGCAGCTAATTCCTCAGCATCTGTGAGTTGGAATGCCATGTTCCATATCTACCGGTCAAAAAGTGCTCCATTCACTTTACACCTAGTTTAAATGGCATTGATTCTTGCTAATTTTGCTCACTCTCAAGGGAAACTTATTTCCTTTAATTTTGCATGTTCTTTTGTAGTACTTACAGTCATACATCTACATGTGTTTTTGTCTTGCAGTTTATTATTTCATTATCTTCTAAAATGATCTTTTTGAGGATAATATCTGACACCCTTTTTTCTTACTCTAAGTCACAGTCCTGCATCCTCTCTACCACCTGCTGCATCAGCAGATTGCTATCTGTGTGAGGATGCTTCCTAATTCTCAAGGCCCTGCTTGCGACAGTATTAGAGCATTGCTATGTTGTACTGTTAGGATGGCAGGCTCAACAACATCCCACTTATATGTTTACAAGGCACCTTAGTTTGAACATGTGCTATGCAGCCTCACCTCTTGCTCTCATAGTCTTCTTTGTAGCATAGAGTAACGCCATCTGTCTCCTGGCATCACCGTGATTGCTCTCAGGCTTGCTCTCTTGTCTCCCACATGTAAACTAACAATAAATCCTGCCAGCTCTACCTTTCAAACACACCCCTGTGATTTTTTTTTTTTTTGAAGAATACCACAGCTGCTGCTCTACTGCCCAGGCCCAAGGCCCTTATGGTCTGATTCATTATTGCAGTACTTCATGTCTGGTCCCCCTTCCTCTTCAGCCCTCCAGCTAGTCCATTTTCTTCATGGAGAGATCCCACTTTACAGTGTCGAGTCAGATAGTGCCACTGCTCTGTTCACGCATGGATACCTCCTCTACGCATGGACACAGTCAGGTGTCACACAATGATAACCTCAGGACCTGGGCTGGGGCCCTGAGAACTCCTTTCTGGATTCTCCTTGGTCATTGTCTGCAGCCACACTAGTGCCCACACTGGTTTTCTAAGAGGCCAGGCACACGTTCAGCTTTTTGGAGCACCCTTACTACTAATGGTGAGTACAGAGCTTCCCTGCCAAGGGCAAAGTACGTTAAGAATTAGGACACTAAGGCCATGCTCTAGGCTCACACTGTAAAATCTGTGCAATAATATGTAGAGTGATTGTATGTAGCCTTTATGGGCTCAACATTACTTGAAAAGGAAAAGAAAAAGAGAATCCAAAGTTGAACAGAATTACATGATTCTTAAATTTCCCTTCCCAAGTTCTATTCCAAAGATCCAGACTGGCATTGACTAAAGAGCTCCAAGAACAACTTACAGCTGCTATGATGAACAGCAGTTCTCTTTCAGCACCTGATTAAATATTTAAGCTCTCAAAAAGAATATTCTAGATTGTAATTTAAATGTAATACAAGCCAAAATGTGTAAATAAAATATTGATATTTACTCAAAAATATAATATTATAAATAAACTTATTTCTGCTAAAATATCAACCTAGGAAAATACACCATCTTTTTTTGTTAGTGTTATTAAAGAGAAATTATAAAAAAATAACTATCAGACAACCTAGGGAAAATGTATAACTCATTCTAAACCTAAGAAAAATCCAGGACTACAGCCCAGGCATTCCCACACTACGTGGTTTGTAACAATGTGACAACACTGTCCTGTCACAGTGTTTCATTGTGATAAGAGACCCCTTCCACGCAGTCAAGGGGAAGTTAGGCATCTCCTAACTTCCTTAGAGCATTTTAGCAGTGCATGAGACAGAGCAAGATGTCCAAACTGCTCATCTAACTCTGAAGAGCAGATCCCTGTCTAACATCTTCCAGAGACTAAACCTCAGAGTGGGTTTTAAGTCTGCACTCTACAGTCTAACCAGACACCTTCCAAACAGCTCCTCACCTTCTCCAGGGTCATCTCAGTCTCTGCAGCATGCGTCTTTTTCAGCTCCATTCTCACCCTCTCTGATTCAGCCTTCAGTTTGTTGACGGCGGCCTCATGGTCCCTTGCAGCCCTTTGCTTTTCTTCTTCTCGAAGAAGACCAAGTTCTACCAGCTGCTGTTTCCGCTGAGAGTTCACGTTAATCAGCTCTTCCCTCAACTTATGGACCTGGGCCTCCATGTCAGCAATAATCTAGGAGAAACAGACAGACACGAATGGAGACGTCAGAGAGGAACAACCACACCAGGTCAATAAGTACACATCTTAAAGTTCACTTGCCCCTCTTGTCCCCACCCAGGATCATTTCTGCTCTGTGCCCTTCCATCCCATGCTGTTCCTTCTCACCCTCAAAGGTGAGCACCATGTGGAGATAAACATTTTCCTACACACTGTCTTATTAAACACCACCACATTGCTTAACCTTACTTGTTCATAATACCTATGTTGGTGGAATGAGTGTTCTTCCCAAACTGGTTTTCAAATATTCAACATCAAGTTCTAGGCATTCATCTAATGTCTTTGTGTTTTTGTTTTTGTTTATGTATTGTTGGTTTTGGCTTTGATTTTACTATGTCCTTCTATTTTCTTAGTTTCTTTTGTATTCCTTCTAGTATTTTATTTTTTGGATATATCTCATTTTTATCCCTTCTTTTCTGATTTATAAACTTGAAGTTGTGTTCCATTTGTTTATTTTAGATATATGATGTTTTTATTATCACTTAGTCCAATACACATTTAACTTCCTTTGTTCTTTCTTTTGACATGTGAATCATTTAGATGTATGCTTCTTAGCTCTAAAATTCATGGACTATGTTTCCTAAGGCTGCTCTTATTAGAGCTCTTTACTAAGTACCCCAAATGGAGTGGTTTAAAAGAACATTAATGTGAAGCTTGGGAGAGGGCTCAGCAGCCCTCTGAACACTTAAGAACACATTGCTGCTCTTGCAAAACACCGAGGTTTGGTTCCCAGAACCCATGTGGCAGCTCACCACCATTCATAGCTGTTGTTTTAAGGGGGATCCCTTGTCCTTTTCTGACCTCTGTGGGTAGCAGGCCGGCACACAGTGTGCATACATACATACATACATGTAAAACATTCATGCACATAAAATAAATCATTAAAATATAAGAGAAATATGTTCTTTCACAGTTCTGTGATGTGGGATTTCCCTCTGTATGCTGTGAATACCACTGGTTAATAAAGGAACTGCTTTGGGCCTATAGCAAGCTATAGGGAGACAGAAATAGGCAGGGAAAAACAAACTGAATGCTGGGAGAAAGGAGGCAGAGTGAGAAGTAGCCATGGAGCCACTGCCAGAGACAGGCCTGCTGAAACTTTGCTGGTAGGCAATGACCTTGTGGTGATGCAAAGATTAATGAAGATGGGTTAAATTAAGATGTAAGAGTTAGCAAATAAGAAGCTAGAACTAAGGGGCTAAGAAGTGATTTAAATAATATGGTTTCTGTGTGATTATTTGGGGGCTGAATAGCTGAGAACTAATAAAGCAGTCTCCCGTCAACAGTTCTGGAGCATAGAAATCTCCATACTAAGTGCTGTCTGAGTTGGTTCCTTCTGGGGCTCTGAAGAGCTCATTCCACTCATCTTTCTTAGATGCTGGAATCTGCCATTCACACTTGGTGTTCCCTGGTATTTAGACATAGCAGTCTAACCTCTTTTCCACCTTGCCAGGGTTCTTCTCTCTCTGGATATCTGTGCCTCTATGTTTCTGTTTCATAAAGGCATTGGCCACATTGGGGTTAGAAGAACAGAATGTACTATATCTTCCACTACTAAAAATTAAGATTGTTTGATGGTAAGCTATGCTGTCAAGTTTTTAAAAGCTTTAAAAGACAGCTAAGAAGTTGGTCTAAACTTTTTATGTATGTTGAGTGCTATATTCTATAAATGCCCATTGGATGAAATATTGATGCTGCTGGAGTTTATCACCTGCTGATAGAAAAAAGTGTAAGCCATCAGCCTATGAAGCACATTAAAATCTCATTGTACTGACAAAGTTGTCTGTTCCTCTTTGCTAAGTTTCCATTTATATATTTTGAGATTATAAGGGACATCTCTTGTTCACTGGCTTTTCTGTTATCAAACAATGATCTTTCTATGTTCTTATTATTGAATAAATGCCCTCCTCACCTTCAGCATGAGTTCTGCCATAAAGTCACTTTTGCCTAGGGTTAATAACAAGAACAGCCGTTCTTTAGATGGGAGGGTATTGTTTTGTATATTTTATTTAGTACTTTACTTTAGAGCTTTCTGCATTTTCAATTTTTAGATGGCTATATATTATAAACAGCATATTGATTTCACCTTTTTTCAAAGTCGTACTAATATTTCTCTTTTAAATATAGTATTTAGTTCAATTAGTTTCCATATAATTAAATGGTCACCTTTAAAAAATATTTTTGTGTTATTTGTCATTCCACATTTTCTCCGTTTTGTCTTTTAGTCTAAACAAATCCATCTGTTCTCTCCATCATCTTTCCTGTCCTCCCTCACCTGGCAGTCACGAGCTGCATTTCCCATCCTGGTCCCTCACTCTTTGGCTCTCACAGTGAGAACACTTTGCTGTCCTTCACTACATGTTGTTAAGTTCTTTCCAAAGGGTTCGGCACCAACCCTTGCAACATTTACTGGTCTGAATACCTCTTTCTGGGTGGGGTTGAAATGCCAGCAGTTAGTCCTTTGAAGGACTCCGCTTCATCTCTGCCTGCTTTCCGGGTCTGCTCCTTGTCTCCAATGTTCCTTGGGTTCTTTACTTTACGCTGCATGTCCACATGCCTTTTTATTTTGATCAGGCTTGTTACCTTCTGAATCTCTGTCAAATCTTTGACTAGTACTACAAGTTTTTCAGTGAATGCGGCTCTTCTGTTTCCATGCCTTAGAGAACCCAGACTATCTTTCTTCTTACAATACTGCCAACATAACTTTATTTAAATTTTCCTGTTCTTTCATTTCTCTTTATACCTTTCATATTCATCACACGCAGTCTCTCCTGAGTTGTTTTCTCCTGCTTATGAAATGTTGTCAGGTTGATTCAGGTTCCAAGTTTCACGTGTTTTGCTCTTATTTCTAGTCTTACTCTTTGTCTAGTATGCTTTACACTCTGTCTTTCACCAGATTAAATCCATTTACATTTTTCTTAGTCATGACATTACACATCAAACATGACTACTTTCTAGTTGAGAGACAACAGGCCAAGCAGCTAAGTCTTGTAGTCACGTTCTAATCTCCACAACTTCTGAATGTTCTGGTTCATAGTGTTCTACTCAACTTCTGTGCTCTTAAAAAATGTAAGCTCCAATTATTGGCATGTTACCCATGGGAACAAAGTGGCTGTTTACCCATCATGTCATTCTGGTAGACAAAGGAAACACTAGCATCTCTAGACAACTTTGAAAAGACTTTTCTCAATCTCTCCTGATTATTCTGATGATGGGAATGTAGGCAGCAAATCCTTGTGAGAACTGGCTAATATCTCTGAATTTTTCAGGTGTAGATTACCTACTCATTGTCAAAGACTGAAATATAATTCCTTTTTTTTTCTTTGTACAGGGCTACATGTAGCCTAGACTAAACTTGAACTCATGATGTAGCCAAGGCTGGTCTTGAACTCCTAATTTTCCTGCCTCTGCCTTCTAAGGGCTTTGCATTACAGACATGAACAACACTCCTGGTTTAAGATGGAGTATTTATGTTTCTGGTTCACTAATGTCCCACTCAACTACACACTATGGGCATGGCCCTTTGGTATACCAGTTTTATGTATATTGATGGCCTAATTGATTCCCTACCCCCAAAAGGACCAGACTTTTATAAATAAATGATCCCTGTATCTCATAAAAGTAGGAAAACAAAATGAAACAAATATTCTCAACAGAAATTTATCCAGTTTAAAAAATGCCTTTAAAATGAGAACTTCCTTTAGTTCTTTGATGATAGCTTCTGTTTGCACGCAGTGTTTGGTATCTGACTGTTCTGATTAGTACAACAGTTTATGGATACAACAAAAAGTTCTTTATAAAAAGTATGTGGCAATATCAGCACTGTGAAAAGTGACAGCTGACCAGGGAACCTAGTTTGCCATGGCACCAGATAAATACTTAGCTAAAACTTAAGGAAACCTCCTTGGACCCTGTAGCTGCCCGTGTTTATGTCTGCATCTCTGTCCCACTGATCCACATGTCTGTTTCTGCACTGGTCCCATGCTGTTTTTGCTACTCTGGCTCTGCAATGTTCCTTGAAATCAAGCACAGTGACACTTGCAGCTTTATTTATTTTTGCCTAGGATTGCTTTGGCTACCCTGTCTTTTGTAGTTCCAAGTGAATTTTAAAATGGGATAGGAGAACATAATCAAAATACATTATATATGAAAATGAAAATAAGATAAAAGTTTATTATACAAAATGGAAAGGTAAAAAGAAAAGAAAACATTTAATTTCTACTACTAGCTATAAATGATGTGGGAGTGTCATATATCAATCTTTTGATTTCATTGGTTAATTAAATCAAGAAACTTCTTGCCTTGATAGGTTAAAACATAGGTGGGAGGAGTAAACAGGAGGAAGTGAGGTAAGACTCCTCAGGCAGACACTGCTCTGCTCGGAGAGACTCGACAGCTCTGCGCTCTGAAGCAGAGACGCCATGCTCTGCTCTCCCCATAGCTCTGCTCTCTGAGGCACATGCGATGAGGCTCCTACCCAAGATGGACATAGGTTAGAATCTTCCCGGTAAGTGCACCTTGGGGTGCTTACACACATTATTAGAAATGGGCTAGTCCAGGTGCGAGAGTTAGCTGAGAAGAGGCTAGATATAATGGGCAAGCAGTGTTTAAAAGAATACAATTTGTGTGTTGTTATTTCAGGCATAAGCTAGCTGGCGGCTGGGGTGCTGGGGACGCAGCCCCTCCGCTCCTATTTCAACAGATGGCCGCCCAATGTGAGGATAACTGAATCCACTGAAAGCCTGAGAAAGCTTGGGAAAGAGTAAAGCATGCATGTTTTCTTGGTAGCAACAATTTTTCAGGTCTACTCTGCTTGCTAGAGGCAAGCAAGCACTCTCATCTAAGAGAGGCTTCCTGACTCAGCTTTAGCTGTAAAACCCTGCAGCTCTTAAGAGGTCCTGCCACAAAACACTTAAATGGTATTGAAAAGCTGACTGCATGTTTGTTTGTTTTCAGCCGTAGCAGGAAAAAAGTTGTGCTGTTTTAAAATGCTGGCTTTCTGGGCCATCCTGCCAGGGCAAACTCTGACTGTTTGAGGCAGGAGGGCCGGCTACAGAGAGAGGACTTGAGTGTTGTCTGTTGTAGCTCCCTTGCTGGCAGGGACCTTGAAATGTCATAGAGTTCTGTGTTTTATAATGATTCCTCCAATCTTAATAATTAGAATAAAAAAGTCATTTAATTAAATTAAGAATAGATGAGAACACTAAGATTGGACAAGCAGAAATACTAGACATGCTTCTAGAGACAAAATGCTTTTTAAAAAGTTCCATGATGTTCAGGTGACAAAGCAAAACTGGCTGTCCTGCCCAATCAACACTGTGACATCCTCAGGAAGCATGGCTTTAGAGGTCAATAAGTACCAATGAACTTCAAGAAGAGGCCAAGTCAGTTCTAACATAAAACTTATGACTATGGAAAAATACAGAAGGAGGCTGATGTGAGTCCTTTTGACAAGTGCCTCTCCCTTCAGTTGCCATGAGACGATCAACTCTTATCAATTTGTCTTATTGAAAATTATTGATAACCACATGATAAATTTGTGAACAAATTACAAAAAAGTTTTGCTTTAGAGTACATTGGTCAAATTATTTGCACAAAAGATACAATAACGTGCTCCGCCCATCCTCCCACTCAGTCAAATTGCTCTAGAGAAATAATCTAATCCACTTTGGGTATGGCCCACAGTGTGCACATGTGCAGAATCCACTCCACACTTCCCTGGAGCTGTACTGCACAACGTATATTCTATTAGCTGACTTGGTTATGTGATGTTGAATTAGAAAAGGGAGTATTTAGTTTCTGACAATATGGACACACATACTGACTTAAATTTAATGGTGATTTTCAAAATGAAAGTCTGTTCTGAAATTGCATCAATTAATCATAGAAGAAACGGAATGGTAAGAAGGAACTTAAGGGTGAGGGCTTCACTTAGGTCATAGCATGTATTGGTAACTAGACTGATTTGGGCACCGGTGTCAGTGGGAAACAGGTGCTGTTGTGTTGCCTTACTACTATAAATAATAGGATATAAAACTACATCTATGCTACTGATTAAAAGGAACTGAATTACTGAAAATTTCACAGACAGGACAGAGAGATGGCTAAGTGGTTAAGAGCACTGGCACAGGATCCAGTTTGGGTTCTCATCACCCACATGGTGGTTCACAACCTTCTGCACTCCAGGACCAGGGGATCTGACACCATCTTCTGCCTTCCTCAGGTAGCAGGCCCATATGAGATACACATACACACATGCAGTCAAAACAAATCATTAAAAAATTCACAGGGTTTAAAGGCTATGTCTATAAGCAAACACATCAACAACTGTTTTCAAACTGACTGACCGTCAATCAATAATTAAAAATATACCACCAGTTTCCTTAGAAAGCTAATGATCTCAAAGCCATTTGGAATATCACAAGTTGTGGCAACAGAAAGGCAAGATTCAAACACTCTACAAATGATTAGGAATTGCCATGATCACCATTAAAATAGCCACAAATAGAATTTATAAATATACTTCATAAAAATACAATGTAACTTACATTGAGGGCAAGTTGTTAACTATAGTGGTATGTTATTTGTATTTTAATAAATAAATCTTCCCTGAAGACCAAAGGCAAAGCTAAAGCCACTAGAGGTCAGGCAATGGTGACACACACCTTTAATCCCAGGATTTGGGAAACACAGGCAGACAGATCTCTGTGAGTTCAAGGCTGCTCTGGGCTACACAAGATCAATGCAGAAACAAATCCACGTGGCTGTGGTGTTACCTCATTTTCCACATGTCTTATTTCCTTGGTGACTGTTTGGTATCTGCTTGATTCCATTCTCTCTCTCTCTCTCTCTCTCTCTCTCTCTCTCTCTCTCTCTCTCTCTCTCTTTCTCTCTCTGGATTTCCCGCCTGGCTTTACTCTGCTAAGCCACTTGTTGGAACAGCTTTAATATCTACCAATAAAAACAACACAAATACAGAAGGACATCACATATCAGTTAACCAGTTGGATTATTTTCCAAGGTGAAAATTATTTTTCAGACCTTTTGGTATAGGGCACATCAGTGAAATCCTGACACATGAAGCTAAATTTGCAATCTCTGTCATCTTTTATATAAAGTTCATGAACAAGCACATAAAGCTCAGACCTTTCAATGCTACTCGTTAAAGTTATAATTTACCATTTTAATATTTTTAATACTTGTGTCTTATGTGAAAGCAATCATGTAGGAAATGCTAGGAAAAAAATTCCCTAAGGAATATTGTGAAGAAAATATAAAGTACACCCACACCATAACAGCTGAGACAGTACCAGGAGAGTTCAGATGAGGAAGCAGGAAATTCTCTCTTGGAAAAACTCTGCCAGACTAAATAAAAGCAAATAACCTCAGCTAGTCCCTAAGAGCTGAAGAAATGCCATCTGCAGGTAGGCACAGGCAGGATGTTTCAGGTATACAAAAAGTGAGAATCGGGAAATAAATGAGACACCAAATTAAAGAGAAGTGAAAAAAAAAGTGTAGACATTAAAGAACCCAGAATGCTATAAGATTGATTAAAAATTCTCCAAAGAGACAGAAAGGCCCACTGAGTTAAGGAGAAAATGGCTTCAACTAATTTTGGGAGCAGAAATGTAAGGGTTAAATAACTAAATGCTCGCTAAAGGTGAGACGGAAAGAGGAAGATGGTTGTGTAATTAGCATCCTGACTTCAGCAGGCTTCATAACGGAGGTATTCTGAGAATCCCTCAGGAAGTGAAAACTAAATCTTGCATGAGACTTTTTTGATGTTTCTTTGTTCATAGAAATAACTGAAACATGCAAATAAAACAAACCACGCCCAGGTTGAATTTCTTGTGCTGAAAGCAGAGAAATGAACAAGGAGAACAACCAGGGGACCAACCTTCCAAACACTGGTGGCCTCCGAGGGCTACCCTCTACAACACTGCAACTGAATTAGCTGACAAGAAGTGACCAATGAGTGCAAAAGGAAAGCAGTTCCCTATACACTTTGGAATTAAAAGCACTCACTTTAACTCAGGGTTCAAGACAAAATTAATAGGCAACGTAAAGTAGCTAGAGCTGATTTGTGGAAGGACACTGGTCCTTCTTACATTGGGATTGTTTTAGATAGAAATGAAAGGGGTGGTGACAGCAGGTCAGGGGTAAGTGGTCAGTATTACTATATATATTTTTGTAGCTTACAAATTCTGATTGATGTTACTTACTTCCTAACTCAAACAAATGCATAACATTTAAGAAAGATGTTTATAAATGACTGATAATTGCAGTGTGCCCTATTAACCTTGGAAGATGAAACCCCAATCAGGGAAAAGAGTCTTGTGTGTGTTATTTATTTAAAATGCTAATTATTAATAATATTGGAAATCTGATTAATAAATTAGTTAAGGAGATCAAGTTCTGGCAAAACTAATCAACAAAACAAAAGGAAAGCACAAAAAAAAGCACTGTTAGAGATAAAAATAAAGCTATGGCAAGCAAGTCACCCACAAAACCACACACTACTAACTGAAATGACAATAAAGAGGAAGATGCCGCCAGAGCGGAAAGGTAATAAAACACCATGTCAACAATTGGAGAACTGAGATGAAATGAACACATTTCTTGGAACAGACAAAATAACAGAATTAGAAACTGAAAACTAAGCAAATTTAATAAAAAAATGAGGTAATGCCTACAAAATTTTCCACAAAAAATACTGAACTCATAACTTCATAGGTAAGTTGTGAAATTTCTCTTTTGAAGGGACATATCAATCTACCAGCTATAAACTCAGAAAACAGAAAAACAAAATTATTCACAATTAGATTAAATGTTAGGACAACATTAATAAAAGATGAAAGGGACAGTAAGAGAAATAGAATTGCCAAGCAAACTCATTTATAAATACTGGAATAAAAAAAGCCTTAAAATAAATTACAGGTAAACTAGACCTACCGCTGCATAAAAATAAAATATGTAATCACCGAGTTTAAAGAATGCAAAGACAGTTTGACACCTATAAAAATTTAGAACTGTCAACAACATAAAATTTAAATGAAAAGAAAAAAATGTTTGAGCTGTAAAAATTTATCAAAACTGACCAACCAACCAAAACAAAAAAGAAACCCAGAAGATGTGCATCACCCTAAAATCATTAAAAAAAAATAGAAACGGTAATAAAATATATTTCCAGAAATGAAGTATCAGGCCCTGCTCTACTGGTCAGTTCCACTAAATATTTAAGAGGAAAAAAAAGTAACTAAGTCTTTCATACTGCATCCTTTCAGAGAACAGAACAAGATTAGTCATTCAGGAACTCAATTTCTAAAACTAGCTAACCCCAGTTTAAAAGCATACTAATTGGAGAACCCCCACATCTATTATACAATGTGCAGGCCATTAGCTCATCAATGGTCTTTAGTTAGCTGAATTCAATGATAGAACATTATTAACACTGAATGGAGGGCTGAACAGGTAACTCAGTTGGAAAAGGCCCGACTGGGAAGCATGAAGCCTGAGTTCTGGTCCCTGGAGCACACATAAGGAGGAAAGCACATTAGCATGCATCTGTATCTCAGAACTGGGGAAGCAGGGGTCTCTGGAAGTAGCTGGTCAGTCTGCCTGCCTGGCAGGTGAGCGCTCAGACAGTGAGAGACTGTCTCAAAAACAAGGTGAAATGCAATTGAGAAAAACACTTGATAGCAGCCTTTCATGTCTACATGTATAGGAACAAGGTGCTCTTGTATCTATGAAAACACAAACACACAAACATACACACATGTATCACCATAAGGTTAAAATATCAAAAGTAACCTAAAGTATAATCTATTTCTTAACCCATTAAAAGAAAACAGCAAGTATATCTCAATAAACAGAAAAGTATCTGATAAAACTGATTACTTCCAGGGTTATACTATTTCAATGAAAAAATACTTTAAAAAGTTTAATGACAGAAATTCTCAGATAAGTAGGCAGGCATTTGAAAGAATGTTCTCAACTAGCTAATAGGTACTTATTCAAACTTTAACAAACTTCATGTTTTTTTTTTTGCATGTGAAGCTTTCAAATAGTCTTTTTAAAATCAAGAAGTATCAATGATAAAGCCCACAAAGTAGAAATATGCTCAAAGAATATGTTATAGTTCATGGAAATGACCTTATGTAATCCAGGGTAATAAAAATTAAATTCAATAAAAATTCTTAAGAGTAGGTACACGAAAAGATTTACTCAATTCTAAAACTGTAAGCCCCTATGAAAGTCACTGAGGATGATACCTCAGTGAGGCAAAACACACCAGTTCACTCCTGATGGAACTATACCACCAGGTTCAATTAAAATATAAAGAAAAGTTTTTGAGATATGTGAGAAGACACATGTGAGCAGGAAATGGGAAAATCGTGAATTTGAAGCCAGTCTGAGCTATAAAAGAAAAGGGACTCTGGGTGTGGTGGCACATGCCTAAAACCCAACACTCAGGCAGCTGAGCTAGAAAGAGAGCCTGACCAATCTGAGTTATGTAGCAAGTCCTGCTTTCAAATCCTGGAGCTTCGGCTTAGTGCTCAGAGCTATTTGTCAACATTTGCAAGACTTAAAGTTCTATCTCTAGCACCTATACTCCCCATAAAACAAGAAAAGCAGAAAACAATTAAGGCTCTAATACTACCTATTAGACATCCAGACTTAACAATATTGTAGTAACTAACAGAGAATAGGATTATAAGACAGTAAAAAGACTGACTGATGAGCACAGCTGAGAGCCCACACATCTGGACATCTGGACAGGCACTAGCACAGCGGGGGAGGGGGGAGAGACAGAGAGATAGAGAGAATGTGCTGAGAAAAAAGTTATCAATATAGAAAAAAATTAAAACAGATCCTTATTTTAGAAGGGACAAAAAGCAATTATCTCAAATCTTTACTAACTATACATCTGACAGGGGATTAATATCTAATATACAAAAAGAACTCAGAAAACTAAATAACAAGAAACTGAACAACCCAAATCCACAAATGGATGAATGAAATGGGCAGACAATTCTCAAAAGATGAAGCAAAATTAGTCAATAAGTAGATGAAAACTGCTCAGTCCCAGGAGACATCAGAGGAGTGAAAATCTATACCACACCAAGAGTCCATCTCACAAATACATGCTGATTAGCATGTGGACAAAGGGAAATTCTCATACACATGCTGGCAGGAATGTAGACTGGTCCAGCAGTGTGGAAGTCAGTAGGAGGTTCTATATACTGACATATATATACTGGTGTAATACAATACCTGGTGTACAAAGAAGTGTAATTATATCAAAACTTGATCCAGGGTACATGCCATTCTCCCAATAAGGGTTCTAGAGACAGGCTACCTGTACCAGCTTAAAGTCTAAGAAGGGTCTGGCCCAATCTTGGTCATACAGCAAGCATGGAGGTCATTAGCAACCTCTGGTCCTGGTTGTGGGAGCTTGGGAGAGCCTCTAACCATACAGCTAATGTAAAGGTCATTTAGACTATTATGTATCTTTTCTGGCTATAAGAGTCATTTAGGATACCAGCCATCTCCAGTACTGGTTCTAGGAGCTTGATAAAGCCTGGGCCAACAGATAATGCAGACCATTGGGCTATTAATCACCTCCAATTCCCAGCTTTCTTGATGGAAGAATAGTTTTTACGTCTTTCCCCTTGGAAAAACAATCCTGCATGCTTAACATTCCTGGTCTTCCGGGAAATCTTAGGGCACAAGGACCATCAGGCTATGCTCCCAACACTTGGATTTTGCCAAAGGCTCATTTTGCATCTAATAAGATGTGGTTTTAGCATTTTTGAAAAATGATTTCAAACTAAGTACTGAAAAATTGGTTTATAGATATTTTTATTTGAGTTTCTACATAAAAGACCTTTTCTATATTACTGTTTGTCTCAGGTGCTATAGGGAAGACAGGCAGTAGATAATGACAGAAAAGAGAAACATGAAGAATGCAAGAAAAGTGTAAGCAAGACACCACGTGATCACATTCCTATAGCAGCATATTTTCTACTTTTAACCTGTCGCAAAAAAAAATTTCTGGATTGATAATACCTGTGGTTCTATCAAGTGGAAAATATCTTTAAGCCTGTAGAGGACTAAGAGGTGTTTAAAAGTGGAGCCAGCAGCTTTGCCTTTAAAACCATCTTAATATTGCTGAAACTCTGCACACACGCAGAAGTATTTTTAAAGCACCTTGGAGTTTTTCAGAATCTCATTTTATTGTTTCCAGTCCAAGCAATTAAAAATAAAACCATTATCCCACCTTGTGTTTCAGTTAAATATTAATGTACTCTGCAACTTGTAAAAATGGGTAAGAAGTTTAAATTTCCCTACACCCACCCTAAAAAACAGTTCTGGAAAGAATTGTACGCATGAGACTACAATGCTACACTGTCGTTCATGACGACACTATTATATTACATGATAAATAAGAAGACAGAGCTTACCACAGAAGAAAGGTTAAAATTTTTATATGGCTACAATTTTAGAATAATTAATATACATTTTTGGAACACACTTCACAGTCTTAATGCAAGAAAGAAATGAAAAAAAAATTGCAAAGGAAAAATTACATAGTTTTTTTTTAAAAAAATGAAATGAAAAAGGGGAAAATGGGGTGAAAACACAGAAAAGAACAGGATTCTCGTTAATCTATATGTCTATCTGGAGGAAGATTAACCTTCATTAGGAATAGAATATCTATGTCACATGACCAGCAAATACACCTGTATTTGTTCTATGAATGACAACACTAAGATCCATAACTGCTGTTCAAACATGTCTTGTTGAAAAGAACTTTCAAATCACCTAACTTAAAATAGATACCACTGTGCTTTTCCCCCTTTTCCATGTATTTGTGTGTGTGTTCATGTTCACATGTGTATGAGCACACGTGTGCACATGCATGTGGAAGTCCAGTGTTGATGTCTAGAATGTTCCCTGATTGGCCTTCCACCTTACTCTTTTGAGACGTGGTCTCATGATCAAACCCAGAGTTTGCCAATGTAGCTAGCTGAGTCAGCCAGCTGGCTTCAGGGATCCTTTGTCTCCAACCTTTGAAGCTAAAGTCATAGGTGAGACAGCACTCCAGTCTGCACAGAAGCCAGACAGGCTGTATGGACCTAACCCTGGTCCTTCTGCTTGCACAGCTATAACCTATGAACCATTTCCCCACCCTAAACAGGATAAAAGAAGAGTCATATGCTTGCTTTGGAAATTTGTTCACCTAAATTGATTTTGTAGAAACACTTACGTCTACAAATAAATGATGCAAATAATAGAAGCCAAATGAAAACACACAATGTATATATTTTAGACTTAAATAGGATTATATAAGTGAAAATATTCCACTTGAAAATGATGACTCTAAAATGAATCAACAAAAAGCACTTTCAATGATTTCATTGACAGTAAAAAATAAATACATTAAATATCTCACACAGACATACCACCCACAGACATGCCACCCATAATTGGTGCAACATCATTGTGAATAAAAGACATGTATGTTTGGAAAATGGAGTTTGCAACATGTTGTAGACTATTGTTTTAAGGTGTGTTACATTTGTTTATGATCTGGAACATTTGTTTAATGATATAAAAATGTATTGTGTTTGTTTATGCTGCATTTGTTTAACTCTGTGAAGCTGTGATTCTTTGCCTGTCTAAAACACCTGATGGTCTAATAAAGAGCTGAACTTCTAATAGCGAAGAAGGAGAAAGAATAGGCAGGGTTGACAGGCAGAGAGAATAAATAGAAGGAGAAATCTGGAGGAGGGAGGGAGGAGCAAGGATAGGATGACATCAGGGGCCACTTACCTAGCTACCCAGACAGCCATGGAGTAACAGTGAAAGATACAAAGAAGTAAGAGAAGGAAAAAGACCAGAGGCAAAAGGTACTTGGGATAATTTAAGTTTAGAAAAGCTGGTAAGAAACCTAGCCAAGCTAACGTTGGGCATTTATAAGGAAGAATAACACTTCATGTGTGATTTATTTGGGAGATGAGTGACAGGCCCCTCAAAGAGCCAAAAGAGTGAAATCAAACAACATGCTAACATTCCAACGTGGGGCTACAGTTAAAAAACAATTACATTTTGCTAGAATTTAATACAAACAAACAAACAAATACATCAACAACACCTAAAACACTTAATGCTACTTTCTTGATAGTGTTTCTGGGAATATCAAGCAATTTATTTAACTTTCAAAAAACAAATTCCAGGCGGAATTTTTGTTCACTACAAACTTCCTTCTATAGAGAATGCCATGTAAGTAACTGGGAATCAGAGTTTCAGCACACTCTCCACTCTACCACCCCTTCCCAGGAAAGCAGAGTTCTGCTGAACTGGGTTTCTGCTACTTCAGCATCAGCTCCTCTTTCTGAGCACTGTCTGCACGAGGTCCAGCAGCCTGTGTGTTTTGGAGCACTAGTCGTCTGTTGTCAACTCGCAGCAGTCATAAGGAACACTTAACTAAATAGAAGAAAATTCATTAAGTGAGCCAGTCATGCCGACTATGAAGGTTAAGTGGGCCTGCCACTCCTTCAGTCAGAACCACAGCACTTCTCTCCCATCCCTGGGCTTTTCAAACAGTGTGCACTATTAGTCAAAAGACAGACAGACATATACACAGAAGCTTTAACTTGCACCGTCTAAAAGTCAGAATTTCATTTTGAGAACAGTTCTTTAAGTGGATAGCAGAGAACCAAAAGGTTGATCTTATCCAAAAAAAAATCTGAAAATAAGAATATTATTTTTTTATCCCTTGTCTTTGTAAGCACTAGATTATACACAGAGACATAATTTATATTCCTATGTTTTCCCCAGTATAAAATAATTTATTTCTTTGTAGATCTGTTTCTCGGAAATTTGGAAAAAGCTTAAGATAAATATCCAGACTAAAGAAATCCACTCTGGTGCCATATAGCAGAATCTACTCCAGGTACCTTGACCTCAGCCAGCAGGTGAACTTTCCTAAGCTCACTTGTGTCTGCATGCTGTGCACTATAGAGCACCCTGGCTACTCCTGCATCATCAACTCACCATGTCTGCATCCTGTGCACTATAGAGCACCCTGGCTACTCCTGCATCATCAACATACCAACCCCCTGAGATGGGGAGGCAGCAACTACATTTATTTCAGTGGCTTGAACATTGCTATGTGATCTTTTAACTTGCTGCATTTCTTCTTCTACTCCTAAAATGTATTCACCCAATACAAAAAGAAATAAGTGGCGAAGTCAATGTAAATAACTAGGAAAAGTTAGTAACTGAATTCAACATAACATCTGTTGCTGGATATACATAGGAAGGATACAAGTTTTAATTCCTTAGGTTTTCACCTCAAAACTGCTTTCAATTCTATTGACTTTTTTGGTTTATTTTTAGCTTGACTTTATAAAGATGAATATTCAAGAGCTTTTCTTTAATATTTCCAAGCATATATTCAAAAGGTATAAATACTTCTTTAATAAAACTGGCACATAGACATTAAAATTGTGATATACATGATGTGACCACACACTTCAAAATAATGAGATAGTATAAAATAAAAAGTTATAAGTGAATTTATAGAATTTCACCTACCATTTTAAGAATACCTAATACTAAGTATTAGTAGTAGGTAATACTAACATCTTTCTAACATTATATTTTTAGTTCTGAGAAAAATAGTTTTGTATATTTGTGCATCTCAGCAGCACTTAAAATCATGGAACAAAGGTGACCTAGATCAGTCTGATGGAGACCAATAGAATTCTGGATGAGATAGGTGCGCTCAGAGTGGTATGGGCTATAAATCCAACAGATTTTCAAAACGCACAGAAACACTGAATTTAGAGATGAACATCCACAGAAATTCTAATAGTGTGCTGTGACGTTTTTATACTGGTATTTTTATTAAATATTAACAATCAAATGCTCTATTTTACAATGGGCATGTTCCACACACTTCAGTATGGGCTTGTTTCAAATCATTCTGCAATTAGAAAGCCGTGTGTGTGACCACCCTTACGCTCTAACAAGTTTCTTTCGTCCTTTCTCTCCCATGTAATCTCGAGAACGAGCTTGTTCTCCCCCATCCGCTCCTGATTTTCACCTCAAACTCATGCTTAAAAAGGCTGTGCCTTCACACAGGCTCACGGCTGCCCACTGTGGTCACGGTCCTGCCGAGCTCAGAAGCCAGACAAGACTGTTACCCTCCATCTTTGACACGTACTTGCTTAATGATCGCGGATCTAGATTCCTGGCATTAGGAATGCTCTTAACTAAGACTACTACTCCCAATCAATTTTATGATTAGATTCTTGACTAACTAGAAATATACCCATTTTCTTGTTTTAGCTACTTGGACTCTTGAAGCTTTCTCCCAGATTTCTTGATCTGAATTAATTTTTCCTAACTCACCTAATTTGATTTCTGATTTGTAAGCTGATTCTCTGATGTACACTGACCCACAGTCATGCCTAGGAACTAAGGCTCTATCCAGTCCTACCCTCTACAACTCTTGAAGTACTGACATTATTGGATTTATTCTCAGGCCATTTATTGAGCCATTTATCCCCCCAGCAAAACTAAGTAAGTGGCAGAAATAGAAATAACTACCTGCAATGTGTTGAAACAGAAATGCACGTTGCCATGGAAACAGAGCTGTATTTGTGACCTAACATTTATTTTATGCAGTTCCAAAGTCATGAAGTAGACAACAAGAAGCACAGACTTAACTAAGAATGTGATCAAAGAAATCAGAAAGTATGTATTACTTTTATTAGTAGGAATTGTACAATGGGTTCTTTCTGGTCTGGTCTTTGTTGTTTGCGTAAGAAATGTCACAAACTTACATAGATACTAATTTCATATATATATATGAAATTATATATATGAAATATATATGGAATAATTTTCCTAGTGTTGTATGTTCATAATCGAATGTTTGAAACAAAGTAGATGCTTGCTAACTAAAATAAATATCCACAGTGCAAACCACATCAGCTAAATCACTTTTTTTGGTTGTGTTTTAGAAAACCATTTATATTAGAGTACATTTACACATATTCTAAATGCTTCAAAATTTTGCAAGCATATTCTTGTAACCTAACAAACATGAAGGTTGTTATTTTTTTTTTTTAAAAAAAACAAGCACACATAAAAGAGGCTTAAAAAGATGTGTTGCCAGGTGTGGTGGCACACACCTTTAATCTTAGCACTCAGGAGGCAGAGGCAGGTGGGTCTCTGAGTTCAAGGTCACTATGGTCTACAGAGTGAGTTCCAGGACAGCCAGGGCTGCACACAAAAACCCTGTATAAACAAAACAAAACAAAACGACAGGGTTATGGTATGTGTTTTCCTCCAGGAATCTGACTTCTCACTCCTACCTCATCTGACATCACCACCTCTTTGCTAGCTGTGGCATTTTTCATTGTTCTTAGAGAGATCCAGAAAAGATGTACAGAATCAGGAGACTAGGAAACTTAAAAATCTTTTGCTTACTTTTTGTCCAATATTGTTTTTTTTTTTACTTTTTTTAAAAAAATAAACCTTTGCTAGCAAAATCAATAAATCAATAAAATTGATTAAACGAACATATCAACACTAAAGAAATTGTAAGGAAATCAAAAATAATGTCTTGCGTAGTAACACATGCTGGATTCTTCCAGATGAAACTGTTTCCTGTGCACTGGCAAATCCTCTCTGAACAACGTTGTTTTGCTGAGGGATGTGAGTCTGCTTCTTCCCCATATTTTATTGCATCATGAAATCGCATTGTAACAGGATGTTGAAGATTTATTATGAAAGTTTGGCTGAATCCATCTTCCATTGATTTACACCGAGAGTTCAGTTTTCCACATGTTTCTTATTCCCTACAGTCTTCTTATTTATCTTTCCTCAATTCTCTACCTATGAAGACAACTGTATCACAGCAATCATCGAATGTCCTTTCTATCTTGGTGCCCTTTCTATACTTGTAGACTCTTCATTACTTGGTATCATAAAAAGCATCAATCATTGTTAAAATACCTGTGATCACCACTATGGAGACCACAAGGTTTATCTTAGAGCTTTAACTGTTCATCCTGATTAATTCTCAAAAAAATATTTTTCATCTACCTTATCTTAAAACATGTATCATTATTATATAAACAATATGAAGAATTTATTAGCTGTTCATATAAAATAATAGCAAATGCTGATCCCCAAAGATGTTTCACAAGACACAGATAAACTGTATCTCAAAACACAAGGTACATCTCAGAAGAGCTAAGGCTCTCCAAACTTCTCTATTAATATTCACTGTGTGCTAACTAGCTGGCAATACCCAAGTCTGTTCACTTCTGAGGAGCACCTGAGAGCAGCAGATGCAACAGAAGAAGAAGAAGAATGAAGTCACTGAACACCTACAGGCTTTCTTTAGGAATTTCCCACTCAAATATTTTTAACTTTAAAAATACATAAAGAAAACAAAGTATAGCAGTAAGGTCATTTTTTTCATGATTTCTGATCCCCAACCCACTTTCTAGAAGTTGCTTTCTAAGTTGCCTGCCTTTAATTCTGTAGGTAACTATCAATAAGCCTTTTTAGTCTTTGTGAATTACTAACTTAATCATGGCTTTTTGATTTCCTGCCACAAAAGACATTTAATTTATAAAGACCTGCTCTCTCTTCACCATCTTCAAAACACAACTGCATCACCACTTAATCCTTTTATTGATTATCCTTATAACTATAATAATTTAAGTATTCTAACACTTCTATCATTTAATTCCTCACTCTGGACATGAGTATATTAATACACTGTAACTTTAGCCTGGCTTCTATAGTTAACGTTTTTTAAATTAAATTTATTTGCCTTTGTGTGTGTGTGTGTGTGTGTGCGCACGTGTACACATGGGTGAAGATAGTGGAGGTCAGAGGATAACTTGTGGGAGTCATTTCTTTCCTTCCACTGTGTGGGTCCTGGAAATTGGACTTCAGTTTTCAGGACTGGTTGGAGGTGGCTTTACCTCCCTGAGTCATCTTGCCAGTGCATACATGTATTTTCATGATCTACATAATTTCTTATTTTTTCATCCATATTTATATTAAGATTGGCCACATATAGTGTCTATCATAATAAATATATTTTCTATGACTTCAAAAGGCAAATTTAAACACAGAAATACAATTATTATTTAAAACAGGGCTAGATTATAGAGTTCCAAAAGCATAGGCTACAAAGGCAAGAATGGAAAAGTAGGATTTCTCAAACTGAAAATAGAGTTTTGGAAGTAAAGAAAAGAATTGCCAGAAGTAATGGTTACAAAATGGGATAATATGTCTAAATCTTATACTTGATAAAGGGCTAATCAACAATACAGGGAACTTATGCAACTCAAAAGCAAAACCTATCAAGTAACTTGATTAAATACTGTATAAGACCCTGAATTAACATTTTTCAAAAATGACCAATAGATGCCAGCATCACTAAATATTATATAAATCTAAATGAAAATCACATGATGGGTGGGAAGGTGGCTCGCTGGATAAGGACACATGTGTTCAAAACCTGCAAACCTGAGTTCAATCCCCAGATCATCTGCAGGAAGGCAAGAACTGATTCATGAAAGTTGTCTTCATGCCCTCACACACAAACCACCCATGCATGGCCTCCCACACCACATACAATGGTAAAATCTTAAAATCAGAATGAGAAATCTGGTGGGAGCCTAGCCAGTTTGGATGTTCACCTTCCTAGACATGGACGGAGGGGGGAGGACCTTGGACTTTCCACAGGGCAGGGAACCATGACTGCTCTTCGGATTGGAGAGGGNTGGGGGGAGGGGGAGAGTAGTGGGGGGAGGGGGAGGAGAGTGGGGGGAGAGGGAGAAGATTGGGGGAGGGGGAGAAGAGTGGGGGGAGGGGAGGGAAATGGGAGGCTGGGAGGAAGCGGAAACTTTTTTTTCTTATTCTCAATCAAAAAAAAAAAACAAACAAACAAAAAAAAGAATGAGAAATCCATAGAAAGAGAGCTCCCTTATGATCCAGAAATCCCACACCTGGGCATATTTCCAAATGACTGTAAACTTGGTCTCAAAGATGCCTGTACAACTGTGTTCATTACATGATATAACAGCAAGACATGAAAACCCACCAAGAACAGAAAAAGTGTATCTCTTTTATCTATGTCTACATAACTCACACTGTATCTACGTGACTTACAGGACACACACTGTCTACGTGACTGACAGGATACACTCACACTGTGTCTACGTGACTTACAGGACACACTCACACTGTCTACGTGACTGACAGAACACACTCACACTATGTCTACGTGACTTAAAGGACACACTCACACTGTGTCTACATGACTGACAGGCATTCTCACACTTACAGTGATGAACCTGGAGGACACTCTAATCATGTCAAATGAAATAAACGAGACAAAGTAGTAAAATGTTTGCACAAAACCTAAAATAGCCAACGTAATAAAGGTAGAGAATAAAACATTAGTTGTCTGGAGGGGGAGGAATACATGGAAACATTGGTATTAGGGTAGAGGTTTCATTTATAAAAGATGACCAAGTTCTGGCAACTAATATGATTCATGTGCCTCAAACCACACTGCACTGTGTATCTGAAATCACCAATCCAGCAGATCTGACATGTTCTTTCCACAAGAACAGGGAAAGCATAACCACAAGATGTTGGAAGGACTAAGTAGCTGATGAATTAACAGTGTAGCATCCCTTCACAGTGAGAGAGAATCAAAAACATCAAGTCATACACCTTAAATATATACAATTTTTTTGTCAATTGTAGCTCATTAAAAGCAATAAATATATAGTAAACACACAGACCTTTTTTTTTTGTAAAGGCTGTTTTCAGTAACCATTACTTAATTTAGCAAATTTCATTTGCTCAAGAAAACTTGAGCAAATGAAACTGTAGAAGTATGAGGCAAAGCCAGCCACAGAAACAAAAACACTTGGGAAAACACTTGTCAACTGGGAAGAGCTTTCCTAACTCTCTGGGTGGAGGACAGAAGTTGACAGGCCTGTTTTTAAAGCTGAGGGATCAGTCTATCTGTGACAGCTCCAGCTAACTGGTGGGGAGGGCGTCAGTGGGTAGACAGTCCATCTACATAGCCTCTCCATAGGCTGGGCTCCGACACGCTAAAGATCATGGAAACCAGTTAGAGTTGAGACTACCAGCACTCCCCAAAGGAGCCGTCCCGATTTCTACACTACAGTTGATACAGAAAGACAAAAGCCTCAAGAGGCTCTTCACTAAAACAAGATTTCAAAAACAAGGAAGTTATAGATTCTGATGTAGATTCTATGATCTCAAAACAAACCTTTCTTATTCTTGGACTTGAAAGAATCTTAACACAGCTACCCCCGACTCCAGAATCCCGAGTTCCTTCTCAGGGAGAGTCTGCTGCAGTGGTCCTCAACCTGTGGGCTGTAGGCCTGTGGGCTGTAGGGGTTTCCCAAGACTATCGGAAAACACACATATCTACATTACAATTCATAACAGTAGCAAAATCACAGTTAGAAAGTAGCAACAATTTTATGGTTGGGAAGCCACCACAGCATGAGGAGCTGTATTAAAGGGTCACAGCCTTACAAAGTGGGAGAAGCACTGTTCTAGGAGTGAAGACACTCTTTTTAGACAAGTCAGCTCTTTGTTATCTCATTTGTGGCAAACTGAACATCAACCTCTTCCTCCCAAGAATGTCATCTGATGTTATAATCCCACAAACCTGTAACCGTGATATTGACACTGTCTTTAAAAAAGGACATTAGGTTAATTTAAAATCCTGAGACATTGGCTAGTTCTGCTGGCACACACCCAGCAGGCACATCCCCATGAGTTCAAGGTTAACCTGGTCTCTATAGTAAGTTTCAGGCTATCCAGGGCTACATGGTGACACCCTGTTTCAGAAAAAAAAATCAAATAAATAACTAATGTGGAGATGGGAGTTTTTCTGGACTGTGCACGGGGCCCAGTATCATCACAAGACTTGTAACAGGCGGCAGAGGGTCAAGAGGGAGAGTGAGGGACTGGGACAGTGACACAGAAGGCAGAAAGGGGACACAAGCTGGAGTCACTCCAGAGATTCCAGGTCATCAGCAGATAGAAACAGGAAACATCCTCTCCCCTAGAAGAGCCAGAAGGAACAAAAGAGCTCTCCCAATAATTTTAGTCCTGAAAGATTAACTTTGGAACTCTCATCTTCAGAACTGCAAAATAACACATTTCTATTGTCCTAAAATACAGAGCTTGCTGCAGGTTGTTATAACACCAACAGGAAACAAATCTACCATTTTCCTTTTATAAATATAAATCAAAATCAAATATTGCAAGCATATGAGAAAAGCCAACACAACTGTGAAAGATAGAGACAGACAATTTAACCTTGAATAAAAATGAATTCAGGGAGGAGAATCTAAAAGTCATTCTTATTTATAAACCTACAGATTACATCTATAAAAAATACAGATGCTTTTAAAGAAAAAATATGAGACTGGGGGTAGGACTCAACAGATAAGTGCTTTCTGTGCAAGCATGAAGGCTGGAGCTTGGGTCCCAGCACCGCATAAAAGGCAGCATTGTTACAGTGCACCTGTAAGTCCCAGCACCAGGGAGGGATGGGGACAGGAGCCAAGACCGTGAACTCCAGGCTCAGGGAGAGACCTAGTTCAAAACCAAGCTTGAGAACAACCAAGGAAGTGCGATGGTGTGCTAGCTGATTTCTGTTAGCTTGACACGAACTAACGTAACCTCCGAGGAGAGAATTTCAGTAAGAAGGTGTCTCCATCACATGGTCTGCTGCAGGTCTGTGTGGCATTTTATTGATTGTTGATTGATGTGGGAAGGCTCAGCCCACTGTGTGTGGAGCCACAACTGGTCAAGTAGATCAGGGATTAAATAAAAAGTTAGGTAAACACCAGCTGGGAAGTGAGCCAGTAAGCAGCATTCCTCCACAGACCCTGCTTCAGTTCTTGCCTTCAGCCTCCCGCTAGAGCTCCTGTCCTGGCTGGCCGAGATGACTCTGGTTTGTAAGATGCAAATGCTTCCATCCCCAAGTTGTTTTTGGCCATGGTGTTTATTCACAGCAGCAAGACAGCAAACAAGGACAGACAGCAGAGCTGACTTCTAATCACAGGAAAAGGAAGACACCACGAATGACAGGCATGGCTGCAGGAACGAAAATTATGCGGCCATGAAACAGGTCTATCAGGAATGCCAAAATGGACTATGAGAAACCAACACAAATCAGAACAGGCACAAGAACATCAAGATATCTCCTGTACCTGGTACCAAAATGTCTTCCTGTGCATGGCCCAATAGTCACAAGACTATCCCACAGGGGGAATGATGGATGACAATGTTTTCAACATTACAAGCTAACAGATAATGATTACTTTCTGTTTTCTGGATTTGTTGGTGCTGGAGAATTAGCACGGGCCTCATGTATGTGAAACAAGTGTCCTACCCCAGCCCCCATTTTCAGCTTTATTTTCTTTTTTTTAAAAAAAAGGTCTCATTTTATAGCCCTGGCTAGTCTGGAACTTGCTATGTAGAGCAGGCTGCCCTTGAATGCACAGAGAACTGCCTGCCTCTGTCATTGGAGTATGTGTACCTGCTTCCCCTTTTTATAAGCAATCATGCTTTCACTGTCAGTTCAAAGCAGAAAGTGAAAGTCATCGATTTCAACACTGCAAGTGACTACACAGACATCAGAAGAGACCCAAGGAACAAAGAATGGCCTTCCTAGGCTCAGCCTCAGTAGAAACGAGGCCCTCTGGTCATGGCCTAAAGTCACTATAATAAAACACAAGGTTGGGACAATTACTTAGCATCACAGTGTTAACAACAAAAGTGGAAAGTCACATCACACAGCATTGGCAAAGAAGGCTGGAAAGTTGGTAGCATGTGACACTTAGGCCATTTCTTCCACTGGAAGGTGCCAAAAATTGTCCAAAGACATCAAATCAAGATTCAGAGATATCCGTATATTTTTCAACAACAGAAACAAATGAAAGCTAACCTAAACAAAAAGCAGTTAGAGAAAGTCTCTTCTGTAGATTAGTCTGGGGGGGTTGGAGGTTTCTGATCACAAACTCTACTTGGTATTGTACTATTTTAGAGGACAGTAATACTAGATTGAAGGCTGGAGAGACAGTTCATCTCTAAAGAGGACCTGGGTTCTGTTCCCAGCACCCACATGGAAACTCACAACTGTCCATTACTCCAGTGCCAGAGGTCCAGGGCCCTCTTCTGACCTCTGTGGGCACCAGACACACACATGATGACAGACAGACATTCAGGCAAAACACCATAGACTTAAAATAAATAAAAATTATAGAAGAATAATGAGTCAATAATTTTTAAAAAGAAAAAAAATTAAATTGGATAAAAGGAAGCAACCCCCTCGAGGCAGCTGAGGTACTGAAAACAGCTTGCACTAGCTCAACTTCGCATACATGACTTGTTCTTCCTGGGCAGTGGCAATAAGCTACTGCTTGAGACCTTGCTCAGATCAGGGACTTGAGGTCTCTTCAACAGGGGCCAAGATGTCTGCCTTCAGCCTCTGATTTAGTCATACACTGCAAAAGGGCAATTAGCAACCTTTCTCAAACTGCTCTGAGGGCAGGGCCCCCTCATACTTCATGGAGACTATATATATCAAATGCCCACAGCTGACTAATTACCTTAACTTTTCTTATTCAAGTAATAAAATCTTCTGATTACTTACAGCAAAATCACTGCTAATAAAAGAGCAGTATTTAGCAACTGCAAAATGAACTCAATCTCAAGCAGGGACGTTTATGATTTCAGTAAGAACAAAAAATAGGAATCGGAATTCAAAAGCCCCTGCAACTCAGAGAGAGCAACGGGACTTTGTTACAGCTGATGCATTTTCCCCCTTTGTGTCATTTTTATGAGAACAGACACGGCCAAGTTCACACATTAGCTTCAGAGGCAGAGCGGAGAAAAGGCTGTGGGGGAGTGCACATGTGCATGCATACAAGCATGTGTGTGCTTTCCCTTTGGCCATCAGACGTAGCTTCAAACAACCGTCTTATTATTTTACCCCATGAAAGTTAATTTATTGCCTGGAGAAGAGTTAAAGGAGTTCTTGAAGATGATCTCAGACTATGTTCCTTTTGCCAAATAACTACCCCTAATTATAACATCATACCCATTGGACATGGATAAAACGAACAAGTGACGGTTCTGTGGTACAGCCGTTCACCATGACACAGTTGCCACATTTGTCCTCCCGTGGCAACACTTCAATGTATGAGAGCATTATTTCTACACACTGAGCTTAGTTTATGCAGCAGAGATGTACCTAAAAAGTCCCTAAGATAAAACCACATCAATGTCCATGATCACAAGGACACCACAAAATTAATGCCATGCTGCATACCAGACACCATTTTAAAGATATGAATGCAAACTATTGAAAAAACTTAAAGCTAGGCAGAAGTATCATTTTAGCATCTAGGAATCACAGCACAATTTGCTTCTTGCATGACCTTTGTGACCATCAGCATGGGGGACTTTTGTCCCTATTTCTTATAGGGCTGACAACATCTGGCAGGAGAAATTATAAGGATGTACAATAATTTTGTACTTGTTGAAAACATTAAAGGAGGAGAAGTATTCTCTTTGATTAGAAGAAGATATCAGAAGAATGGTACTCACAGGGTAGTCTCTGCCAGAAGACAGAATTATCACCTATGCCCATTGCTCCGCTCTGAAGATGGCTTTAGCTTCCTGTTCCATGGCTCAGAGAACTTCACTTTTAAAAACTATACTCCACACATCATTGTATATTCATGCTCTTTTGTCTTTTGCCCTTCATGATTAAGTGTACCTTAATCATTTTTTTTGCATTTTATCTGTTAATGACTAAACCTAACTTAGATGCCCTCAAGATGGCTTGGATGGACATTCTTTCATTTTATCTTATTACCAAAATGGTAGCCAGTAAGCTGAATTCATTGTTATTTTATAATTTAATAGACATGCTCTGCATATTTTAGAATTTTGAGGGTCTACAAACTATAATGTATATAAGCTGTAACCCCTCCTCTGGAAGACACAGCCATGTAAGTAGCAATATTACAGCAGAGAGTCATTTGAAAGGGTTTGCCGAGGCCACTGTCCACAAAAGGAGTTTTGGGTAAAGAGTAAACAGAAGGAAGGAAAACTGCTAAGGTCCCCTCTAAGTTTTTTGGGGGAATAGGTAAACATCTCAGCATACACAAGCACACATGGACAAAATTAAGGTGCTAGGGCACTCGCATCTACTATGGTGGAGAATAGTGCATGGCGCTGGGAAGAAACCACAGGACCAGGTCACGCAGCATAGTATGGGCCATGAAAAGGCAACAGGAGCATTTTACTCAAATGAGTTTTCTAATCCAATTTATATTTCACAAAAGATCAAGAAAAGAACAAGACAGTAGAGAATCGGGATATGCATGTGAAGGTTTAGATTAGGACAATGTATAGAAGTAAATGGGCAGGAGACCTGTGTGGGGTCTGAATCTATAGCACTTTCCAGTCACTGGACTAAAAGAAAGGGGAAAAATCAAGACAGACCCCAAGGTCAGCTTCAGTGTGAACTACAGCCATGCTTCCCTAGAGACAGGGTGAAGGTAAGGAGTCAAGGCTTCACCTCTGGACAGGAAGTGTAGACTGGAAGATGTCTATGAACAAGGTAAGAGAGGACTCAAAGGAGGTAGAAGGTGCCAAAGGAGCCCAAGCAGAATGTCAAGATTGGTAGATACTGAAATGAGAGATGGGCAATTGGAGGTTTTAGCATAAGATCAATGAAATGCTGGTGACCACTTACTAGAAGCACAAGAGAAAAAGTGAAGGGCTTGGATTCCAGACTGAATGATGGAAAAACTGGTGGCAGAAAAAGATGAAAAGGGGGAAGGAGCAGGAAGACTAGGGCATAAGCAGAAGCTTCAGGCATCAGTGGGTAGGACAGAGTTAGTAGTGGGGCAGTGGAGAAGCAAGGCTCAGGGAGAGAGCAGCGCAAGGTGGTGGAGATGCAGTGCAGTGAAACTTGGCGCTAAACAGGGGCTAAAGCAGTGAGGCTGCACCACGAGAACTCCACACCAGTGAGCACTGTGCCTGCAGAATGAGTTAGGTAAGAATGGAATCCTGGAAATCTGTGTGGAAGTGTTTGATTCCATGCTTTCTTCTAAGGGGAGAAGGGGAAAAAGAAATGAAACATTCTAGAATCTGTGGCATCCCACTGATGGCCATCTATACAAGTTTCCCCAAACGGTTTATGCTTGCTAATTTAACATTACACATCAAGAATTTGTTCCAACAATGTTTATAGTTTAATTTATAGTTGAGAATGGAAATTCTATTTTTAAGACCGTGGAAAACATTACATAATTATTAACTATGTATCATCAAATGGTACCAAATCTTCAAAGCAAATGGAAAAGCCACTTTTTATTCTGAGCAATAGATAGCAAATTGCTAATACAGCACAGGTACACATTATCTTGAGAAAATTTGTTAATGAATATTATTGATCCCAAAGGCCACTAGAACATCAAAACATAATCATTTTTGACTTTAAAGTTCATCTGAATCTATGTTCTACGTTTATAATTATCCTAAATTACTTAGTTGCTTAGCTGTTTGGCTGAAGGTACTGCCTATTATTCAGTAGTATATGGAACAACAGCAGTGTCAGAATCTGCTTTCACATATGGCTTCTTTTCCAGATCAATAATCAGATAAGGAGAACTATTTAATGCAAAGTAAGTGTTTTAAATTTGTTTTGCCTTTAAAAATAGTTTGAGCTAATAGATTTTACTTCATTAGCCAGAAACTCGCCTGCACACATTAGCACTACAAGAAGACTGGAATAGGAGAGAGGCTCAGTCTCCAAATCCTTCTTGTCAAATCTAAGAGATTCCAATCAGCCAAACACCTCACTAATAGTCATGGGACTGCTGTTTTAATTAGCTGCTGATATTTCTGACTAAGAATCTCGGATGATGAAACTGTTTTTCCTTGTATTGAACCGGCTTGGCCCAGACTAGCCTGTCCCGCAGTGACATGTATGTTGAATACAAATCAGACAGCACAGCTTTAAATCTGTGTTGCAGCTCTCATTTCCAATTCGAGAACTGTACCATAATCATAAGCTTCTGCTGGATGAAAGGGAATCAGCTCTCTGAATATTAGCTAATGCCACATTTGCAAGTCCTGAAGAGATCTGTGCTGTTAAAAAAATAGATCATTTCGCGTGAACCTATATATATGAATTGCTTTGTACTGCTCAGCTGATAGAAGCAATGCCTGTGCTGGGATTAAACCCTTTTCATCATAAAACCTCATCTGGTTCGGAGTCCAAGTCCATCAAACCTTTTTCCTTTAAAGTCCCGCCTTTGATTCTACATCAATTTATTCAAACCGCAGCTGGGTGGCTGAAAACGAAAGGACAGCATCATTTAAACCAACCATGTTCCCAACTTGAAAGAAGGGCTATAATTAAAAAAATGGGCATAAAAGAATGGAAATGGGATAATATTTTTTAATGGTAGTTCAAAGGCCGACAGATGTCAAAGCCTTTGAAGATGTCAGTACACTGAGCAAGAAGTTGCCATAAAAGAGCTCGCCTAAGAGGTGAAGCGGCTTTTTAATGGCTGCAGAAACCCTTGCAGACACATCCTTGTGTTTTTAATTTGTCAGAGCTTCTGCAGTATTTTCAGATTAATGACACATGATGATAACTGCATAGCAGACATATTTTTATACTTGGCTAAATGAATAGTTTATTTCACATTCTTTTAGAACTAGATAAGAATAAGGACACTTTGCTCTAGGAAGTCCCAAAGTCTTCTGATTGCTTCACATATTTATGCTAATTCTGTGGGACTGGCTCAATTCAGCTGGCTATTGCTGCCAGCTTTTGTTCTTTAACAGTCGGATTGCTTGTAACATTACAGTTCACATGTGGTAGTTAGGGTGTGTTCCACGACAGTTTCATTCTTTTCATGCACTCGGAACAATATGTGCCTGAATAATTAATTTGTGCACCAAGTCATGTCAAAGCAAATTAATGTTTAAAAGCATTCCAGAGCTCAATCTAAACAACCACAGGCTACCAAGGGGTTCCGAGGAGACAGAGGTGCACAAGAGAGAACACTGTAGCTGCAACTACAACTTAATGTTAAAGCGCTGGTGAGCACTCTACAAACATTTGGGGAGGAGGGGTTCGAGCAGCCACTCATCCGAAGAGTTCTGATATGTCAATTTGATTTGTTCTGCAAAACTGCCCTCACAATATTTATGAAGGTTAACCACAAATCTCTAGTGAATAGTAGCAGAATCTTCTCCCACTAATGGGCATGCCTGTAATTTATACGATGCTATACAGGCGAGAAAGAGTTCATGGGTGTTGCAGTTAGATGGATTGGGGTTCAAATCCTATCTTTTCATATGAACAACTGGTTGGACTTGCCTTCCATCACAGATGCCCTGTGAAGACTGAGATGACAGTACCTCCTCCCAGAACATGTGGGACAGGGTTGAACATATATATGCTCAATTCCCATTCTCAAGCTAAAGAAGGTACAGGAAAAAAATTAGGTCATTCTCATTGAAAATGGTTGTATTTCTATATACAACAGTATCATAATTTAATAAAAATATTCATCTTTATAAAGCAGATGTTGAAATTTACCACTGTCCCACAAACAGCAATTTGTGAACATTATCATTGCTTCTGCTAGAAACACCAGCTAGCCAATTCCTACAGTATACAACTTTTCCTTTGACAGACCAGTCCTTCAATGACACTCATGGCTGCCTCTCTGTGGATGGGGTGCCAGAGTAGGGACTGGGGCATAGCAGCAGGAATAACATTCTCAAGCAGAATGAAGCTGCCAACTTGAGAACTAGAGAGCTAAATCAAACAGTGTGCTCCAACCCGAGGAGAGCAGGAAGCCTACTGTTTAGTTCTTAAGCAGTTGGTCAAGCACCCTCCACCTGCCCCTCAAGTTTTCTATGACAGGGAAAATTTGAGGACCCAAGGAAGAACCCATTTTCTTCTTCCATCTCTTTAGGTAACTGGTGATTGATTAGCCTTCGTGACAGTTTCAAACTGGGTGAAGCTACCCTGAACAATCTCTCCGTCTTGTCTGCATTTTCCTACTACTGGCCTTCCTGTCACCCATCTCCAGATGCCCAAACCTCTGGATAAACCTCCAGTTGGTATGCTACTGGAGGTTATTACTCTGAAAATCCCTCTGCCTTCTCCTTTTTCTCTTTTCACACACCCAGTTTCATTTTCTAGTATAACGGGTTTCAGCTTATGAGAAGAATATAATTCAAGAAGATGTTACAACATGGCCTCTGCGCTAGCTATATTCTCATTTCCACTTCAGGGTTTAGATTTTCACTTCACCAAGGACTTCCCCACTTCTGTACGTCATGCTCAATCATCTAACTACGGATGCAGAAAGATAACCAGGTAGTACCCACTACCTCATTTGTAACACTTCCTCCATTTGCTAAATTGCCTGACAAGGACCCTTCACCAAAGGGCTTCCACCCATCCCATGCTGACCTTAGCCCTTAGGTGGTGCTGGATGTTCTCCTTCTGTTCCTGACTCCTCAAACTTGGGCTTGAAGGAACACCTAAGAAAAGCCAGCTTTATTTTCCTGCTAGAACTGAATTTGTACTTTACTGGGTGATTCTGGCAGTGAACCACATTCATCCAGAGGAAACAGAAAGCCCCTCTTGTTACCGACTTGAGCAAAGTTTCATGTGGACCTGAAAATGTGCTACTTCCAAAAGCCACAGTGGGGCTGGAGAGGTGGGTGGGTGTCCATGATACTCCCTACACCACTAACACGCCTCCTGCAACCCATGGCTTGCTCAGTCACTAGTGGCCCAGGTTGCTTCACTCTTCTGAGCCTTGTCCTTGCAGGACTCCTTAATCGCTCAGTCTATGTCAACTGCAGAACTATGGGAGGCGGCAGCAGTCTTCACAGGCTGCTGCTCATCGAGTACACTGGTCTATTTCTGGTCTATGTCTACAGTTTCCAGTGTGGCAATAAACAGCCTACCATAGAGAGGGTTGTTTAAAAATACATGTCCCTTTCAAATCCCCACAGCTATCTAGGTGTCAGCCGTGAATTTACAGCATATTAATTATTTGTTCTAGGTTCTCTTCCTCTTGACCATTTTCTCTGTTTCTATTTCTCTCACCTTTCCTTTAAGCACTGTGTCTCTCCTGATTTTCTTCTGCTGCCTCTGTCACACTGAGATCCATTACAATCCATGCTTTTGACTCCAATCTCTTTCTAATGGTGATGGAGAACTTTCTTTTGAACACAGTCCTATATGTCCACACAACTCAGTGGCATCAATAACTGAATGTCTAGTAACATCAAACCAAAGCTCTGGGGCTCTCCCCTCTCCCTCGCTGCCTTATCTACCATCCTTATGAAACCACCTTAGATGAGAATACCATCATCATTAGCTTGCTTATATAAAAACTCATATAGAAATAAACGTGAGGTACTATTCTTTGAGGAGTGATAATTCTACAGCCTTTACTAGGATTTTTATTTTCAATATTAATCCACTCTAATGTGGTTTCATAGTGCAATCAGAATAGGTAACAACTGAAGATTTTGGAAGATGTAGTCTTTGTAGTTCTGAATTGAATAGTTTAGCTTTCCCAGTGCTTTGCAGCTGCCAGCGGAGAAAAGAGATCAGTGGACTTGCCTAGCACCAGACCCTACACTGCAGTACCAACATGCCAGACAAGAATGTTTACTGGGATGACAGGGCACAACTGCTATAGGGTAATTAATCACTCTCTGATCAGATGTGAGGCCTGCTGTACAGGATGGCATTTAGTCTCTGGCACTGGAATCCTAGTCAAAAGCCCATGGCTGGACTTTATTAAATGGTCAAATTGTCAAGTTGCTTGACATACTTATGTTTTGACCCCAAAGCCTGGGATTGTTTCAAGTTCAGTAAGAGCAGCTTCCTTGTGCAGGAACAGCAATCAGTGCAGAGATGAGTATTTAGTCAAAGTGTTGAGAATAAGGTACCGAGTCCTCAGCCTTGAACAGGACATCTACAATAACCCTACCATCCAGGTCCAGGGAACATTACAGGAAAGGAGGTGGAGAGAACTGAAGGCTGGGGAGAGTGCTGCGGAATGCTGTCTTCGGTCTGTTGCAGCTCTGAACTCACAACTGTGGTTACCGCACAAGAACTGTACAAGATCAAGACAGCACAATTCCAGCACTGAGGGGGTGCATGATCTCTAGTCGCCATCCCTGACTGAGGAGATATTGTATCTGGGACTGGGAGTCATTCTTTAGGGTGTTGCTACTGGTAGGCCTCCCAAGTTCCAGTGGATGGCCATACACCAATACACATATGGGCAGCACTAATCGTACCTAATTGTATGTATGTATCTATGTAGGTATCTATCTATCTATCTATCTATCTATCTATCTATCTATCTATCTTCTATCTATCAATCATCTATCTATCTGATGTGTCTTGAGAGTGGTTGTTCTGGGAGTACATGCTGGAAGTTGGAGGGGAGAAATGAGGGTACATATGATCATATATATATATATGAAGTTCTCAAAAATATTTCTAGATGATTTTTTCTTGAATGCCTCCAGAAAGGTATTCTATGTTTTACCCAAAGAGTGAAATATCTGAACAGTTGGGATGACTGTAATATAAAGTGTAGAACACCCCACATTTTAAATCTGTGGCTTTTATCAAGGGCCAGCTTCAGCAGTAATCTTTGAGGAACTGAGGAGAAAAAAGTCTCGAAGCCTTGTCCTCCACTTCTCTTAATGTACACCCAGTATGGCCATATCTGAAGTTATCAAATGATTTTCTCAATAAGTGCACATAACATTTACATTTCAAGCATTTGTTTTTTCAAACAACATTAATGAACACATACACTTTTCATATTAAATTACAGTTTTGGAAATATTAAAACAAATAAGATTATTAATAATTGCTAGTATAGGATGTTAAGAAAAACAAATTACCTTATTTGCTTTAAACTTTTCAAAAATTTGCAATTTTCAAATTTTCCTACTGGAAAATTCACTTGTTCTGGGATTTGGCCTGGACACTGAAATCTCCTTTTCATTTAGTAGTCACTGTACTTTTGTTGTTGTTTTCAAGACAGGGTTTCTCAGTGTAGCCCTTGCCTCTCCTGGAACTCGGTCTGTAGACCAGGCTGGCCCTGACCTCAGAGATCCACTGGTCTCTGACTCATGAGTGTTGGGATTAATGGTGTATGCCATCATCATTGTATTACTGGGAAGATGCACACACGTCTAGAGACTGGTGTTACACTTAAAACTGTCCCTACAAGCAAGGAAAAAGTCTTAGAGTCCATAGCACGAATTCTAGTTGGTCTTAATAAAAACCCAGAGTCAGACATAAGGGCTAATGCTGAAGATTAGAGAAGCAAAGAGGCTAGCCACTAGACAGTTCTTTTACCTCTACCAAAGCTCAGACTGAAGAGGCGATCCTGTCCTCAGACTGCATCTCCAGACTCCATCTGTCTCCACCAAATCACAGACTGCAACTGTCTCTACCAAACCTCAAACTTCCACTGTCTGTCTCTACCAAACCTCAGACTGCGCTGAGTTCCTGTCTCTTCCCCCTTATATTCCTCTCTCTACCCAGTCATATCACTCCTGTCTTCATCTTCCTAGTGCTGGGATCATCTTTGTATGGGCTCTGTTTTTCAATCTTGTTAGCCCAGGGTAGCCCTCAACTAACAGAGATCTCTCTGCCTTTCTCTCCTGGGATTGAAGGTGTGCGCCACCACTCTCTGGCCTCCAGTGGCTTACCTCTGCACTCTGATCTTTAGTCAAGCTCTATTAGTTGACACACAAACAAAATATCACTACAAGATTCAGTCTCTTAGTGCCTCAAATTTCATTCTCTGAAATACCATTATTTCATATTAAATGAATTTTATTTAAATCTTTGATCTTAAATCTAAGGGGAAAAATACAAATGAACTAGAAAAATAACATATGTACAAACTCTGGAAGTTTCAATTGTTAATATTTTCTTATTTCATATTGTTTTTTCCAGTTGTTGAGTAGACAAATATCCAAAAATATTAGAAAGATCAGCAAATAGAATAATTATTAAAACAAGTAAACTTCAAAAATTGGACCTTACTATTTGTTTCAAATCTTCAAATCTCAACTCATTAATGCTGACTTCAATATTTTAGGTTTAATAAGGCCATTTTTATTATTTACAAAGTTTCAACTTAAGAAAATATTTTTCAAATTCTTTCTGCATATGACATTAAATTAGTTTGGAAGAAGGACCATAACTTTTCTGCACTTCCCTTCTTTCCTCCTCAAATATAAGTTCTCCTTTACATCAATTTCTGTCATTTTGTCATTAAAGTGGCTCAGTTGTTAAATATCATTCATATCATGCAACCAGGCATGATTCCAATTAGTTCAGAATAGAACCTAAATGACAGCTTAATAAGCTTCAATTTGCCAGCTCTTTGAACATTTGATGATATCATCATTTTGCCAATCATTTCTTGCACTCTGGTTTCAACTTCTCTGTCATGAAAAATTACCTCAACTATACAAATGAAGACCTCAGGGATGTACCTTGCAGAACTGATGGGGTCAGAAATCCAAAACTGGCTTTTCTGAGACTTCAAGGAAGAAGATAGTCACCCAACATCTCCTCAAAGATTTCACTGAGGCAGAGGAGGAGCAAGAACACAGCACTAGAGATAACTAGAGGCATTTCCCACTGTCGGTGTTGTTAAGCATACACAGATATAAAGGCCCACTGCAGTTTACCGCAATGGAGAACAACAGTCTTGTTCCACTAACTTTACAGCAACACTGCAGGCATAGAAAGAAACACATACTGAAAGTGCTTGGAGAATCTCAGCATGGAGACAAAGGCCCTGGAGTCTCTCCTGTGCTGCACAAGGCTTCATGTAGAGGCCTGTGCATTTTGTTGCCATGTCCAATTTTTTTCAAAAACCTAAAATCTTTTTCTGAGAATGCTCTGACATTTAAAAAGCCATTGAATTAAGAGTATGGAGCCCTGTTTGCTAATTATGTGACCTTGGGCAAGATGATGTCCTTGAATCCAAAGTTCCTTATCTAGCTGACCCAACCTGAGTATATTACCACTACCACTACTACAATTATTATTAGACACAACATCACCTATGAATAACCTCTTCATGTGAGTGCTGGAACCACCTATGTTCAATGATTGTTCAGCCTATGTGCCTTGCTGAACTGTTTTGCCATTACAGAGGGATTATGTTCTACTCTGTATTTAAACTGTCTCCAGCATTTAATTAACTCTTTTTCAAGAACAATTTTAGTATTTTCAAAGAAACCCATTAAGTATAATGAGAACAAAGAAAGATTTTTAAAGCAGTCATTATTAGTTGATACAAGGTTGTTAATTCAAAAGGAATACTTTATACATTATTATTTAGAAGGCTTCTCTTTAAATGAATATTCTTTATCTGAAAGTGGACCACATAGCATAGCATGTGGTTTCCATGGTAACTAACCCATCTTAAAAATATGCATAGAACTACAGATACACTGTGATTCTTTCAGGAATGAACCATTCTTAGAAAAATAAATTACCTGTTTCAGTTTGTAATTTTGCTTAAACTTCTCTTTTCCATGATGAAGATTAAAATGACTCATTTACGTTTTTACTTTGTAAGGTGAAAATTTTAGAATTATAATGGAAAAAGAATCTGGAAATCTTTTAAAATTGTAAGCTCTATCTTTACTTGAAATGACATATTTCTGCCTCATTAAATTCATAGTAATAGTTATACATTTTAATTTGTATCACTTACAGTTATACTGGCATATTCTTAATAGCCCTGTAAAAGAAACCACTGTTGGCTACAAATAAACTATCTTCTCATCAGGATATCTATATCAAAATATAAGGGGAATTTTCCACCACTTCAATTTGAAAAAATATCTTCATGATCTAGGATGGTATTAGAAGAATAAAGAATTTCCCCCACGGACTTTTTACAAAATACTTAGTTAGGAAATGTCTACTTATATTTAAGTTTAGAGAAATACACCAGTTAATGGTGACAAAGCATCTGAAGAAAGCAGATCATGGTCGTAATGAGTTTTATCAGATAACTTCCTTAAAAGTCCTGTTTTCTTTTTCAAATATAAGTGAATGGCGGAAAGTCTTTTTCTACCAGCCCTCTAGCGCCTAGAAATAACTCTGTACACTGCATCAAAATCCTCCTAACACTTAGAACACACTTAATTCTCCTCCACTTTCCCTACAATACAAATAGCTGGGTATGTCAGGGACAGCTATCAAAGTGTGGTGTGTACACAGCTGGAGCACCAGACAGCCACTCTGATGTGACTGTGTCTCTAGAAGAGAAGAAGAGCAGGCAGGGTGACAGTTCAGCAGCTGCCTCATTAAGTTAGGGAAATAAAGAGTCACACAGTTTGGGTTTTCTAAGCAATTAGTTTGGTGTGACCCAAAGAAATAAAACTCTTTACTCCTTTAGAATATGGGAGTAGCAATAGATACTGACGATGAAATACTACTTTGGTCATTTAAACATAGACATAAATATCTTGTCTTCCTGGAACTGATTACCATTTGATTTTCCTGACTAAAAGTTTCGCAGTCAATTCAGAGAAGAGAATGTAACGTAAGGAAGAAAGGCATTGGGAAATTAGCTAACATCTAACTTACTGATATAACTCAGCCATGTCTAAAAGGTTACTTTGAGATATCTTACTAGAACTCAGGTCCAGCAGTAAGTGACAGCGCTAGAACTTGGAGTTGTTACTCAGAATATACTTCCATATGATTCATCATGTCTGAAAAGGTAGAGCTCTCAAATAGCCTTGCTCTTTGATTTAAGAAAAATGACATTCTCAAGAAATTAAAGTGAAATTTAGCTCATTCACATACAGTATACTACCTACATTTGTGAAAACTCTCAAAGATTCTAATGTTTCCCCTCTGAGACTTGAAAATGTTTAATCCACAGAAAACATTGTCAATTTTATGTCAGCCCCATAAAATAAATTTATACCCAAATGAGAGTTAGGGAGAAGAGTCAAGGCTTGTCTCATTGTCAGGGACAGCTATCACACACGTCACCATCTTTTCCTTTTTGTTGTGGCTTCTAGTAGACTCACAGGTTAACCTCACACTTCACAGAACTTTCTACCAGTGTAGATGTTCCAATCTGACCAACATCATCTATGGCTCAACTACTATTTTTGATCATAAAGTATGAAGTTATTATAAAATGCTGCCTATAGCCATTTTTGAATGTATTAGTTATACAAAGAAAAGTCAGACATTTTTGATAGAAAATGCTATCTGTGTCCACAAGTTGGTGTACCAATAATGATCAGATTGCATGGACTGCTCAGTTAATTCTTGGAGAAATTTCAAAGGGTTATAGCAATGCTTAACTCTGTGCAGTACACAAATTTAATTATAAATGGGAATTTATAGTTTGTGCTCATATATGCAAATTAATAGAAAATACAATGTTGTTAAAGTGCAATTTTAAAAGTATAAATATCTTCTCAGGAAAAATTTTAAAGTAGAGGTCTATAAATTCTACATATTAGAATGTGCAGTAGGCACAAATTCTTACTGTAAATAAAGCAAAACAGGTTGATATACCTACTTACTATGCAAAAGTTATTTAATAATGATCAGAATCATGATTGCCCATTTAAAATATCAAAGATACTCAGTACACCAATGTTACGCAAAATCCATAGTGCAATGTAAGTGATTGATTTAGCCTCCTTTTAGACATTGCTAATAACTTTCTCCAAGGATGCTGTCCTGAGGAGGACTGACAGTGCCTGCCAGTTTCCCTGATTCCTAGATGTGTTTATCCTGCAGTAGGTCACATGGACATTCCAAGGTGTTGAAGCCACCTCTGGTGTGGATCACAAAGGCTCCACAAAACTGTCTTTTGGTATTCCTATATGCCTCTCATTCAGGCCGTTCACAGATAAGAACAAAAAAATCTCTAAGAGGTTCATCATCCTAAACTGACAATTGACAACCACAAGTCAAGGAAACGTGTTTTATTTTTCTTCCAATTCAACATAATAAGCTCATTATGCGACAATACAAAAGCAAAATAAGAGCTGCACATAGAACTGCCATACTAGACAAAGCTTTGTAAGATGATATTTATAGATTTTCTTTATATTCAAATGAGATTGAATCAATCAAATCATTCTCCAATTTCAGTAAGAGAGTATTGGCAAATGAAAAATATTTGACAAAATCAAAGATTTTTACTTGTGTTGATTTCTATCAACCTGGATGCTTTTTCTAAAACATGAGCCTAGACAGACCCAGACTGAACAAGTTAAACAATAGTGACAAAATTTGATGTGCATTTTAGCAAATATAATTATCACATGATAACATATCCTGCTGTTAAAAAGTCTGGAGAAATACAGCATACACTAGAATAATTAGTTAGTAGATGAGGTCATGGCTAACTGCCCTTAGATGTAATACGGGTGCCAACATTGTTTTAGAAAAGGGGACTAACAGAATAAAACCTAATTTGTTATAATTATAATGCTATTCACCAAGAGGAAGTCCTAGTTGGCAAGACGCACATTGCAAAGGGTAACCTCACAGTAATGGTTGTCTCTCAGAATATAATACACTACATATTTGGAAGGAGTTGAAATGACTTAGTTTTGATTATTATCCTCATTATCAGAGTCTGATGGAAGAGAGCAGCGAACAAAGCCATTGCATCCAAAACAGACAGTGCAGGGCTGTTCTGTAGCTAAGAACTGCAAGTAGTCCTTCTTACAAAATGGCCTCCAATGCTAAACCAGATGAGCCAAATTTAACTGAAAATCAAATCTCTCTGGAAATGAAAAATTATACAATATAATACCTAAGGTATATGAGGTCTTTTCTGCATCAAACACCACAGTGATTTTTGTTAACTTCTGTTTTGAAAAACATGAAGCTGTTTTGTGTATATTTAATTCGTGAATGGAATTTAGTACCTCAAAGGTATTATACATTAAATTTTTAGACCACAATCATGAAAATTTAATATAAATTTAATATAAAAATTTAAGAAGGAAACTGAGTTCATATCCTCAGTGAATCACCAGAGACACACATTATTAGTATTTTGGTATGCATAGATTTTTAAAATGTAGTTATTAATAAAAGTTCGTTAAGGTTGCATTCTCCAAACACAACTAGGCAACAATGTGTGCCAAGATATTTTTATTCTGCATAGGAATGAATTGGGTCTGAGTTTGCATTGCTTACTGCATTCCATGACAACAATCCAAATTATTAAAACGCTCTGAGAAAGACACAAAATATGAGAAATCTCTGAAACCAAAGCATCTGAATATGTCACAGAGTCAGTCCAGTTAACACTGTGATGAGAATAAACCCAGGGAACAGCCATATTGGACAATTCCTGTGGCTGAATTACACATAACAGTTCTAAAATTTCCCTTTTGTTATGATCAGATGAACCGCACCCTACATGGCAGATACGGCATATGCAAAAATCACAAAGATTGCCTATAAATTTGGCTTCCAGTGTGTCAGTTTTCCACCATAGCACCAAAATAGTGGGCATTTAAGCAAACTAATGGATTTTATTCTATCTATTATGTCATTTTACTTTGCAAACAGATCCCGTACTGACCCAGACCTCGTGTTCCTTAAGGGAAGACAATGGTAAGGTTAACATTACATATGAAGAGAAAACATGTTCAAAAATTACAAGAACAGCATATATTATATTTTCTAAGGGTTCTAATGAGGTTGTTAGCAAAAATATAATGAATATTGTTATAAACCATATGATTATCTTGGAGCCATGCGTACTACATTAATCACTTTTCAGAAAATATATAACCATAAAACAATCAAAATATACTTTCCCCATAAATGTATATATTGACAGAAAATCTGCACCAAGTATACTCCTATTGCATCAGTAACTCTCTGAAATAAAAGACAAATCAAGGTCAAACGAAAAACAATCAAGCCCAGTCTTTCCTTACCGCCATCGCTCACCACTCAAAAAATTAACATCTTCTTTAATTAGGAATGTTTTGATGTTTAAGTAATTGCAAAATTGCTTAAACACATACCATAACAGAAGATTTATTTTGTTATTTGGAAATTATATTATTTTGGAAGGAAGGATAACCAGGGCTTCTCTGTGCTGTCGTTAGCATGTTTGGATTTCAATGGCAAAAGAGGTCTTTAGACCTAGTAGATGATATGGTTTTATTAGAAAAGAAAATTATCTTTTTATTGTTGTCAATTTCTCTTCAATTTTTCTTTAATAAAATTTCACAGCAATCTGCTCAAGAGGATATACTACAGGGCCTTGATTATATATCCCTTAAAGAATGTATTGTACCACAAAGATACATACCCAATACGATTTTTTTCATCTGAAATTTATAAAGATAATTTTCCATGCTGACAGTGCACATTTCATCCACAAGTTTGAAGAGTCAAATGCTACCACAGCTGGGGGTTATTCTGCCAAATGGCTTCCAACAGGGACTACAGAGATGGAGGCTAGGAGGCATGTGTGTGTGCATGCAGGAAAAAGCAACAGACCTGATGGGAAATAGCCCTTCTCTGGAGTCATTTTTATCAATTACCATCCAAGTAAGCTAATCAAACGTAGAGTCTGACGGACAAAAGCAACAATAGGCAGGAAAGCAAATATTAAAGCAGCTGCTTGATTGCCTTCAGAGATTAAAACAAAAAGCCAGGGGTGAGGCTAATATATTTCTTAGGGATTTTCTAAGGCTGAGGGGAGGGGTAAGGGGCATACCTTTAAAAAAAATCATGAAAGGAACTGAGACAAGATTATAAAAAAGGGACCAAGTTATAGCGCGCCATGGGATTTTTAATCTGGCTACCTGTGGTTTCTGTAGTTAAAGCCTCATTCATCCTCCAAACGGCGTGGGGTGGGGGTGTGGGCAGGGGGAGAAAACAAAAAAATCACATTTATATGTCAGTTTTGCAAATGATCAAACAGCGTGCATCAAGAAGAAGAAAACAAAAAAACGCTGATGACTTTTTAAAGATAGACACCCGTTTTAGCAAATATTATTGATAATTACCTGTGCATCTCGTTTCTTGGACTCTTGAATTTGATTTTCGTGCTCCATATTGGCAGCGCGAAGCTGTTTCTCCAGGTTTTCAATTTCCCGTTCATGGTCTCGGACTAGGCTATCCTTCTCTGCGTTATGCTGCTGTAATAGGTGCGTCTTCTCCTGTTCATGCTCCAGCTTCAGCTCTACTATCTGATTGGACAATGAGGAGGACAGTTCATCAACAGAACATCCTTGTCGTCATGACAACTCATGTACAGCTTAATTTTTCTCTAATTTGTCCAAATTGAAAATTTTATTTTTGCGTCATTATTACCTCACCCTTAAAATACCTTCATTTAATGGGGAGCATTTTTTCTAAACTCCTAATATTCAAGATACTTGTCATATTCAGGAAATCCTTTGCAATCTGTTGACACTAATGTCTGAATATTGAAAAGATTTGCATTGAATGCCAGGAATTTCCTCCCCAAGAATTGGGTTTTGCTGATCAGCAATGGTTGTAAACGGTTAACAGTCAGTACGCTTTGCTTTCTGCTTGAATATATACATGTAAAAAGCAGCAATTAAATCGATCAGTTCCCTTTATGATTTTCCAATAAAAGATCTGAGTTAAATATGCATCTGGATTATTATATATACAGTTGTCTTTTAGAAATAAAATGATAAATTTCAAAGCTCTATTATCTCTCTGTCAGCTACGGTACACCAACATAAACAGATGTTATGTCTTCCAGAAGGGCACCTGCTGTGCTGCAAGCCTGCGCCATGATTTCATAAAAAGCATTCTCTTCTCAGGATCCTTTCCCAGTCCACTCCACACTGGAGACTGTGACCTTGGCCAGTCTTAGCCTCTCCCTGCTAGACTGAATGGCAGCCTGAGACCAAGGGCCTGGTTGCCGCAGCTTTGATACTAATCCTCCCAGACTGCGCACAATGGCACCCTACCTGGCCTGCAAACTATAGCCAGCCAGGCTGTCTTTGAAGCAGGTGATGAATAGGGGACTGCAGGAAGCCAGCTTCCCCAGTGAACTCCAGGCCACACAGCTGCTAACAACAGTCACTTGGATTTTTCTTCAGTTTTGGTGGATTTCGGGAAGGGGATGCTGTTATTTAGAATATGTTGTGTTATTTTCTGCGTGAGAATCCATTTTCAAAAAAGCTAACAGTAGGAGCTGCTCCAAATCGATCTTGTTTCCTGCACTGAATCATCAGATTTCCTTATCTTAAAGCTATAGCAGTCATTTCTCCAGCAAAGCACACACACAGCACTAAGTCTCAGAAGTCATTTTCCTACAAAATTTTAGGCTTTCATTTCCTAATCACAAATCAAGTATCAAAACATAAACAAATTTTGCTTTAGATTAAAACATGTTTAAAAATATTTTGAGTTAGAAATCAAAAGTAAATTTATAATCATTCATAAATTTGTTATACTGTTTAAAAGAAATGTATGATAATACATGAACAACTTGAACATACCACCTATAAGCATGTTACAACAATGTATAAATAATATTGAAAATGTGTTTTTCATCTGAGACAAAAGATGCATTTTAGTGAATTCATTTAAAATTTGGGTGTTTGCCCTATCTTATTCCAGTGTTAGCACTAAGAGTAAAAAAAAAAAGTAGCTTTTAAAAATAATATATACTAAGTAACCAAGTAGTAAATAAAAGTTTTTTATTATTTAAAATAAATAGATACGTTTTATTCTGTGATCCATACAACTAAAATACTAATTTCAGTTGAAGAGAAAGATTAAAAAGTGACCATTGCTGGAGCAGATTTTCAGCAGCTAACTATGAATTATTGAACTGGAATATCTTTAGTTCTTAGACACATTATTATTTCTACTCAGTGTTATAATATCAAGTATCATTATAATAAAATTTAAGAGATTAATCAAAATTATTCAAGCACATTCTATAATGAAGTAAAGCAGAAAGAGGCATAGAAAGTTCTACTTGGATCTTTGAGAACTTTTTAAAAATTGCGAGAATAGTTATGATTTAAGATTGATAGAGAGTAGAATATTAATAGTAGCCAAATAGCCTGGGACTAGAAGGAAAGAATTATAGAATATTTTCCTCCCAAGGACATAAGCCAAGAAATAGGACTGAGGCCCCTAGTAATAATGTCTGATTGTTTCCCTTTATTTTACAACAGTTTTGTATACAATGTATGGGTTATAGCCACCCCATTCCTCTTTGGTATGCCCCCTTCCTTTATTTTGAATGTTGTCTTCTTCTCACCTAGTCCCCAAGTGGCTACATGTAGAAGGAGCTGCGGGCTGCTTCCCACCGCCCAGCTCCTGGCCACCGGCTAGCTTACTGGGGCTCCTTATAAAGTACAGCTAAAGGGTTGCTTACAGGTGTGTGGGTACTCCCCCCAACAGGCTTTACCTACAGGGATGAGGGTTTTTACAGCTGTACATAGCTGGGGCTCCCCTAGCTTAGTCTTTTCTGGCCTATATACTCTACCCCCTCACAGAGGCCAGGGTAACTGAAGGAGCAGCAAGACAGTCGGATGAGGGTTTATGACTCTCTCCATCCTTCAGTGAGGAATTCAGGAAGGATTTTCTGTTTCAGTGAAGCTCAAGTTAAGTGGAACGATCGGCAAAATTAGTTAAGAATTTACCTTGTAGGTGGAGCTCAACTTCAGGATAGGGACCATGTCTTAACTTTAAACTCCTATTACTCACTTTATGTCTGTCTCTCTGAAGCACATGCAGTTCTAGGTGAAGTGCTGAGTGCCTGAATCAAACATATCACTGCTGTTGGAAGAATACTAACTAGAATAATCCAAGTTTGTCAGTCAGTATGGGATTGAGGAAAAACAAAACTGGTCAAAGTTTAGAAACTCCTCCTTCAACTGCAATGCTTCATACACTTACTGTAAATGGAACAATGCGGGATCCAAGAACAAACAAAAAATAAAATCAGGGTTGGTAGTGTTTGTGCAAGCACGAGGACCTGAGTTCCATTCATAGAACATATATACAAAAGCCAGGACACTGTCACATGACTATAATCCTAGTGCTGGAGTCAGGACAAAAGACAGGTGGATCCACACTGTTCACTGGCCAGCCAGGCAGGACTAACAGGTGAGCTTCAGGCCAGTAAGAAACCCTGTAATAAATGAGGAACAACATCCGAGATTTGACTTCTGACCTACACATGCATGCACGTGCACATACCACACATACACACAAAACAACAACAACAACAAGAACAAACAGAAGTAGTCAGATGAGGCTACTTCCCTTTTCTCAGCACCAACTGCCTTGTCCAATGTGGAGTCCATGCCCATGAACAGAGTGAATGGCTGGGCAGTTCCGCTGCCGCCCAGCTGAGTCGTCACCACTCACTGTTGTAAAGATGTTGCTCTCACAAGTGCCTCGTCATTCTCTGGACATTAATTTTTTGTTCTTTTAGCTCATCATTACTTATAAATATGCCTGGAATCTATTTTATTTTTAAAATCTTTCCCTTAACCTTAGAAGACCATAGCTGTCACCTCATTTCTCTGCTTCACTCTCATTCCTCAGGACCTGCTCATAGCCTCTCTCTCCACCCATACTATCCAGGCTCTGTTCCCACATTCTACTAGAACTGGACCAGTTGACTAAAGATTTGCTTGCCAAAGTCAACAGGTCTCAGTTTCCAGCTAATGCTCCCTCTTGGCAAAGCCTGAAACAAAAGGCTACTCACTTCCCTTTCCTTGAGGGGACACTTGTGTGTGCTCCATGCAATCATACTTGAATTCTCCTGTCACCTCGCAGGCTGTCCCTTCTAAGATTCTTCTGTTGCTGTGCCTACCTCTTTCCCATCTCTAACTGTTGTCATGGCCTTGGGTTCAGTTTTGGAACTTTCTCTCTATGTACTATTAATTCAATGTCTGTCACAACCACTAATCCAGTTGCCTAGTGGAAAAAACCTAGTCCCATCTAACTTCCATTCCATAAGTACTGACAAATCCTGCTGCCATACAGATCCCCACTGTGACTACGTGTCATTGCCCCACTACTCCTACATGGTCCCGGCCATGGTAGTTGTGTTAGCTTCTTTGATAACTTAATTCAGTCTAGAATCACTTGGGAAGAAACAATTATTGAGAAATGTCTTTAGCAGATTGTTCTGTGGAGCATTTTCTTTGTTAGCTATTGATGTGAGGGGGCCCAAACCATCATGGGTGGTGCTGCCCCCCACTGGAAAGTCCTGGGTTCCATAAGAAAGCAGGCTGAGCAAGCCATGAGCTGTAAGCCAGTAAGCATCTCATCCCATGGCCTCTGGATCAGCTCCTGCCTCCAGGTTCCTGTCCTGTTTGAGTTCCTGACCTGATTTCCTTCATTGGTAAACAACAACATAGAAGTATAAGCTGTAATAAACCTGCCCCCCCTGCACCAAGTTGTTTTTGGTTATGGCATTTTATCACAGCAAGATCCCTGACTAATATAATACACTGCTCTCTTGACAGACTCCTGCTACCATCTCCCAATGCACTTCTAACCTGCCTCCACTACAGTAGGCACAGAAATATCTGAAAACTAGAGAAGGCAGCCCTTGCTCAAATGCTCCCATGGTTTCTCATACCCCAAATGAAATCCAAACTCCCATAGTCTGTTGTATCACTGAATAGGATTTGCCCTCTCCAACTTCATTCCTGCCAACCTCCCTCAGCTCACTCCACTCCAGCCTCAGGAAGGTTCTTTCTTCACATCCTTCTGGTCCTAATTCAAGTATGGGTTCATTAGAGTCCTCAGTTGTCAATCTATGTAAAAATGACTCTCTTTAAAACAGCTCTCCACTCACAGTCAGAACAGCCAACTTTATGGATCTTGAAAACAAAGGTCACTGCCTCATATTAAGTTACTGAATTTTCAAAGGAAGAAATTCTTCATTGCTATATCCTGATCCTTTGGAACAATGGTTAATTCAGAGCATTTCTTCTTAAAACATGAATTAATAAATGAGAAAACACTGACTCATGTTCACATTTTAACCAAACAAGACAATGCAAAGAGTGAGTTAGCCATGTTACTACCCAGGAAGAAATATTAAATGAATTACCCCTAAAGTGAAACAGATATAGTCCATATTCTGGTCACTGTCTTCACCCTTGCCCACTTAATTCCTGTTCTTTTTATCAGTCTTTAATCTCGGTAGAAAAAAACCTCAGCCACTCCCCTATCTTTTAACAACATACACAAACAAAAGGAAGACAGAATGTGCTGACTTTCACAAAACCTGTCTCCACACCCAGACACTTGGCCTTGTCAATGACCAATGCCTGTATCCTCGCTACTTGGATCTCTGATTTTGACAATTCATGACCAGGAATAGAGTTCATATCCTGAAGCCTGTAGGGACAGTATGTGCCAGAGGAAAACCATTTGTTATAAATTGTAGGTCTGGGGATGTAGTTCAGTAAGAGAGAACTTGCCTAGCATACATGAAAGCATGGATTCTATGCCAGTACTGGAAATAAAAAAAACAGTAACAAGAAAATCAAATATATAAGAAAAGCTAAGTGAAACATTTTTTGCTTGTTTTTTTTTTCCCCAAAAAGTACGAAGTAAATAGAATATAAAGAGTAAAAAATCAGTATACTGTAATGGATGTACAATAAATTATATACATCTAGAAATTAAAAATTACATAAAATTATATTTTGAAAAGATTTTTAGGGAGACTCACAAATTCTTGGTGACTAATAATGAAGAAACATTTTTTCCTAACAATGTTTCGCCAGCTCTTTGTGGAAACACCAAAGTAATGTAGTAGACCCACTCAGATGAACTCCTCTGCTCCTTTAACTCTCTAGTCTCGATAAACACATTTGCCCTATCTCAAAAGACATGACTCCAGTTATAAGACCTCATGAGTGTGTTATAACACACTCATATAAAGAGAGGTAAGACCCATGCCACCCCATCTCTCTCTAGTTACAGCAGGGGCCCTGTCCCTTTGCTCCAGCCAGTAACTCAATCTGTGATTAGGCCCTGCCTACATGTCTCCTCTTTGTATGACCCAGGCCACTGAATGAATGGACCCCCCCCCCCACTCTCCCTCCTGTGTTCTATTTAGAGTAGAATAAACAGTCTCCTTCAACGTCCCACCTGGTCTTCGTCCCACCTGGTCTTCACTGAAAACTTCCCATTTGTGTATCTTGTAGAATGGTCAGTTTGTCTCTGCCACTGTGTTTGTTGCCAAGACATTTTGTTTCCAATCATTCAGATTATGGCCTGGCTAGAAATGGCTCCGGTGTTTGTTTTTCACAGTCACTGACAACAAACACTTATTCTTTCTGAAAATTGTGATCATTTGTTTATCTGCAGAACAACATTTTTCTTTAAATGCTTTGTAGTCTAAAGGGAAGATATAAAATAGAAGATTAAAGAGAGATAAGACAGAATTGCCAAAAACGCATTTCCATGGTTCAGGAAATCCTAGCATGCCTCACTGGCTGTTTGTTTCCAACATGAATGTAGTCCGTGAAAGAACAATTAGAATTGTCTTTCTGTTCCAGTGGCTCATACAGGAAAGAAACAGGAAATCCTGATGGAAGCTTGGGCTTTACAGGATATTTGTGAGTATTCATCCCATGTGTTTGATGTTTCTCTTCCACATCTGTACACTCTGGCCCACATTTGGCCCACGTGTTCTCTGCCTTTCTAACATCATTACAGCTCCCAGTTAGTTGTGTTCTATTCGGGAGGGGCTCAAACCAAGCCTGGCGAAGGAAACTGAGGCCCAGAGGGCACAACTCTCCCACTTCCTCATTATGAAACTTAAGAACTGACTGGGGAAGTGCTTCTGAAACTTTGCCACCAAAAACTTTTCCAGCACTACAAATGACTTATGCCCACATCCCCTCCCGCAGGACCTGAGGCCACAGCCTTAAGCAGAAAGCAAACTGAAAGCTTCGTTGAAAATGTTCAATTTCATATTAAAATTTTGTGAGAATTTTGCATTTTACAAAGCAGCAAAGTCTATGTTTGTTTTAATATGAATATTACTTCAATAGTAAAACCATATGCTTTCCGTTAAAATAATCACACGAATCCAGCACTCCAGGAGGAATATAAGGAGCCTTCCACAACCCTATTTGCTAACCACCCTGCGGGGTTACTCTGCCCCAGTGAGAGAATCATGGGCTCGGCTAGAAATGCCATAATCACGGTGTCTAAACGTTCACCTTTGGAGAGAAGGAAGACAAAATGGTAGAAAGCACGTCACACTTGAATATGAATGGGAACTGAGAAAATAGGTGGAAGTGTATGAGACAATGTGGTAAGGCAGATACATAAGGAAAGACTCCGTCATGGCACACGACTAGTGTGCGTCTCTCATGGAGAAGCTGAGGCCAGATGAGCAGAAAAATCACAGAATGTTCAGTATGGAAGGGACCTTCACAATGGGATAACTCCAAATGCAAAACATGCCTTACCAACCCTCCCAACACATACTTGAACAGGCTCGGCACTGGGAAACATACTTTCTCATAGACTTTCAGCGCACATTTGAAAGTTCTTCAATAGAGAGCTACCTTGAAACAATTCCAACTGCACTGGGGTTCCATTTCTGCTCCTGGAGCTCCCAGCAGCAGGTTTAGAGTGGAGGCTATGAGAACAGCTCAGGTTCTAGTTTGACCTGTCACCTACTCAGCGCGGAACTACAGCTAGTGATATAACTGGACATGCTTGTGCTCTAGACCTAGAAGATAGGGGAAATGAATAAAGATGCCTGCCCCAGCAGAGCACTGTCAGGATGAGCATGTACAAGAACATGAAGACAGAACATGTAGAGAACAGTGCTTGGCCCAAAGGAGTTCCGGGGAGCTGTGGCCTACAGTAAAAATGGAAGATACTCAATTCTCTTTAGTTTTATCTCTTCTTGGTTAGATAATCTAGTGCTTTAAAAGTTCCCTCTCACATAATTCCTGACCTTGCTATATTCTATGCTCAAGTTTGTCAGGGCTCTACATAAATATGACCCGAATTTTCACTGCTTATGTGACATAAGATGTAGACAGACTAGGATCACAGCTATTTAAACATCCTGCCTTGTGGTCCTGGTCACTGTGCTCCCCTGAGCTGATTCTTTCTGTCATCTTTCCTTTCCCTTAGCCTCAAATTTCTGCAGCTGACATTCTAAGCCAGAGCAAAGCACAGCATTTCATGTTTAATCCCAGTAAATAAGCTACTTAATTTCAGTCAATTTGAAACACCAGAAAATTGGTGGTGGGGGGGGGGGTTATCCTACATATTAACTCCCTGTCTGAATTCTTAACTTCAACAAGCTTGATTCTAAATCACCACTTGTGATTAAAAAACACCTGTCTCAGTTCAGTGACTCATTTAAAGATGGCTCTGTAAGCTGTCACTTCACTGAGAAGTTTCTCATAGTGCCTTCATGCTGACCATGAAAAGCAGACAGGCCACCTCTGCTGTGGGACAATGGTCTGTACCCTGTCACTTGTATTTCGTAGCGAAACAGGAAGTAGAGGTGGGGCAACCAGGCAGAAAGTAGAGGCAGGGCAATGAGAACAGGAGAATTCTGGGAAGAAAAAGAATCAGTCTGCAGTCGTGACCCAGCCACAAAGGAAGCAAGATAGCAGCAAGATGCGACTACCTCGCCAAAAAAAGTAATAACACAGGTAAGAATTATGGGCTAAGGATTGTTCCTGCTGCTGGGTGGGTCGGGACGCCAGACCTTCTGTGCCCCGGCGGAGTTAGGGGCCACTGATGCAGTTTCTGCTCGGTGACCATGGCGGTGTTTCACGACGAAGTGGAGATTGAGGACTTTGAATATGACGAGGACTCGGAGACTTATTTCTACCCCTGTCCCTGTGGGGACAACTTCTCCATCACCAAGGACGATTTGGAGAATGAAGAAGACGTGGCAACATGTCCTAGCTGCTCTCTCATTATAAAAGTTATTTATGACAAAGATCAGTGTATGTCTGGAGAAACAGTCCCAGCACTTTCAACCAACAGTTAGTTAAATGCTGAAGAAGCCCTCAGGGACCCACATCCTGGGCAGCAGGCAATGAGCCCAGGTGAACGGATCAAGCAAGTGCTGAGTGAGCCTCCTCTCCACAGGACAGCTCTCTGGGGCTTGCTCTTCTGTGGGTGGGCATCATCATCAGCTGCTGAATTCTTCATAAGAAATGAGTCCGTAACGTCAGCCCTGGATTCCATGTTTACACGGCATTCAAGGATTTCTAATTGTCCATCTGAGTTTAAAGAAAGAGCCTTATGAACTGGCGCTTTTTCTTTCTCCTGGTTGCACCATTTGAACATCTTAAAACTAACTTATTTTTTCTGAAAACAACATCATCCACTTCAAAAAAAAAGAATTATGGGTTAATATAAGTTATAAGACTTAATAAGAAGCCTGAGCGAATAGGCCAACCAATTTATAATTAATGTAGACCTCTGTGTATTTCTTTGGGACTGAATGACTGCAGGACTGGGTGGGACAGAAACCTCAGTCAGCAAACCTCCACTCCCCTTTCCCTAAAATTCCACTGGCATACCTGGATCAAAGAGGAAAACGAACTTGGTTTAGTTGGGTTACTTTGGGGGCATACTCAGGCTGACATGTTGGGTCACTAATGTGCTGTCATTTCTCAAAATAAACATTCACAGCAAAAATGAAATTTATAGACTGGCTTCTGGAGAATATTGTTCAACCAATAAATTTTCCTGCTAAGAAAATTTTCAAAGTTTTAAAGTTACCACATTGACCATTATTTGGCTAAAATATATGTTGTATATGCCCCTACATCTTTCCATCACCCTCCAATCACAGGCTACACTGCTTACTAAAATATTTGAAGCTCTATTTTCCCAAATGCCTCTCTTACACCACTAGGTTTATGGAATAATCCTTCATTTTTCACTAGACCAAGCATATTACAGTAGAAATATACATTATTAAGTTGGTATGTTTCCAAATGACTTTTAGATGCCATTACATAATAATCAGAAATTGGCCACACCATTCTTCTATTATGTAACTCCTTTTAAAAATCTGATTTGAAAAATAACCTTTGTACTGAATCTTACAGTTTGAAAATTGCATGTTATCCAGATTTTGGTGCCTTTGAAAATAATCCACTAATGCTTTATCTCTTCTTTCAGATTTTCATACTTATTTTTACAATATGCACATGTATGTGTGTATGATTTGAATTTATTTTCTATTTCATTAATTACACTTAAAGTGTAATATAATATTAATGTTCTATATTTTTCTATAGCTTCTTGGCATTAATAGTTCTAATGCCTTAAGTACCTATATAATGCACATACTGATTTGTTAATTTCAAGTAAAATGGGTTACCCAAGGCATTATGGGAAAGTCTGCATTCATTACACTTCAAACCTACAAATCTGTGTTCATGCCATAGAAGTGTGTAGTCTTTCAAATTATTTTTGCTAAATTTATATGTCTAACAGCATGATATAGATACATATCCTTTAATTTTATACAAATGAGATAATCTACATGGTGTTCTAAATGTAATTTATTCCTCTTATCAATTTGCATGTTTTGACATAGGATTGCATTAGATAGATTTAGAGTGATATATTTTACTTGTAACTTTCTATTACTCCAAATAATCTACAGACACACACACACACACACATTTTGTACACATGTGTAGATACTTCATAGGGGAGGTTCACCTCCTCCTCTCTTCCATTTGAACCAGTCCACTTATTTCAGTGTTCTTATACTCTAACACACAATTTAACTTGGGACCCTGAGCAGGTCACTTCACAACTAGGATTAATAATAGAAAGTTATAAGCAAAAATTTTTCAACAAAGAACATATTTAAGGTCCAAAATGATATGCTAGATTCTAGAGAAATAACAAAAAAGTGATGTGGGCTAAGAAGATGTAAAGCCTTGAGCACAGGTTAGATCTTATAGGGCGGGCATGAGTTGCCTGTTCCAAACAGAGGATTGTCAGATTCTAAACAGGAAAGACCAATGCACTCTTTTTCTAACTAGATACGATCATACCATCCCTATGGAAGTAACTCAGGCAATTATTTTCGCTAATATATTAAGATTAAAACAACAAGCCTCAGGACACATATCAGATCAGGCATGCTTTTTACTGAATTCAAGTAAACCACTAATTGCTATCAATTAGTAGAGGAAATAAAATCCAGTGATCATAAGGGATTAATTAGTTTTGATATAGTACCTGCTTAATAGAGCTTAAAGTATAATTTAAAAATTATTCTTACTTTAAGATTCCAAAGATTTAAATATCTTTAGAAATAAATTTATTAACCTGTGCTACAAATCCAATTAATGCTTTTCCAGATGTTAAATACAAGCAAATTAGATAAATAAAAAAAATTAGTAGTAGTTAAATATTCTGTAAGACTTTTACAAAGAGAAGAGCTTTTGATTTTTAAAATCTAAAATCTTTCCACTGTAGTTTGGGTCTACTTCCCTGCTCCCACACTTGGAACTTTCTCCCTAAATTTCCCTAACCTGGTCTGTCAGTTTTCTTCCTCCCAGCTTACTCTCTTCTTGGGGTCTTTTTTTTTTTAAAAATATTTATTTATTTATTATGTATACAATATTCTGTCTGTGTGTATGCCTGCAGGCCAGAAGAGGGCACCAGACCTCATTACAGATGGTTGTGAGCCACCATGTGGTTGCTGGGAATTGAACTCAGGACCTTTGGAAGAGCAGACAGTGTTCTTAACCGCTGAGCCATCTCTCCAGCCCTCTTCTTGGGGGTCTTGTAACTTGATGTTTCCTCTGACTACAATGCTGGGCCTCAGAGACCTGGAAATTCCCGGTGGTATTCTGAGGCTTCTCAGCAGGGATTCTGGCTTCTCTGATCACCCACATATTCATGCTGCCATGCTGGTAATCAGGCTCCTGCCCTGAGATGGGCGAAGTCTATGGGCATGCTCCTTCTCTCCTTTCTACTCACTTTTCAGAATCACATCAACTCTTATTCATGTGTTGACTGTCTACCAAGATCTAGAGCTCATCAGCAAAGGGACCCGCCTCCTTGACAACGCCTAGTGCCCTTAGCAGAGGCAGACACAGGACAGGGACCCAGTGCCACCTTGTAAATGAGTGAGCAAGTCATCCTAGGGCTAGAGGGAATCAAGACCCACAATAAAGTTCACAATTAAATAGTCAGAATAATAAACGACCTAAATAGGCTTCAGTAGAATATTAAAACTTTTGTGTCTATGTTTCATTACAATTTATTAAATATTTTACACTCATTAGTGGTTGTATTTTTATTTACAGAAATTTCTCTGATAAGAAGAGATGATTAAAAGAGGGTTAAATGCCTATCAACAATTAACTGGTATCCTGAAAATGAAACGCTGACCTGCTGCTCATATCTCTGCTTGACGTCTTCTAGCTGCCACAGAAACTCCTTGGACTGCTTCTCGCGAAGAGACTTGGATCTAGTTAGGTCTGCTTCCACCTTTTCCATCTGTGAAGTTAAAAAACAAATTTAAAAAAACCTTGTATTTCATAACATAAATTTTGCCCATCCTTTAAAATCCCAGACCTTAAACACCTCAACAACCAGTAATGAAAAGAAAGTTGATAAAATAATTAAACATATGACAATTTATTTTAGTATATTTTAATAGTTTCAAGAAGGAAATTAAAATTGGTAATATTTGACTATGTTCTATTGTTCTACTATGTTCTACAGTTATAAAAATATTAAAATATACTATATTGAAGAAATAAAGAAAAATCTATGAAATCACCACAAGATTTTAAGGAAAAGCATTAAACAAAATTTAAAATTCATTATTGCCAGGCAGTGGTGGTGAATGCCTTTAATCCCAGCACTTGGGGGTTAGAGGGAGGCAGATCTCTGTGAGTTCAAGGCCAGCCTGGTCTACAGAGTGAGTTCCAGGACAGGCTCCAAAGCTACATACAAAACCCTGTCTCAAAAAAACAAAATAAATGAATAAATAAATAAATGCAACGTATTTTTCCTTTTAAAATGTGGCTTTCCCGTATTCAGCCTAGGCTGTCCTCCTGCTTCAGCCTCCCACTACCAGGACTGCAGGGTTTGCCACCACCAGTAGCTCCTGAAAGCCAACATTCCTCCAGCACTGGAAATTCATGACAAATCAGACACAGAAAGAATGTACTGCAGCATAACGATGAGGTAACATGCTCCAAACTAGCATCCTAGCAAACTTTGAAAAACTGAAGGTTCTTCCTCTAGAAGAAGGCACTAGACAAGGATATCCATTTTCACCCGTTCTCCATAGTTCTGGAGATAGAGCAAGAGCTTGCTAAGACAAATGAAATCATCACTGATCCTGCAAATAGAAAACCCTAAAGATGTCACTAAAAATTTTCAGAACTAACAAATGAATTTAATGAAGTTGCCAAATATAAAGCAGCAGTCTAAGACCAGGAAGGTTATTATAGATCACCACAAAAAAAAAATTGAAGAAAACAACCCCACTTAGATACGTAACAAAATCTAATGATTAGGCATAACTTTAAACAAACAGCTAAAGAATGTATGTATCAGAACTATAAAGTGCTGATAAAAGAAATCAAAGAAAATAATTCAATATAAAGATACCCTGTGTTCTTTGCTTAGAATAATTAATAGTTTTTCAATGTTTACACAAATTAAAGTGATCCATAGATTCAATGAAGTCCTTATCAAATTCCAGTATCCTTTTTCACAGAACTGGATCTAGGAAGCCTAAAATTTGCAAAGGACCATTAAAGATTCCGGGCACCTTCAGCAATTTTGAGCAAAAAGAACAAAGCTGAAGCCATCACACTATCTGACATCAAGATATACATTGAAGATACAGTAATCAAAACAGCATGACATTGACATAAAATCAGACACATTGACCACTGGAATGTGAGTCTAGAAATGAACATGCAGTTGATTTTCACATGCATGCCAGGATCTCACAGACAGAAATTTCTTCAAAAGATGTATTTGAAACATTGTCTGTCTACCTTTAGAGTGTGGAACTTGATTATTTCACATAATACACACAAAACTCAAAATGGATGAGGGATTTAAACATTATACCTGACACTGTATAACTATAGGAATAAATATAAGGACAAAGATTCTTGGCATTAGTCTTTGCAAAGATTTCCTGGTGCAGCGACAAAATGAAGAGTCAACAAAGCAACAGCAGACATGAAAGCAAAGGTTCCTTTACAGCTGCTGTGACAACCCAGTGAAGAGACACCTAGACAATAGGTGGAGTGTGTTTCACAAAGGGTCACTATCAAAATACAGCAAGGAACCCAGCCATTTAAAACCAGACAAAGGTCTTGAACATCCAAATGGCCAACAGATTCATGAAAAGAATGTTCAATAACACTAAACATTAAGAAATACTAAATTAAAATCATAATTAGCATCTTAGACCCATCAGATCGATTATTATTCAAAAGATAAAGATAGCGCTGAGAAGAAAGCAAAATAAAAGGAATTTCTGAGACTGTTGGTGGGTACATAAATTAGCACTGCAAACCTAAAGAACACTACAGAGCTTTCAAGTAAATGCAGAACTGTAATTTGATCTGGCATCCAGTAACCGTATATATACCCTTAGTAACTGAAATGGCTATGTTGAGGAGATATTTGCACTCCTGTGTTCATTGTAGTGTCATTCACAGTGGCCGAAATATGAGATGGCTTCCAATATTCACAGACACAAAACAGAGTTGGGTACATGCAAAACAGAGTCCTGTTCAGCCTTTGAAAAGAAGGGCACCTGCCATTTGCAACAACATGGGAGGAGGTACCATGTTAAATGAAATAAACAAGTGCAGGAAGATAAAGCTGCATGGTCTCACTTACGTGTAGAATCTGACAAATTCAAGATAAAGGAACAGAGAGGACGGTAGCAGAAAGGGGGAAGAAATGGGACATGTTGTTCGGGACAAAGTTTCAATGACACAAGAGGAGTTCTAGTGTCTGCTGCACCAGGAGGGAATTCAGTCAATAAGGCAAACCTCAGGATCCATCAATCATCTTACCACAAAGAAGGGAGGTATAAAGAGTCTAACTCTCCCATCTGAGCCATCCACATGATGGAAAGATATGATCCATCATAAATATATGATGGTGATTTGTGAATTTAAGAAATAATGAAATCATAATATTTAGAGACAAAAAGTTTTCTTATGAATCCATGAAAGTAAATAAATGTAAAGGCAAGAGAGAAAACAAAGGATGGCAGACCTGATCCGGATCCTAAAAACCTAAAAATAGATAAATAATAATTAGTAAACAAAAGTAAAGGGACAGGAAAGATAGAGGGCAAACTGGGGATGGCAGACTTGATCCACTTAGTTTTTTAGACAAAACTTCACATAACACAGATTCTTGCTTATTACTTCAGTACAGGCAGAACATAAAGAAATAAATTTTAAAATTGAAAATACATAAAGTTGTAAAACAGCACTTTATAATTAACACTTTATAGATCTAAGCATTATTGTCTGTAATCAGAATAGAAAACAGTAATACTTTTAAAATAAATGTTACAAAAACAAAGAAAATAACAATGGCTAATAAGTAAAAACGAAATATATTTCACTTTAGAATAACACTGACCGAGAATGCCAAACCCCACTCCATCATTCTTTCACAATTTTAGGAGTATAGAAAGCAACTCTTATAAAGCTTATCTAAAACTAGACTTTCCAGTTGTCTTAACTACAAAGGATTCTGTTTTACCACACATCTTCATTCCAAATTCCATTCCACTTCAAACAAAAAAAAAAAAAAAAAAAAGGATGCAAGAGCTCCTTCATTGCGCAACTCTGGCTTCAAGGAAACGCAAGAATACAGTCTTGTGGGCCCGCTCAGGAGCAGGGGCAGGACTGTATGCCTTTCTGTGTTCAGTGCACAGAAGCAAGAACCAGAAATGGTGAGCGGCATTGGAATCTTCCTGGTAGGAGCCTCCAGGTTACTCCTTGCTAAGAGAAAATACAGGTACTCCAGGCTTCAAAAATGCACCATGGGCCTTAATTGTTTCCCAATGTAAGAAAGTTCAAGAGTAAGCAACTACAGGAGGTCAAAGCTGTCAGGGTCACAGCTGCTGTGTGTCAACCTTGCCCTAGCAGTTGCAAAATGATCTCTCTAGTTCTGGACATCTGGGAAGGGGAGGGCAGTGGGTAAAGGAAAGGAGACAAGGGAAGAAGGGATGAATTAGGTCAGAGGCCCCCTTTACGCCAGGGTCTGATGCTCCTTCTTCACTGGCAACATCACTGGTCTTGAAATCATGTAAAAGACACTTTTCTGGGCATGTCTGTAAGAGAACTAACTATAAGGGGATTAACTGAGAAGATCCACCCTTAATGTGGGTGAAATCATCTCACAGGCTGGGGCCCCAGATTAAATAAACAGTAAAAAAGGGAGAAGGCAAGCTGAGCCCCATCATTAATCTCTCGCTCTCTCTGCTTTCTGCGGATGCAATGTGTCCAAATGATTTATCCTCCTGCTGCCACGCCTTCCCCATCATGATGGACTACACCCTCAAACTGTGAGCCAAAATCAACCCTCTGTCCCTGATCTTCTGCAAATTTAAGATCCTGTCAATAGCAAGTTGACTGCCCAATTTGCATCTCATTCCTTTGAATTACACTAAATGTCCACCACTTCCTATAAGAGAAGAGTCTTTTTTATTGATTTTTATTGAGCTCTACATTTTTCTCTCCTCCCCTCCCTGTCTCTCCCCTCCCCCTTCAACTCTCCCCCACAGTCCCCATGCTTCCAATTTACTCAAGATATCTTGTCTTTGTCTTTAACTAGATGATTCCCTAAATAAGATCAGTGTTGTAGGAGAAAGGAAGAATGTACAATGGATAAATATGTAGCATTTTATACCAACTATAGTCACAAAAAATAAATGGTCTTTCTCCAGTAAAGTGCTGTGTCGTTACATCATAAGTTATATGACATGCATAATCTAAGTTGTACAATTACAAAATTATACATTGTATAATTCAAATATGTTATTATATTTAATAAATATTTAAAGAAATGCTAAGAAATTATCTTTCAACTATTTTTAGATACATATACATAGATAGATATATAAGACATAGAAATATATAGACAGGTCACAGATAGATACAATGCCAGGAAGTAGGGAATGGGAGATGGCTCAGTGGTTGAAGAGCATGCCCCACAAGTATAAAGACCAGAGATTGTATCCTGAGAACCCAAATAAATGGGTTGGGTTGATGTAGTAGCCCATCAGTGACTATAACCTTAGAATACAGAGATAAGAGGTCCCCAGAAGAAAGAGGTTAGCAAGACTAGCCATATTGGAAAGCTCTCTGAAGTTCCCTTTGGATATAGCCTGCCTCAATAAATAAGGTAGTAGAGCCATTGAGGATAATTTCTGATATCAACCTCAAGCCTATGAGTGCATATGCACATACATGTGCACACACACATGTTTGCATACATGCAGAAAATATATACATATACATGTATAGCATATACCTACACAGATAAAAAAGGAAAACAAAAACAAGTGGAAGAAAGCTGGATAAACAATTATTTATATGCCTAACTAAATGAAGAATAAAATAATAAAAGTCCTGAGTAAAAAAAAAAGCAATCAGCATTCTTCTATGAATGATAGTGATTCTTTTTTTCTTGCACTGGGGAGCTTCAGGAATGTACAAACATACTCTATCACTGGACTGTATCCCAAGCCCCAATAATTACTAACTGATATAAGAAAGCAAGATGCCTTTTGCATATATTAGTGTGGGGAATGATCAGTATAAAATGGAAGAAAAACAAAAACAAAAATACAAACATTTCTAGAAAAAAAAGTAACTATATATAAATTACTACCAGATTACAGAACACGTTGGTTTTTCTGTTGTGATAAAACACTCTAACAAAGGCAATGTAAGGGAGAAAGGGCTTGTGATGACTTGGATGAGAAAGTCCCCCAGATGCTCATGTATCTGCAGGCTTAGTCACCAGGGGGTGGACCTGTTTGGAAAGGATTCGGAGGGTGGCATTGTTGAAGGAGGTGCATCACTAAGGTGGGCTTTAAGGTTTTAAAGCCCATGACAGGTCAGTGTCTGTCTCTCTGCCTGCTGCCTTCCAAACAGGATATAGAGCTCTCAGCTACTGCTCCAGCACCATGCCTGTCTGTGTTCCACCATGATGAGCACGCTCTAACAGTAACTAAGCCAGGCCTATCAAGGCACAATCCACCATGGTGTGGAGGTCAGTGCTCACGCTGGGCTGACAATTGGGAAACAAAGAGGGCTGTCTGTGTGCTAGTGCTCAGCTCCCTCTCTCCAGCTTCTACAGTTCAGCATCCCTCAAAGAATGGTGTCGGCCGCAGTGGATGGCTCTTCCCAGTTCAGTTAATGCAATCAAGTCAATCACTAACAGGCTTGCTCGGGTGCCCATTTTCAAGGTAATTCTAGACTCCATCAAGCTGTCAAAGAACACGGGTCATAAAAGAGATTTTACTGAAATTAATAAAATGTACAGCATAGCATAACATTAATGGATTAAATATCCAACCCACTAGCCAACAGAACTGGTTTTCTGAAAATTTTAATCATATTAAACCGAAATTATTTCTAGCTGTAAATTATAGCTACTATCTAAAGTCTGTTAAAAAATAAAAGGAATGGTCTGTAAATCAAGAGAGTTATCATTGAAGAAAAAGGCTAGAAAAGTGGGGAGGTGGCGCCCAACATGGGGCTAAATCCACTTAAAAACCTGAGAAGGCTTAAAAATAAGGGAGAGAGAATTTAACACAGATTTTTGCTGTTTGTGGGTGGCTTGCTGCAAAGAAATTGTCCTAACTCAGCAGCAGAAAAAAAACTGGCTGTTTTAAAATGCCGGCTTTCTGGGTTATGCCGCCATTGCGATCTCTCTCTGGCTCCTACAGGAGACAGAACTTTTGAATGGAGCATGTGGAATAAAATGCTATGGCTTACTTGATGGCAATATGGACTGCTATATGCCTGGAACTATGTATGGCTCAGGCGCACCAAATGGCTCTGAGGCGGGAGCTGCTCAGCTCCGCCATGCTAAACTCTGCTGGTCACAGGCAGGAACTACTGTAATTTCCATAACAACAAGGCAATTAAAGTATAGACTTGGCAATAAATAGGCAATACCATGTTACCCCTACATGGTGCAACTTAGGTTTTTAAAAAATGCCTAGCATTTTAAGAACTGCTCCTGGATAATACAAAAATTACAGATTCACAATAAAACAGATTCAGACAGACCACTAAATAGATCACAGTGTTGGATGAATATACATAAGCTTGAAAAAAATATAGAAAATAAAGTTAATGGTTTTAAAAAAAAGATAAAGTCTTTAAAGAGACAAAATAAAATAAAATAGTAGAATAAAAATAAGCCACATAAAAATGGAAAATTCACAGAGAATCTAAATTATGTACATTATGTTTTCTTTAAAATTTTTGACTATAAAAGAGCTAAATACAGAGAGACATTTCCTTCTGCTTTCCTGTTCTCTGAGGGAACCTATGGTCCTATAAATCTATTTCCCCATTAAAGCTGTATATATTATTACAATCTGTCTGCATTCATTTACACCGCTACAGGGAGGGCAGAAGACCCTGGAGCCACAAGCTGCCTGAAATCCATGCAGTGGCTTTGCAGACATCTTGAAAGTTTCAGGCAAATGGATAGAACTAGAAAAAACATCCTGAGTAAAGTACCTCAGACCCAGTAAGACAAACACGGTATGCACTCACTCATAAGTGAATACTAGACGTAACCCCAGAGAAGCTAGGTAAAAAGGAGGACCCTAAGAGAGATACACATGGAGGGCCCCAGGAAGGGGAACTAGTTAAAATATCCTGGGTAAACTGGGGAGTGGAAGGGAAGAGATAGGGGATGAGAATATAAAGGATTGAGAAGGCTGAGTTGGGGGAGGGACAGAGAGACAGAGTAATGAAAGAGATATCTTGATAGAGGGAGCCATTACAGGCTTAGGGAGAAACCTGGTGCTAAGAAAATTCCCAGGAATCTACAAGGATGACACAAGCTAAGACTCCTAGCCAATAGTGGAGAGGGTCCCTGAACTAGCCTTCCTCTATAATCAGATTAGTGACTACCTTAATTGTCATCATAGAACCTACATTCAGTATCTGATAGAAGCAGATACAATGACTCACAACCAAGCATGAGCTGAGCTCCTGGAGCTTAGTTGAGAGTGATAAGGGATCATAGGAGCAAGAGGGGTCAAGATCATGGTGGGGAAAACCACAGAGACGGCTGATCTGAGCTAGTGGGAGCTCAAAGACTGGACAGATAGCTGGAGAACCTGCATGGGACCAAACTAAGCCCTCTGAATGTGGGTGACAGTTATGTAGCTTAATCTGTTTGGGGGGCTGGCAATGGGACCAGGACTTATTCTGGGTGCATGAACTGGCTTTTTGGAGTCAATTCCCTTTGGTGGGATATCTTACTCAGCTTTGATACAGGGGCGAGGGGCTTTGTCCTGCCTCAGCTTGGTATGCCAGGCTTTGTTGACTCCCAAGGGAGGCCTTACCCCTCTGAGGAGTGGATGGGGGCAGGGAGTGTGGAGAGGTTAGAGGGAGTGAGAAGAGGAGGGAGGGGGAACTGAGGTTGGTATGTAAAATGGAAAAACAATTTTAAATTACAAGAAAGAACTTTCATACAGGGCATGCACATAGCTGTTTCTTTCAGTCATTTGTTTTATTAAAGGTAAACATACCCCATTTTGTTTTTAAATATAAGTAATTATTCTATTTTAATAATTAAGATATGTTATTCTATAATTATCAATAACTGACTCTTACAAACAAGAAGAAAAGTTCCTCAAAGTGAAAGAAACAGCATGAAGCAAATCTTTTAAAGTTTGTTTCTACTTTCATTCATGGGTCTCGCTGTGGAAACAGAGTCTTTTCTTAAACAAGCTGAACCCTTCATTTTTTAGCTTATAAACCCCTCTGCTTTCTATAGCAGTCTCCTACTAGAGGAGACGCCTGGCACTCCGGGCTTATACACAAACATTTTGCAGGAAAACCAGAGCATGCAGAGGCAAGCAGAAAAGGGAGGGAGGCTACAGAAGACCCAACACAGCCCTCCACACAACAACTCTACTGTGGTATTCCATGCATAATGTAATCTATACCAGCCACACACTTTTAAATAACTGATAATCTTGAATAAGAGATTTCAAATCTATCATGTCTTACCAAATGTATTTTAACATTTTGTTTAACATGTATTCAAGTTCCTCATGCGAAAATCACTTGATTGATTGAAGAAACCTAGCTGTAAGGATTCCATCACACATGGAATTCCTTAGTACTTATAAAAATGGTGCTTTCTTATCTCAGAAATCTGATTATACTTGGCAAATGATGTGTAATAGAAACCATTCCTACAACAAGAGACAACCAAAACAACATCTTGCTTATGTCACCACTATTAATATTCAAAAGTGTGAATAAACCCCACCCAGCAACCCAGGCTTGGCAAGCGCTGCTCATGAAAACAAGCCATGGAGACAGAATGTGGAGAAGTAGAAAGATTACAAAGGCATGTACTACACCATTGGGAGAGGCTTCTAACTGTAATTCTTGCTTGATACCTGTCTTGTTATATATAATTTTATTTTGTTAAAGTTAAAACCTTCCTTTTTATTTAAACAGAAAAGAGGAAATGGTATGAAAAGTCCTTCTGTATATGTGTTGCTTTTATTGGTTAATGAATAAAGAAACTGCTTTGGCCTGTGATAGGGCAGAATAGAGCTAGGCAGGGAAAACTAAACTGAATATTAGGAGAAAGAAGGCAGAGTCAGGAAACACCATGTAGCCGCTGCCAGGGACAGATGTGCAGGAACTTTACCCGGTAAGCCACAGCCATATGGCAATACACAAATAATAGAATTGGTCTTGTTTAGGATATAAGAGCTAGTCAGAAATGCGTTTAAGCTATTGACCAAACAGTATTGCAAATAATATAGTTTCTGAGTGATTATTTCGGATCTGGACATCCGAGAAGAATGCATGAGCTCACTCAGCTCACGAAGACATTGTGTATAGATGGTAAGAAGAGCACACAGACTCTTAAGATAAAAATGAGGCGCAGGCAAATTGTCTGGTGGATTTGGTGAAGTTGGAAACTGGAGCCTGGTATATCACCGAACAGAGCTGATCTGCGGAGTGGTTCAATTTCCAAAAACAAATCTCCAAAGGCTACCTGTAATTTTAACTATCCACATTTGATGGCCACCTCTTTCTATGTATGGATAAGGTCTTAAAATAATGGTTCCAGAGTTTTACCCAGCTGTGATTCTTTGATTGAGCTGCAATAATAACTGGCTTGGCAAGATATATCCATGGGCTCAAGAGTGGCATGGATATTATGGCGGACAGCCAAGTGCTTTCTGGTCTACTCCACAGGAAGAAACTCATGGCTGTAACTGTTAATCTGGCCAAGAAAACATAGCTGGAGAGTTCAGAGGCCCTAAATGTGAGCCTACTTCTATTGCCTTCTAAATATCTATCTCTATAATCACAAATTAGTACAGCTTTCAGACCTCATAAGGAAATCATCTTTGTATAGTGGATTGCAACTAATAGAGAGACTCACAATTGGTCAAAATTCAGAAACCAAGCATTAAGGAATGGCTCACTTATACATGGGACAACTACATCACTCACCCCATCTAAAAAACTCAGGTAACATGGCAGAAAGAGGGTGGAAAGACGTACAAGTCATAAGGCAGTGAGGTCTGCAGCAAAGCAGTGCTTTCTGGACACAACAGGATGCTGCAGTAAGGAAGTCGCAGAAGCTCTGGTTGCCTGCACAAGATCACATCAGTTAATGCTCCAGCATGATGGTGGAGGGACACTTGAGCCACAAACTCCAGCTAAGGACATTCTGACAGTTGATACTGCTAGGATAGGGAGAATCAGTTTTTTCCCATGAGTGTGGTCTCTGGTAGGTTTACCATACTCCAGTGAATGGCCTTACACCCACAATCTATGGTTATCACTGAATGAACTCAGTGGGTGGGAAAGAAGAAGAGGAGGAGGAGGAGGTGGAAGAAAAAGAAATAAGAAAGTTTGGAGGGTAACATAAAAAAGAGGATCCAGAAAGAGTAGAAGGATAGGAATGAGGGGGGATGTATATGATAAAATATATTATATGAATGCATGGAATTTATAAATGTATATGTTTATTCTCAAAATGTAAAAATGTTATATAACAAAATAATGTGCATATACATAAAGAACCATACATAGATGGAATAGGTTTTATATATCTAAGAACATATATATTCCTTTATGTTCCCAAAGACACATGTATATAAGGACAATTAGTGAAAAAAGAGGCAATGAATTTGAAAGAGAGCAGGGAAGGTTTTATGGAAGGATTTGGAGAAAGGAAAGGAAAGGCGGAAATGATACAATCAAACTATACATAAAAATGATGTAATTATAATCTCAAAAAATGAAATAATTAAAGGATATTGGTTCCTAAGATTACATTATCACTGGAACTTTCACTTCTGTTTTTGTTTTGTTTTGTTTGTTTTGTTTTGTTTTGTTTTTTTTGACACAGAGTTTCTCTTAGCTTTGGAGTCTATCCTGGAACTAATTCTTGTAGACCAGGCTGGTCTCAGACTCACAGAGCTCCACCTGCCTCTGCCTCCTGAGTGCTGGAATTGTGCTGGAATTGAAGGCATGTACCACTGCTGCCAGGCCTCTGCTATGTAATTTGATAAGTCAGTATTTACCTTGTTACACAAACTATATACACAAGCAAACATGCATGCATGCACACACATGTTCAAAGAAAATTAAATGTTAATTTATGATGAATAACAATGCAAAAAATTCAATAAAATACTTGCAAAAATTTTATCATCACATTAAAAAGATCATTCAAAAGGATCAAGTTGGATTTGATTATAAAGATAGTTCAACATAAATGTATTAGTAAATGATAGCACATAAGAGGACTCAAAGAAAAATATCACATGTTTGGGGATTTTTTTACAAAGAAGTTAAAAATATACAATGGAAAAAAGAAAGCATGCTCAACAAATGGTGTTGTCATAACTGTATGTCAACATGAAAAAGAATGAAAATAGATTCATATCTATCCCCATGCACAAATCTCAAGTTCAAATGGATTAAAGACCTCATTATAAGTCCGACCACACTGAACCTGATAGAAGAGAAAGTGGGAAGTTGCCTTCAATGCATGGGCACAGGAGACCACTTCCTAAATATAACACCAGCACCATAGACACTGAGAACAACAATAAATAAATGGGACCTCTTGAAACTGAGAAGCTTTTGTAAAGCAAAGGACACAGTCAATAAGACAAAAAGGCAGCCTACTGAATGGGAAAAGATCTTCACCAACCCCACATCAGACAGAGGACTGATCTCCAAACTATATAAAGAACTCAATAAATTAGACATCAAAATTCCAATAACCCAATTTAAAAAGGGGGTACAGAACTAAACAGAGAATTCTCAACAGAAGAATCTCATATGGCTGAAAGACCCTTAAGGAAATGTTCAACATTCCTAACCATCAAGGAAATGCAAATCAAAACAACTCTGAAATACCATCTTATACCAGTCAGAATGGCTAAGATCAAAAACACCAATGATAGCTTATGCTGGAGAGGATGTGAAGTTAGGGGAACACTCCTCCATTGCTGGTGGGAATGCAAACTTGTACAACCACTTTGGAAATCAGTATGATGGTTTCTCAGAAAATTGGGAATCAATCTACCTCATGACCCAGCAATACCACTCTTAGGCATATATGCAAAAGATGTTCAATCATACTACAATGACATTTGTTCAACTATGTTCATAGCAGCATTATTTGTAATTGTCATAACCTGGCAACAACCTAGATGTCCCTCAAATGAAGAATGGATAAAGAAAATGTGGTACATTAACATATTAGAGTACTACTCAGCAGTAAAAAACAATGACATCTTGAAATTTGTATGAAAATGAATGGAACTAGAAAAAAAATCATCCCGAGTAAGGTAACCCAAAGAAAGATGAACATGATAAGTACTCACTCATAAGTGGATACTAGCTGTAAGGCAAAGAATATTGAGCCTATAGTTTATGAACGTAGAGAAGCTAAGTAACAAGGTGAACCCTAAAGAAAACATACATAGATCCACCTGGAAAGGGGAAATAGACAAGATCTCCTTAAAAGATTGGAAGTTTGGGGGTGGGGGAAGTAGGGATGGCAGAAAGAGAAGATGAGGGGAGAAGGGTAGGGGGAAGGAGAACTAAGGGAATGGGATAGTCAAGAAGGACAGAGATGAAAGCAAAGAAAGAGATATCTTGATTGAGAGAGTCATTATGGAGCTAGCAAGAAACCTGACACTAGAGAAATTCCCAGCAATCCACAAGGATGATCCCAGATAAGACCCTAAGCAACAAAAGAGAGGGCGCCTGAACTGGCCTTGCCCTGTAGTCAGACTGATGAATATCTTAAATGTCACCATAGAACTTTCATCCCACAACTGATGGAAACAGAGGCAGAGAACAGCATCAGAGCACTGGATTGAGCTCCGAAAGTCCAGTTGAAGAGTGGGAGGAGTGAGAACATGAGCAAAGAGGTCAAGACCATGATGGGTACACCCACTGAAACAGTTTACCTGAGTTAATGGGTGCTCACCAACTCTAGCCAAACAGGGAAGAAACAAAATAGGCCTAAACTACTCCCTCTGAATGTGGATGTCAGTTGTATTGCTGGGGCAGACTACAGGCCACTGGCAGTGGCACCAGGATTTATCCCTACTGCTTGCACTGGCTTTTTGGGAACCTATTATCTTTGGGTGGATACCTTGCTCAGCCTGGATATAGTAGGAAGGGCCACGGACATTCCCCAAAGCAATGTACCTTACCCTCTCTGAGGAGTGAATGAGAAGGGGGGGGGGGGGGGGGTAGGTGGAATAAATGGGAGAGGGAAGGGAGTAGGAACTGGGATTGGTATGTAAATAAAAAGAGTTTGTTTTCTTTTTAAAAAGATTCAATTATCAGATTAAAAAAACATTCAAAAGGATCAAGTTGGATTTGATCATAAAGATAGCTCAACATACATAAATTAGTAAAGGATAGCACATAAGAGGACTCAAAGAAAAATATCACATGCTGGGGTTTATGTTCTTGTACCTTAGAAATATTTGTCACTTGTATTGATTTAATAAAATGTTGATCGGCTAGTAGCCAGGCAGGAAGTATAGATAGGGTGACCAGACTACGAGAATTTTGGAAAGAGGAAAGGCTCAGTCTGCAGCCATCACTCAGATACAGAGGAAGCAAGGTGAGAATGCCTCAGTGATAAAAGGTATCAAGCCACATAGCTAACATAGACAAGAATTATGGGTTAATTTAAGTTGTCAGAGATAGTTAATAATAAGCCTGAGCTGATAGGCCAACCAGTTTATAATCAATATAAGTGTTTTGTTGGGAGTGAACTGCTGTGGGACTGGGCAGGACAGAAACCTCCATTTACAATCACATGATCATCTCAATAGATTCCAAAAATCATCACATATCTACTCATAATGAAAGTCCTGAAGAAATTAAGAACTTAAGAGACATGTATCTCATGATCATAAGGACTCTATACAATAAACCTACAGGTAATATTATATCAAATGGATAAAAACTTGAAATATTTCTGATGAAATCAGCAAAGAAACAATGCTGTCCACTTTTTCCATTGTAATTCAACAAATGTTAGAAGTCTTGGAGCAATAAGAAAGAACAGATGAAGCTCATCTACACCTGAAGATGATATGGTACTATACATAGGAGACCAGAAAGATAGTTTCCACCCTGATAAACACTTTCAGCAAAGCATCAGGATCCAACATCAGCAAATGAAAACAGTAATTTTCCATCTCCCCAAAATGAGCTTGCAAGAAAGAAGTCAGGAAAACAATCTCACAATAGCTTTGAAAATAAATAAAATAATGGGAAGAAGATCTAACCAAAGAAAAGCCATCTACAATGAAAATTTTAAAAGGGTGAGGAAAGAAATTGAAGACATCGGAAAGACCTCACACTCTCATGAATGCACAGAATACCATAAAAATGGCTGTTTACACAAGCAATCTACAGATTCAATAAACCTCTAAAATTCCAATGAGATTATTCACATACATACGAAAAACAACACTAAAAACACCCTGAACAGCCAAAGCAATTCTGAGCAAAGAGAGTAATGCTGGATGCCCCACAATGCCTTATCTTAAGCAACACCAATGTATGCTGTGGGAACTTCTTCAGCCAGTAGCCTTTTAAGATACCAGCCCACTTGGGCATGGCCTCTTGTATCATAAATGCTGAGATAAAGCACACGCTCACACTTTCTCTCATAGGTCGAGAGGAAAATCTAGCAATTCTGGTTGAGATGGGATGTACAGAAGCGATTTCATCACCTGGCAATCAGACTTCTCAATGTAAACAACACTCATGGAACCCTTGTATTCAACTGGTCCAAAAACGATACAGATGTAATACAGGAAAACAAAAGAAATGCTTCTGTTTTCTGCATTTTCCCTGGATCCACCAACAGTTAATTGCCACAAATAACACCTGATCTGAAATCCGGCTCGCCATCTGCTCATTATCTGCCCTGACAGCGATGGACTGGCCACACCATGGAACAAAAAAAAAAAAAAAAAAAAAGAAAGAAAAAAAGAAAAAAAAAAAAAAGAACTACCTCAGAATCCCGGCAAATGTGTTCTGCATAGTTCAGCTGTCAATTACATCCATGTAAAACTTGAGAAAGTTTGGAAAGGAATTCTAGACACAAAATAACAGAGTTAAGCATGGCTTCTTGGTAGCCGGCTTTTTTTTTTTTTTTTAATCTGGATAGGTACTGTTTGCTGGCGGCATGCAGGAGTGCTGAGGCTCCTTTAAGAGAAGGCTTACTGACTCAACATAAGAAACAGCAGCTTCCTGGTTCATGCTGCCAACAAGTACTCTGGTTTTTTCAGGAGGCTGAGCACTTAAATTACTTTGCCCATCAAAAGTTTGGAAAGAACCACATCCAAATTCCCAAATATTGTTTATAAAGGTTTGTTTACATTTAAAGGGGGATATATTATAGAGGTGAATACTTTGCATCATTATGGATCTTGGTTTATTGATACAAATTTAAGGTCAATTTTGTTATATTTATATTTCTGCTCTTGATTAAGGTATTGTATTTGTGTAGCTCATTTAAAAATGTAAAATAAAATTAAGAAATACAGGTTAATAGATAGTCACCTATAAAGTCAAGCTTGTGGTCATGTTAGTTAGATTTTCTATATATATAAAGATATATTTCAGTTAAATAATCTTCAAACCTTTCAAAGACCTACAGAATATTTCATTAAAATGTTTTAAGAACTTAGAACTTCTCATGACAATGAGACACATCTGCTCCTGACAGCACCAACTATTTCAAGAGGAAGATGGGCATCAAAGCAGCTCCTTATGGGGTTTGTTAGCCATTTGGGGGAAAAAAACTGTTCTTGCCTGGACTGCTTGGTGTTATGCTGTATGAACTAGACATGTAGGACCCACAGAAAAATGACTGACGAACTTGCCTAAAGGTGAGACTGTCGTTTGGAGTTCCTGCTTCATGAAAGAGTCTGCCAGACATTCTGCAGGACACACAAAAAAGTGACTGACAAACTAACATAGGCAGAACTGTCTTTGAAATTTCATGTTACATGGAAAAGTCTGCTCGATACTAAGGGCCTGTAGGCTGAAGACTGGATGACCAACAGTACAGAAGAACTTTGGGCGACTGTCCAGGCAGCAAAATGTTTCTGTCAATTCTAGAATTTTGGAAGTTGCTTACAATGCACGTCCTGTTTACTTAGGTAATATTATATCCTTCTGGAGACTTTGATGAAGTTGAAGAATAGACAGTTATAATCATAGTTTTCCTTAGTTATGATAAAAGATAATATATATATGCATATATATTAACTGTAATTCTTGCTTAATACCTGTTTTGTCATATGTAATTTTACTATGTTAAAGTTAAAACAGTTTTTATTTAGAAAGAAAGGGGAAGTTGATGTGGGAAGTCCTTCTGTATATGTGTTGCTTTTATTGGTTATTGAATAAAAAAGCTGCTTTGGCCTGTGATAGGGCAGAATAGAGCTAGGCAGGAAACTAAACTGAATGTTTGGAGGAAGTAGGTGGAGTCACTGAGACACCATGTAGCTGTGGGAGGAGAAAGACATGAGCCACCAGCCGGAACCTTGCCGGTAAGGTAAACCACAAACCTTGTGATAAAATATAAAATAACAGAGATGAGTTAATTTAAGATATAAGTAGTCCACCCTCAGCCATAGGTACACCCAGCTCCTATGTACCCTATGCTAAGGCTCCCACTCCCTTAAGATGGCCCTGGGAACATGCCTCTCCCTCCCCCAGGCAAGTGAGTCATGGCCCCAGCATCCCCTGCTACTTCTACACAGCCTTTTCCCTTGGCCAGTCCTTGGAAAGTTTTCTACTTTGTCCTGTTCTGAGTCCATTAAACAGCCTCCCCAATGTCAAAAAAGAAAAGATATAAGAGCTAGCCAATAAGAAGTGTGAGCTAACAGACCAAGCAGTGTTGCAATTGATATAGTTTCTGTGCAATTATTTCCCATCTAGGTGGCCAGGAAACAATCAGCCTCCACCTACAACTGTACAACAGTAACAAAAACAGAAATACACACCAGAGGAACAATATAGATGACCTGAAACATCTCCAGAAACCTAATTTTTGACATATATGCCAAAAAAGCATACATTAGAAGAAAAAGGCAACCTTGCCAACAAGCGTTTCTGGGAAAACTGGATGTCCACAAGTAAAAGAAAAATAAAACTAGATCCCTAGCTCTCAACCCATACAAAAATCAACTAAGTGGAATGAAGACCTTAATGTAAGACCTGAAATTCTGAAACTGCTAAGAGGAAAACCTAGGGAAGAACTCTTCAAGATACAGGCACAGTCAAGGACTTGATGAAGAAGACTCCAACAGAGCGGAAATAAAACCAAAAGCTGACAAACAGGAATGCAAGAAATTAAAAGGTTTCTGCACAGAAAAGGAAGCAGTCAAGGGAGGAGACAACTTACAGAATGAGGGCCATTTTTGCTAGCTTATATCTGATGGAAGAGTAATATGCAGATGATACAAAGAACTACGATATGGCCCAGCTTTACTTCTGGGGATATATCTGAAAAACTCTAAGACAACATCCCATAGAACCACCTGCATATCAATGGCTAGTGCAGCATTGTCCACAATAGCCAAGTTACAGAATAAGCCTAGCATATGTCAACAGAAAGATGAAGAAAGAAATGTGGTATACACAGTGAAGCTGTTTGTCCATGAAGGAGAATGAAGTGTTGCTTGTTGAAGATTGTATACAATTGAGCATTGTCATATAAATGAAATAAGCCAGACTCAGCAAGACAAGTTTATATTTGTCTCATTTCTGAATCTGTGATTTTAGAGACATAAATTGTGCGTATGCATGCACGAGTATGTGTGTGCATGTTTGCATGTCTGTGTGTTTGTACTGACAGAATCTGTCCAGGGGAATGAAGGAGACTAGCAGTGGGTAAAGAGAGCAGAAAGGGAGAGGATGCATAGTAAACAGGGCCAAATTACACTCTGAAACCAATCACTATGACCATGAATATATGTGCATAAAATTTTTCATAAGTAAAAATAATAAAAGAAAAACATGTTATCTATGGGAAAATCATAAATGGTGACTTCTGCCTTTCTGATACAGCCAAGGGATTTTTTGTTTTCTCTTTTTCTCTAAGCATGCCTCATCACATTAGTCCACAATGGTGTCCCTCTTCCTACTGCGCTAGCTAGGCCCTTTTGCATCTTTCCCCTTTGATTTCTTCACTCAGCCCAGGTTTAGTCAAGTTTGATAACATTTCTTTTGGGTCATTTGGGTTGTACTGATTTTTCTGTTTCCCTGCATCTAAACCTTCACTGTTCGTTCTCCTCTCCAGTCTTCCTTCTGCTTGCATGGACACATGCTTGCTTTACTTTTCATTCATTCTTAGGGTGAAGCTGAGGGTGCTGACATAAGACTTTCCTCTTTGGATATAGGTGCTTCAAGCTCTAAATATTTCCTTATTTACTACTTCATCTGAACTGAATAAATTTTGATATGCCATACTTTTTTGCTTTAAAGCAGTTCAAAATTTATTTTCTTTGTTTTACTGTCCTTGACCCATGAATTACTTTTAAAAGTCTGTTGTTTAATTTTCAGATATTTGAATGTTTTACATATTTATTTTGTCATTCATTTGCAATTTATGATAATGTGGCTCAAAGAACAAACTTGGCATAATTATATTCCTTGCAAATTCATGATACTTGTCTTGTGGCCAAGCATATCATCTGTCCTAGAGAATGTTTCATGGGTGCCTGCAGTCATTGGGTGGGGTGACTAAAATCACCACCCGAGCCTCAGATTCCCCCAAGTGGCACGACCATAACCAAAACAGCATGATAAAACTTTGAGACTTATGAAGATGAAATTTTCCCAAAGAAAATGAGACCTTTGCTCATGACATCAATTCAGTTGATCTGCAAAATTAAAAGACTTCTCAACATCTTCTATGGCATTCTAACAGAACTCAGTGATATTCTTTCTTTTACGGGACTTTCACGTATTCAGTTGCTGAGAATTATCAATAACCAATCCCTCTGATTGCTCAGCAACATTCCATTAGCTCTTGTCCATCTTTTCATTTGTTGAGTAGTATTTGAATTACTGATGTTTGGGACATTTATGAAGAAAGTTGCTCTCAACATTTGTGCATAAGTTCTTATCTGCATCTACTTTTATTTCTCTTCATTAAATACACAGAATACCTGACATACAGTATGTTTAACTGTTTTTTTAACTGGCAATCTTTCAAAATAGTAACGCTGTTTTTCATGTTTTCTAACAACAAGCAAGAACTCCAACTGTATCACATCTTTTTCAACACTTCATACTGCCCACTCATCTTTGTCATTTAATCTAGTCTATGTAAAAAAGGGTGACATCTCACTAGTGAGATGTTCAGCATCCTTTTATGTGCTTCTGGGACATTAGTGCATCTCCTTTGAGGTGTCTATTTAATTCTCTGTCTATTTTTTAATTGGGTCATTTGTCTTTTTATTGAGTTGTATTAATGTCTTTCATATTTTTGACACAAATTCTTTGAAATGTAGAAATTAAAATATTTTCTCCCATTCTCCAGTTTTTCCTTTTGTTGTCATTTATTGGAGTCTTTCAAAGAGCAAAACCCTTTAATTTTGGTGAAGTCAATGTGGCAGTTTCAATTGAAATTGAATTTCCATTGTGGTAAACAATATGTCTTCTTTGATATATCAAGTTTTAGAAGTAAAATGAAGTTTTGTTTATGGTCTACCGAATTTTGTAACTGATTTACAAGAGTAAATATTTAATATGTTGTTTGACATGGTAGAAAGTAGAAAATTTGTCTGGTTCATGTTTCTTGGTCTAATAACCAAAAAAAAAAAAAAAAAAGAAAGAAAGAAAATACCAGCCACAGTAAAAACACCCCTATGATCTCTCTGTGCTTCCCAGCACCTTTCCAGCATGTGAACTGAGAAGTACTGCCTTTGACACACAAACATATGCCCTTTGGTCTAGTGTAATGACATATTAATTCTAATTTGTATGATGTTTTCTTATAGTTATCTTTATATTCCATGAAAATAAATGACACATTTTCGTCATCCTTTTAACAAAATTTTTGATTTATTTTAGTTGTGTCTTTTGTCAAAGCATATTTGTGGATTTGTCTGATAATTAATAGTACTCATTAAGCAGAAAAAGCCTATTAATGTTTGCTACTACAAGAGCGTCCTTTGTTGGACTCTGGACAGTGCATTGTTCTCTGATCCTGTTCTTTGGCAATATTCCCTCTCAGGTTCTCCAATTACCTTCTGAATATCTTTATGAAAATGTGCATCTTCATAATGGTATTAGTACCCATACTTTGTTGAAATAATAAACTAGCCTAAACTAGTCTCCATATTTCAACGAAGAGTGTAGCCCAAAGTAACTTCTACATGCAGTGTGGTGGTTGGGCAAGCAGGGTGTAACCTAAGACTATAGGCCATAGGCAAGCAGCAGAACAACAGTGAGTCACAACAGCCAGCCACTAGCCAAGTCCAAGCTGAAGGCTGCCATGTTATACGCAAATAAGGCAACTGGCAATGCGTACCAAGCAGAAAATAGCTGTTGGTCACTTCTGTCTCTTTGGTTATAAAAACAACTCATCATATTTTGAGACTAGGGTGCTGTGGATTCTTTAACATTTTTATTATAGCATAGTGCCTAGTTCTATATTTTTTCCTTTTCTCTTTTTTTATGATTAAGTAAACATTACAAGGTTCAACTGGTCTCAATGTTTCAATTATTTATATTTTCTCGACTTCAATTTTTTTGTTGTTGCAGAATATTTATTTACACTATGAAGATCCATCTCTGACTAATGCACCTTTTGATTGCTTTAATAAAGAGCTAAATGGCCAATAGCCAGGCAGGAAGAAAAATACGTGGGACTTCTCAGGGGAAAGACCTCTTGATTAGGACAGACAATAGTTCATCAAAACCAAATGGCTATTCCATCGAAATTAACTTATAAGACTAACAATTTTTTTTATTTATTTTTTTATTTTTTTGGTTTTTCGAGACAGGGTTTCTCTGTCCTAGAACTAGCTCTTGTAGACCAGGCTGGCCTCGAACTCACAGAGATCCAGATGCCTGCATCTGCCTCCCAAGTGCTGGGATTAAAGGTGTGTGCCACCTCCGACTAGCCTAACAAATGTTCCTCATTTGATCATTTATAAAGTGCCAATTTCCAGGTGGTTAGCTAAAATGGTCCAGCACTACAGTTTACTCTATCAAGAACTTCAGATAAGCCTTTCACTTTCCCATCACATTGAGACTTGACAACAGCTAATGTGGAGACCCAAAAATATGAGCCTATTTCCACCTTGTCTGAAGGTCAGCTTGCTCAAAGTTGTTACCATTCCACCCTGATCAAAGGTCAAAGAATTGGAACTTCTATTCCTTCTGTTGCTTCAAGGTTATCGTCTGCTTCAACCTCAAAAAAAGGCCCCACTTGATTTAGGTCAGAGAGTTCTGCTCTTTCAAGATTATTGTCAACAGATGTGGCTAATATCCAGACCTTGTATTTCAGGAATAGAGAAGTAGTTATGTTTCTACCCCAAACAAAAGTCTAAGGACAACTAAATTCCTACTCCCTTAAGGAGATAACAATGAATTCAACCCAGGTTTGCCTACAATGTTTTAGTCTAGGGTGTGGGCATTACTTGTCTTATTCTAGCAACAGAATGTTTAACAATGAATGTAACCCGCAACCTCCAACTGTTATATTCATTTCATTGTATTATGTTAATGCAGTTTTTTAATCTTACTCCTATCTTTTGGGGTCAGAAATATTTTAAGCAAATGGGAATTAAACACAGGTAATTTCAGTAGTCACTGGAACTCCCTCCCGGTACTAGGTACTATCCTGTGTTTTCCGTTTTATTATTTACATTCATGTCTTCGTTTTCTTTACTATTTTTCTAATCTCCATGCCCCTACCCTGGTAAGTGGTATTTTTGTAGAAGCTGGTATCTGAAGAGCTAACTCTCACTGGACTTGATCTTTATCTTATTTTTCAGGGTCCCCTAAAGATGCTGTCACCCCCAGACAACAGAAAGTAATTTTAATAACATGATGCTCACACTTCTAAGAGGTGGAATAGATGATTTTTGGTTGTTCAGTGGGTTATGGATATTTGTCATCTGTTAGTGAGGTTGGTTGCAAGTTATTATTGGCCATACTCAGGGAGGAAACCAAGCAAAGGAAATTAGATTCAGGGATCTCATTCTGAAAAGAAAAGGGGGGGATAGAAGAATGATTATTTCAAACTGAAAAGGCAATATTTGGGAGCTGGCTGCCCACAAAAAAAGATTACATAACATTGTAGTGGTGTGTTCTTAATCAGCCTGGCTGGCCAGCAATCTACAGGGATTTGCTGTCTTTGTCTTCTCTCCATGCCTGGTCTCTTCTGCTAGAACTATAGAAGTGTGTGACCCTGTATGGCTTTTACAGAGTTGATAAGGGCCTCATGCTTATGTGGCAAACACTTTATGAACTGTGACATTTCCTAGTTTGTTCAAGTTTTTTTTAATATTTATTTATTATGTATACAATATTCTGTCTGTGTGTATGCCTGAAGGCCAGAAGAGGGCACCAGACCCCATTACAGATGGTTGTGAGCCACCATTTGGTTGCTGGGAATTGAACTCAGGACCTTTGGAAGAGCAGGCAATGCGCTTAACCTCTGAGCCATCACTCCAGCCCAAGTTCTTAAATTTGTATTTTATAATGTATATACCTCCTTTTTGGGAAATCAGTACACTTCACATTCTTCTGATTCAGTTCTTGCATCCAGGGTCCAGCCCTGTTTGAATTCCTGCTCTCACTGCCTTTGATGAATTGTGATATAGGTGTGTAAGATGTCCTTCCCAAGATGCTTTTGGTCATAGTGTTTCAACACAGCAACAGAAACTCTAACTATGACAGAAAGTACTATAAAGTAATCTAAATATACTTACTACAAGAAACTGATAATTAAAATGTAGTCATCTTCAAATGGTAAAATATATTTACCAGTAAAATATTCTAATTAAACATAGAATGCCAATATATATATCAAATATAACAAATCAAATGAGAATAGTAGAAAAAAGCTTTTAGTACTTATATAGTCTTTTCTTTTAAAAATTTACTCTGAGAATTTCATTGGAAATAACAATCATATATTCTTTCGATAAAAGAATCAATACAAATCAACATGCTTAAAAACCATATTATATGGATATATATAATATTATATATATTACATTCATAAAACTTAAATTCTTATGTAATGAAAAGATATTATATTTTATACATAAATTATAGATATTTTATATGAAATATAAAATTAATTTAAATAATTTACATAAAATTAATTTCTCATAACTAGAAAAAAAACATGAGTAGACATGAATAAAAAATTAAGTTAGATATTACCTATAATATTTCAGTTTGCATACACAGTGTTAATGTAGAGTCTTCATAATACTTAGGTAGTTGTAATAATTTCCTCTATTATTTTGCAAAAATCTAATTTTATCACAAAAAAAGCTACCATAAAAACTTAACCTTCAAGAACTGGAAACAATCTATTTCCTCTTGAGCTGCCCATTGAAAGATCAATAAAAGTATTTACAGAACATTGGGAAGCACAGACCTGGTTGAGTTGAGCCCATGGTCTGCAGAAGCCAGCATGTGGAAGCCTTTGCCTGGTAGGTTCATCCATCCCCAGGGCAAGATGCATTCCCACATCTTGCAGGGACTTTAGGATTTTTAAATGATCATTCTGGCTTCAAAGATGAATCAAGGGATCATACCCCTTTTCATTCTCAGTCTCTGGCCCAGTGTTATTGCTACTTTGGACAAAGCTTTCTTTTTCTTAAGATGGAGGTCTCACTATATAGTGGCTGGCCCGGAACCTGCCATGTATATAGGCGAGCCTGGAACTCATAATTATGCCCCACCTTCTTTTTAATTACACATACTCACGTGAGCCTGTGTGTGGGTATCTACAGGTAAGCTCAGTTCTTATGGAGGCAGTTGGATTCCTTGATGCTGCAATTACAGGCTGTTAGGAGCCAGCTGGTGTGGATGGTGGGAACAGAGCTAGGGTCCTATGTGTTTTAACTTCTGAGGCAGTCCCCTGCCCTCACCAAGTGGTTAAAGTGAGATGTTTCTGAAGATGAGTGTGTATCTTACCTGCTCTTTCATCTCCGCATAAACCTTCTCAGAGTTCACTTCTACCTGCCGCTTAAACTCCTCCAGGGCAGCATCTGCCTGCTGGGCCTGCAACCTCTGAACCTCAGTCACACGGCAGAGTTGTTCCTCCTTCTCCCTACAAAGTTCATAAAGCTCCAGAGTTACACGGGGAAAGGACGAAGAAGGGACTTGGGAGGGGAAAGGGAAAGGGGAAAATGATGTAACTCTTTTTAATTGCAAACTTTTAAAAAATTAAAACCAAAAAAGAACTAGGTAATGAAAGAACAAAATTAGCCCTCTCTAAAATAAAAGTCAGATAGCATTTTCAGATCCGTATTCTATAAAGTTTCTCTTTCAAAAGCTGACAATTGAGCAATCTGTCTGGGTGGGGGCAAAAACACATAATATGCATTTTGATGAAGACATAACTATATTCAAAGATGCCCCTAAAAACAAACTATACAAAACTATGCATTTACACCTACTGGTTGATAGATAAAATGTGGGCTATCTATACAATGGAGTATTACTTAGACTTAAAAAGTAGGAACATTTCTTTAATATATTCTACAACATGGATATTATTTATATAAAATTTACAAAATATTAAGGCAAGTAAAATAAGTCATAAAAAATAACATGTGGTCCCATTTATGTAAAAAGTTCAGAACTAAAATGTTGTTGTACAAAAGATTTCCACACTAGCCCAGAATGGAGTATAATAAAGGTTTGTTTATTTGGGGGTAAATTCACACCATCCGTTGCCCTGCAGATGGTCAAAGCAACAGAACCATACAGTGGCCTAAAACTGTTTTTACTAGTTCACCTGCCTAAAACTGATGGCCATCATATCTGTTCATACATCATACTGAAACTGTACCCTCAAAAGGATGTCACAAAGCAACAGAACTCTCCACATATTGATAGACGGAAAATATGAAGCCATTAACTTATTAAATGCATTCAAGTTCTGAAGCTCTGACTAAGATTTTGTAAATTAACCAAAATATTTGTATATAGCATCTTTTATTTATCTTCACAATAAGCCCATGCAAGAGGTACTCTGTCCTTTGTCTTATAGAACAGGAAACTGGGGCTTGGACACATTTCTAAGGTGATCCTTGTGGGAGCTCCAGCCAGGACTCCATAGTTGAAGTGGGCCTCCAGACTGCCTCCTGCTGGCCGCCTCCCTGTGATGTTTTCCTGACAAACTAGGCTATCTTCCTTCCCTACTGGCAAGTTCATATAAACACACAAAACTGCCTATTCCTAACTGTAACAAGGACACATGCCAGTGATAGAACAGTTTAACTCTTGTAAATCAATCTATGAATTTATCACAATGGGAGGAAACAGCCTTCCCAAACCATCCATTATGCTACTGCCCTTTAAAAGGTGAGCAGAAAGAACTTGAGCTTTCGGGAGTTACTAGAATCCTCCCTCTAAGATATGTCACTACAGGTTCTCCTATAGAAACATAATTATTTCATATCAGAATGTCAAATTTCTCCTTGACTCCAACCTGGAAACCTTTCCCAAGCCTGAGTGGTCAACAGACTGATAGGAAAAGTGGCATGTAGCGTCCATTTAAGCAGGGCTCTTCAGTCTCTTTATAATCAAACAGTATTCATGGGGGGTAGTTCTTCCCAGATCCCATCACCAACTCAGCCTGTGTTTGGGCACAGCACATCTGTACCTAAGGACCCCTTTGCATATGGGCTAAATGAACATGTCATGAGTCCTCATCTCCACGTAAAACCACCTGTGCCTATTTATCCGTTCAAATCCTCATCTACATCTATCTTCTTGAACCCCTGATAACAATCACGGTAGTACACCCTGACAAACCCATGTCTTCCATAAGAATCCCTCCTCTTCTTTATAATGATAGTCATTATTTGCATGTCCCGTGGGGTTTAAGGCTGCTCCACAGCATGTGACACCAAGCATGGGAACAAAGCCATTCTAATCAGGCTTCAGGCCAGATGCTGCTTACAGTCACTACACTTTACAGCAATGGGTACAGACCTCTGGAACTTTGAAAACCTTTGCTTCAGGTGTTTGTCTTATTTAGTGGTGTGTGTGTGTGTGTGTGTCTGTCTGTCTGTCTGTCTGTCTGTCTGTGAGTGTGTCTATGTGTGTGTGTGTGACCCCCACACATGAGCACACATGCTAGTACACGTGTGTAGGTAGACATGCTTATGTCATGTGGAAGCAGAGGACAGCCTCAGGTTTACGCAGGAACCATGCACTCTTTGTTTAAGCTGGTATCTCACTGGTCTAGAACTCATCAAGCAGTTTGGGCTGACTGGACCCAGAACGTGGTGGTCGTGGAGCAGGTGGACGTCATTGCTCTGCCTTCCTGCTGGGAATGTAAGTGTGAGCCACCACACTCAGATTTTAAACATGGGTTCTGGAGACTGAACTCCTGTTCTAATGCCTGCACAGCAAGCACTTTCCCAACTGTGCATCTCCTCAGCCCCAACATGTTCATATTTAATAGAAAGAAAACTATCTTTTTGCCTACTAGTTTTCCAACACATTTTAAAACAAATGTCTTCAAGGTTAATAGAGTTATAAGTTGCAAGGTCCCAATAAAAGTAAGGATTTTTGCCACTTAACATGATAAACTCTTAGATAACAGTGGTTAATAATGTCATGTGGAAGACTGACCCTATGCTATCACTATATAAAACATCAAGCACTCCGATGGCTATTGGGGCTTTTATTTAGTTTGGTCCATCTACACTCTCTATATTATTCTGCCTAAGAATCAGAAAGCCTTGATCTATATGTACAAACAACAATCCTATATATACTGAACAAAGTGATTGGCTATTAAAATCTTTGCATATAGAAACTACATATAGGAACACTGTAAAGTCATATAACTATAGCCACCAAAATCTAAACTTTAGGAGGCAAGTGGATGTTTTCTAGTAGGATGGTCCGAGTGATAGCAAGAGGCTACTTGTTTTTTCTGTTAGAGGCTCAAAGAAAAAGAAGCTATGGTAGGTACCTGGTGACCCCATTTCGGTGTTGGGTTAGTCAGGGCAAGGAATATTCATCCATTGCTTAGAGATAAAAGGGACCAACCTATGTAATTCTTTAAGTGCTGAGACACTCTTAAAAACATTTGAGAAATGTTTTAGATGAAACTTCATCAAACACTTACCTATGTTTACCTATACAGAGAAAAGAAACAGTACTGGATAATATTTGAAAACATCAAATATTTAAACACTACAGTTTAAAATTATATACCATACGTTTACCTAAAGAAAATCTATTAAAAATAATGTAAAAATATATAACCTAAAGCAAAAATACGCATTTGAAAAGTATTTAATTATATGTGTAATAGTTCACATGAGATGTTTAAATGCTTTAAATTTAATAGGGCAAATCTTTTCTTCACATCAGTTCAATGTGCAACTAGGTTCAGCATCTAAAATCATAAACTTTAGCCATCATCAATATATTTTATAGACCATTTAAAATATCCCAATAAATTCTGTACATGTTCTCAATTCACAACTTCTATCTTGATTGAGAACCGGCATTTTTAAAAAGTATGAAACAATAAGCCCAAGGAGCTAGATAGATGGCCCAGTGGCTAAGCATGTACAGTACTCTTTCAGAAGACTTGGGTTCAATTCCCACAACAATATAAAGTGGCTCATGGCTGCCTGAACTCCAGCTCCACGAAGATCCAACACATCTGGCCCCTGCGGGCACCTGCATTCATCTCTACATACCCCTCCATGCAGACAATTTAAAATAAGTTTTAAAAATGGCAAGCAAAGGGAGATGTCAGAACTCTGACTGGTGGAAGGCCCTCCACACGGGCTACTCTAATCACACAGTATAAAGCTAATTGTCAAAGAAGGTCTCACTCAAGGCAAATCAGTATATTTGCTCAGTCTGGCATGTACATTCATCTCCACACATTTAGGATTCTTATGTCTTAGTGTAGATTGTCTTTAGCTTGATTTAAATAAAAAATGATCATTTTAATGAGCTCCATTAAACTTACACAAGGTGCAAAAAACAGAAATAAAACTTTAAGCCTTTCAGCCAAAGATCTTTTCCTAGAGGTCATAAAAAGGCTGTACAAGAGACAAAACAGAGGGAAAAAAGTGACTTTCAAGATTATTTTTTTCAGTGGACTCATGCAGCTGAGGATTAATGCATCACTCAAATGCCTTAAAGCTCGACTTCCATGAAGATAAAAAGGTGGAAAGAAAATTTGCTTTTTAGCTGTGATTTATTTATGAAATTTTCCTCATCTAAGTACATAAAGGATAAAGAAAAAAGAAGCGGCATTCTTACCCAGCCACAACTTAGCTCAGATTAAAGGGTGCTCTGAAGTGCATGATTATTTCAAAAAGGGCAATAAAATGCAGGAGACTAATGGACTACAATTTGGTATTTCTTGAGCTTTACAAGCTAACGTTTATATGTGCAAGCCAAGTCTAATTTGAAAATCTTCCTTTGGCGCATTTCTGTACAGCACTTTTGATAACGATGGCTGTAGTCCAACACGGATTTCTAAGGCTTCACATTACAGTGCACTTCATTTGCTGCCAGCTTGGCATCCCCACTGGAAACTCCAAGAAAAACAAAACAAAACAAAAAACTTCAAACAAGCCTGGAAAACAGCTCGAAGTCTCCATCCTTTCCATCTGGGCTTGGAGCACAAGCTTTTCAAGAGGCAATATCACCTACCTTTGGCTGCCAATCAGAACTTAAATTAATTAGACTGAGTCAGTAAAAAAAAAAAGTCATACCATTTACTTAGCATGATAAAAAACACTGCTTTATCTTCTTCTTCATGTGACTTCAATATACACTGGCCTCTGCTAATTCATCTAAAACATGGGGACTGCTACAGAAACTGCAACACTTGATCTTCTTCCGGGGTCAGAAAGGATGTCTAATAACACGAGTGTTGGCATTGCTTTTAATATTGACAAGATACCAATACTGCGGGCCCCAACTGACCTGTAGAGCTAATATAATCCATGTGTTCAAGGTCAGAGGCCAAGTAACACAAGCCTCTAGAAGATGTCTAAAACAAGGAATGGGCTCATCCCTGAAGTCCTCTCAAAGATCAAGGCTTGGCAACGCCTTGACTTTAGCTTCTCCTGGTGAACTGCCAACTTGCAGAACAGCAGGGAATAACCTGAAACTACTTTAAGACACTACACTGGTAGGGGTTTGTTACAGCCACAACAGAAAAAGAGTAAAACATTGGTAATTTTCAGACACAAGGTGGTCAAAGGTACCAGAGGTACTTAATATAAAATTCTTTAAACTTCTTCAAAAATACTCTGGGGAACAAAAGAAGAGTTGGGTAAAAGGAAAAGAGCTGGATTGGGCAAAGAAAATAAGGATAAAATCTGTTGTATTTCTTTGAATATATGGATTGTAGATTTTCAGTAACTTGATGGTCTTAATAATATCAGGTTAAAAACAATGTAAAAATGAATTCTTTCTCCAAAATACAATACCTAAATAAAACATGAGCAAGTTTTTGTGATGAAAATTGAGGACTTCCACAGACTACTAGTAAAGCCAAGCGTTCTTTGACTAGGATGCATCTGCTCAAACCGGCTTCACTATCATCCAGATAGTGAAGTCACTTCAGCTATGAAAAGACTTCTGGAGATCAAAATGTCTAAAAGAGCAGCCAACAACATAAAGTAGTTCTATAGAATTCTCTTTTGACATGAACGTAACAGTCCCAGAGACCCGGCTCCCAAGGCCAAACTCTGATTTTAAGGAACATGATTGGTCGAACGTGCTAGTTATGAATAAGTTATGGACTTCAGCTAGGAGGTTCATAAATCCTTTCAAGTCAATTGAATTTTAATTAAGATTCAACACAAATGGATCTGGCATGACTCTCCTGGTCAGCTGCTATTTAGGAGCTGAGAGGGATCCTGGGGACAAATTCTGAGATCTACTCACTATTACAAAAAAATCATAAAACAAGTAGAAGTGGTTTCCATCTTGGAGAAACATCAGTCAGAGTAAGAAAAAGGTAAAAGAGCAAAGAAGAAAATCAAACAGTGCTGCAATATTTTATATGCTACAATTTAGACAGACTCATGCATGCTGTAGGAATATAAATGATGCAAAGAGGCAGTGAATGTCTCCATGGGAATTAATCTCCGGAAGTGAAGAACTGGCTCAGTCAGTACCATGCTTGCCCCACAAGCGTGAGGTCCTGAGTTTGAAGCTCTAGTGCCCACATAAAAAGTTAGGTGCAGTAAGGGGCATCTTTAACCCCAGATCTGGGGTCTGGGAGTGACAGAAACAGGAGAACCCTCGGCGTTCACAAGCCAGCAACCAGTTAGTGAGCTTCATGCTCAGGAGGAAAGTCTGTCTCAAAAACAAGTTGTAAACTCATACAGGAAGACACACTGACAAACGGCCTCCACTCACATACATATATGAATCCATATGTATTCATGCACACACACCACAAACACACCCCAAAAAACAAATTTAGAAGACCAGATGTATGTGTAATAAAAAATAAAACTACAAAAATAAAGGCTTATGCTGTTTAAAGTTTTATATAATATTCTTATGCAAAATAAACATGCCCATTATATGGACATGCAAATAAAGCAAATGAACTCTTATTCTGAAGCTCAAAAATCAATTGCTATTTCATAGTACAAACTAAAAATCTTGAAAAATGAAATTATTCTTTATGAGTAATAAAATAAGACATATACAATGAAGAAACAATTTACTAAAATTTTAATCCTTAAACTTCACAAAAAATCTTAAATCTAATGTTGTTCCTTTTTCATTCCCTATATGTAAGAAGCTACTGATTAATAATTCCATGGAAATTACACACCATCTGTGGACATATTATCGGCATATCCATGGATACAATTAATTTTAGAGAGTATTATTTTAGTAAATATGGAAATATAGGTTTTTCCTGTAAAACGGTCAAGGCTAAAGCTTTTGGAACAGACACAGAGCCATTTCTTGTTACCAGGAAAGAAGAAAGGCTGTGAAGTCATTCAAGCAGAATGACAAGCCAACCACAGCCAGATCAAAGGAGTGAAGAAGAAAAAGGCTGAAACGTGAAGCTGAAATATTTATTCCCTTCAAAAACATCACCCAGGCCTTGTCCCTGGGCACTTGAATACTTCAAAGTAGCTGGGAAAGATTCTCACTTATGTTCATCACTATGCACAAATAGATCAAATTTTAAGTAGTCATATTTTCTCCTTATTTATCAAATATATATGCAATACTTATCATGGAAGTCTTCACTTACTAAGAATAATTTCTAAGTGATGTGGTTATTTCTTAGTGACAACAGATATTTTCTAGTACTTCCAATAATGGTATTCCCACAACCTCTAACACCGATCATTGTGACCAAGTGGTGAACATTAAGGGAGAGCCTACTATGCTCACTGAACTTCAGGACAGTCCAGATATTACTTCATTTAATTTCAATAGCTATAAAAAGTTGTTAATTGAACACATAAATAAATGGAAAATTTATTTTCCCAATTTGACATAGAACAGGACAGAATGACAAATTGAATCAGTGGTTCTCAACCTTCCTAATGTTGTGACCCTTTTATACAGTCCCTCACGTTGTAGTGACTCCCACCCATAATCTTATTTTTGTTGCTACTACATAGCTGTAATTTTGCTACTGTTATGAATCATAATGCAAATATCTGTGTTTCCTGATGGTCTTAGGTGACCCCTGTAAGGTCATTTGACTCCCAAGTGGTGACCCACAGGTTGGGAACCACTGAGTTAAATCAATCCAGCCAACAGCAAAGTCTAAGATGGCTTTACCGTCTTATTTGTTTAAATGCATGCATAAATGACTGACTCTTTACTAAAGTGCTGTGTCTTCATAAATAATTTTAACCAAGATTTCAATACAATTTTCCATCTATATATTAAATCACTCTCAGAGTCTCTGAAATCTACAGTGTCCTTCAAGCATTTACATAGCACTTATTAAATACTACTTATACATTCAATGCTAGATATACAAAAATGTTTGAGCCATTTTCATGCTTTTCCTGGGGGGTAAAACAGACCCTATACTGTTGTTTTAGTGTTATAATAGCTACACAATGATATTAATGCAATACTTCAAAAGGACAACATACAAGGGAACTTGGAGTTGAGGAAATAAGTCAGTTAGTAAAGCGCTTGCCTAACTTCTGATCCCCTGTACCTAGGCAGAAAGCTGGGCATTGCAGTGCACAACTATGATCCCAGCACTAGAAAAGCAGAGACAGGCATATCCCTCACTCACAGGCCGATGATCATTCCAAATCAGTGACTTCCAGGCTCAGTCAGAGACTATCTCAAAAACTAAAGATGAGCATTGAGGAAGATATCTACTAGAGGAAGACACCTTTACCCTTCACTGAATGTGGATTCATACACAAACATGCACATACACATACATACAGCATACAAATACAAAAACATAGTTCATTATACGTAATATGTATGTGTATGTTCATATGTGTGTGCACTATACACGTGCAACAATAGATATAAATACACAGAACAATAAAAAAGCTTCCTAAAAGATTTTCATTCTAGTAAGATGACTAAGAATATGCAAAAGGTATATATAATACATATGAATGTTATATGCATATAGCATGTTAAAACATACTGTATATCCTTATAAAATGTGTATGTATTTATAGAATACAGAATTTATTTGATATTTGTAAAAAAAAGGCTTGTTTTCCTCAGTACCTACTTTTGATGAAAAAGTAAATATACATAATGATACTTATTTCAAATACAAGATGTAAATGGCCAGGGAAAGAGATTTCTAGAGATTAAACATATACTTTCAGATAAATTTAATAATAATCTCATTAGTTAATCTGAAACCATTTAGAGTTTGTTAAATCCTTTTCTGTTAATGTACTGAGTACTCATCAAATACCAGGCACGGCACTAAACTAAGCATCTCTGAACTAGTCACATCTGGTTATTAGTTTCCAGGGGAACAATGTATTTAATTAATCACAATAATAACAATCAATAGCTAGTAACTGAAAATGGATAAGTTGCTATGGGTTTAATAAATATATAGATAATTATAATTTTAACTTAATTTAAATTACTGAATATAAATACAAGTAAAGAAAAAACTTTATAGAGATATCCCACAAGAAAATGGTAATAACGTTAACTAAAGAATGAGGAAGACTCAGGAAAAGGAAAAGGTTGGCATTCTACCATCCGGGACAGTAGGCAGAACAACTGTGGAGGGATAGACTAACTCAAGGGGAACAGCACCTGGGCTGGGTGAGGCATGAAGAAAAGAAAGCAAGACTTGTGGTGACATCAAGAATCACTGTGCCATCTGAAATTCTAGAGATGGACTGAACATGCAGTGAGTGAAAGGCACAATACACAGGATTAGAGATGAATTACGTAGACCAATGAAAAGACCTGTGGTGATGGGTGTAGCAGTGGAAGATAAAGTAAGGCATAGAAAAAAAGACATAAAACATATGAAAATTATCAGCAACCTAATGTCTGTATTTAGAGTACATGAGAGAAAAGAGATAAGGACATACATGTTTGAAGAAATGATAGCAAAATAATTTTTACCTTAGCAAAATTTATGAACCTATAAATTTAGGAACTATAAACGTAGTTAATATCCAGAAAAGTACAGTAAGTTACATGATAATCAAATTTCTCAAAAGCAGGAATAAAGAAAAAATGTTAAATAATAGTTAGAAAAGGAGATATCAGACTTTCCATAGCAAGTAATGAAAGGAGAAGACACTTAAGCAACACCTAGAAAATGCTTTTTAAAAGCACAGCCTTGTCAACTTAGAATTCCATTACTGACAAAATCATCTTTCAAAACCACAGGGAAAGTAAACCCTTTCAAGATAGAGAATTATAGACTATTGTCAGGAGACCCACACTCCTAGAAGCAAAACGAGGAATATTCTTGGTTGAAAGGCAACAATACAGGCAGATATATAAGACTATCATCAAGATTTGTAATTACATGGGATAGATTTGAGATTTATTTATATAATTACGTGACTTTAAAAATAATTCACTTTAAATGAAAGTTAGATAAGGTAGTAATGGCTTTATAATATATTAAAGTAAGATGTGTAACAAGAATAATTCGCAGTACTAAAAAGAGAAGGTAATAATTCACCACAGGATTCTTATATATAAACTAGCTTATATACATACATATACATATACATATACATATTAACTAGGGTATATTGTGAAAACTTTAAAATATATAAGCCAAGCCATGAATTACTCTAAAATATCAAAACAACTAATAGAGAGGATAAAAATAATTATTCAATTAATCAGAAAAGTAAATATATATTTTACTTTTTCTTTAATAAATTAACTGTAGTTTATATTCTATAATTGTCACACTCATTATTTCTTTTTAAAGTATTTTTTTCATGGAATGAATGACAGTTTATTTTAATATCCTTCCCTGTCAAAATTATCTCAAATTCTTACGCTTAAACTTTGAATTAGTGAATATAGGCCACAGTCAATCTATTAAAGGAAAAAGTTTTTTTTAAAAAAAAAGGCAGAACCAGGCAGACAGAATAAATACAAATATCCATATTTAAAATTATTAGTGACACTAAATATAAATGGTCTAAATATTCTAAGTAAAAGGCAATGGCTGTCCAAAATGATTGAAACAGCATTAACCAACTGTATATGCTGCCTAGGCAGAAAAATTCAAATAGATTAAAGGTAAAAATATTTTTTTAAAAATATCAACATTAAGGTAACAGAGAAGCGATATTAATATTATAAAAAGTAGATTTCGGAACAAAGAATATAGCCATAATAAAGGTCATTTCGACAAAAAAAGTTTAAAACACAAGAAACACAAAACTTAAAGAACTACAAATACAAACACATGTATAATTAGAACTGTCGATTAAATATCTTTCACTATTAATAATTCACAGAAAAATAAATGAAGAACAAACATAAATTAAATAAATTACCAGGAAACTTGACCAATGGCATTCATAAAACATTCTTTCACAACACAACAGAATAAATAACCATTTCAAGAGTACACAGAACATTAATCAAGATAAACGTATTCTGGGAAATAGAGCAAGTCTCAAAAAATGTAAAAGGATTAAAGTGAAGATTAATCTGGGCAGTATTTACAAACATGGGAGATTTATAAAATGTGAAGAGGAAAGAAGTTTATCTCTGGGGGAAAAAAGAAAAGACACAGACTAATGATATACTTTCTTATATTAAAATTGTGACTAGCTAACTGTACAACATTAACACTGGTTAAATGTGAATATGTGACTGAATATGTGCAATTCTCCCACAGTCCATAGTTGCCCATCTAATAAGCACTTTGTTTCCTTCAACAAGAAGAGTCCCCGCCGTCTCTTCCCAGACCAACAACCCTGAGCTGGGAGAAATGGGAAGTGTTCCGCATCTTCCCTCTCTAGTAAGGACTGCCTGTCATCCGTGTACCTCCTTTCACTTCATACTGTCCCTTGGGTAAAGCTCTGAATCTGGGCTGGTGAGTATACCTAACCTCATGTGGAAATGTTTTCTGACCTCCTGTTTTCCCAAATTAGTTCAAAATTTAAAAAGAAAAGATAGTGTTGTATGCTAGCCTCTAATCTTTTTCAAATAAAAATGTTATAAAATTTTCAGATTTTACACAAGTTTAAAGAGTTTATTACCACTGGGAAGATAAAACAAAATACCAACAAAATCCCTTATAAAGTGGCAAAACATTAATTTTATTTATAAATAATCTTCCTTCAATTTCCTAAGGAGTCTTCAGTACAGAATTAAACCATTCCCATACTAATTCAGACTTTGTTAGTAATAATTTGTGGTAATTCAATAAGGAAGGATATTAAAGTTAACTCTCATTCACTCAAAATAAAGACTCCTCTAAAAAAGTAATGTGTGTGATAATTATAGTCTATAGACCATAGTTAACCTATTTTTAACTTCACTTTCAACTAAATAAATCCCCAAACTCAGAGTAACTGAATAAAATGCCTGTATAGTTAGCATTTTACTGCAGTCTCAGAGATAACTGGAATACCTTAGGCTCCTGACTTAGAGCTACATTTCTTACACCATCCCTGCTTCCCTCTGCATTTGCCCAGTCCCCTTTCGTCAACAACAGGCTCCTGAAAACTTCAGTTTGAATGTAGTCCATATTGGCTGCTGACTAATGAGTCTGCATCACGTAACTGGGAAAGTTAGCCTTCCCTGCCAATGAGACAAGATTTATCAACTCCAAGGAGAAACCACTGGGAACATCCACAAGGGTCTTCTCAAAGAGGTTCAGCAAAGGGAGACCTAACTTAAATCTGTCTGGACATCCAGACTAAAGACAACTGAAAAGGGAGAAAGCAGAACACTGGAATTCCCCTTGGTCTGCGACTTGTTCCGTCCAGATGTCAGCAAGCAGCTTCCCTTTGTGCCCACTATGACAGACTACTCCCTCAAACCAACAGCCAAAGTAACATCTCTCTCCCTTCAATTCATTCGACCTGTTTTGCCACAAGAACAAGAATAATAGATAATACAGTAACTTTTCAGGTTTTTGGTTCCTGCATTTGTTTGCTTTAGTCTACCAGATTTTAGATTCCAAACCTCCACGGTCAGAAGGGGGGGGGGCGGTAATGTACAAAACACAGCGGTTAACAACAGAGACTTTGAGACAAAGCCACCCAAAGTTGTGAACCCTAGCACCTTTATCAACTGCAGAACCTAAGCTCTTTGAACCTCAGGAAAAAAGAACTGGTCATCTTTATCAGGAAACCAATCTAGGCCCAATGAAGACAGGAGAGAAAAGGAGATGTCCTGTGGGAGAGAAAGGAGTAGGCAACTTTCTGGGGTACAAGAGACTCATTTGGAGTTAATGGACATATTTATGAATAATTTGGATCAAGTCATTTAAAAAGCACAAAAGGAACACTACTTAACTAGGCCCAGAGTGGAAATTCAGGCCACTGAAATTCCCAGAAATTGGAAGGCAAGGGCAGGAAGATCATTTGCAAGATGAGTCAGCCTGAGCTACATAACAAGGTCCAAATGAGCCAAGGCTACACACGGAAGCCCTGTCTCCAACAACAACAGGCAAACAAAAAAAAATTATGGTGGTGATAGAGAAGCTAAAAACCTACATTCTTTCCAGACAAGGGACTGATTTAGACTCCACAGCCCAGGTATGAAGCTCTGCTCAGCCGCGGATTAGTTACTCAGTGCTGGTCAAGCTGCTTCATTTCTGAACTCCCATCTCTTCCAGCAGATGGTAACACACGACCGACCACACAGGAGTCGTCTGAAGACAAGCTAAGAGACGAGCATGAAAGACGTTGTGCACACGGTCAAAGTAAAGGAAGAGAGGCGTCACATGATCAGTTGCTCTTACACCCCCATCAAGGTTATTTCAGCACATTTCACTGTAAAAGTGGGATTGTAATTGTAATAAAACTCAAGAAGCTAAATGCATAAGCTGTTCTAAAATGTTTGCTCAATTCCAAATAGAGCACCCAAGAAGCCTAAGAGAAATCTCATGTTACACACTAAACTTTTAGCGTGAAAGTGTCCCAACTGTGTCTGTCAGTAAGAAGTTCCCTGACCATCACACTCCATGACACACATTTAAAGCGGTGTGTTCTCATGAGAAGAAATGTCGCATTCTATGATGACATTTCTACAAAGAACCACTTAACAGAAAAGAAATTTCTTTCTCTGCTTGAAACGAGGTGGCCACATATTGCTCTCCTCTGCAAGCTTCACACTGTGCTCCGCAGACGGAGGGTTAAATCAGCATGCTCACTGGAGCTAAGGAATGTTTACAATAAACTGCGCACGCTGACCACTCTGGATCTAAACTGGTTTCAGATGCTCCAGCAGAGTGTAGAAAAGAGAACAACTGGGTCCCCCTCCACCACCACAGTGATATTTAAGAAAGTTATTTGTAAGAAGAAAATGACACTCAGGCTTTGGGAATTTACTAAATTATATGGATAAGTTTGTTCTAGAAAATACAAGTGATTATATCAGTACAAAACTGAATAACTGTAATACACCTATTAGCAAGTTCTCATTGATGCCTTCTAGTAATTTATGTTTAATGTTAAGCTTAAAATATACTTAATTCTAGTTGCAAGAAAAGTAAACTATGTTATTCACAAAAATTACTTAGAAATTATTAAAGTAAAGCCTGTTTAATATATAATAGATGTATATTCACATCAGAGCCACAGCATGCAAAAGAAATGAGTGCACAGTATAGACATGCTAAAACTTTGATGGCGAGCTGGTGGATCTCCCCAGTCATCATCCCAATCACTCCCGCCATTTACAAGCACATGATTAGTCATGATGGCAGAGCGAAGGAACAATTAGCTTTCCAAGTAAAGAACTAGCAATGTTTCTAATTATAATCACATAGCACCCCTTTAAAAAGAAAAGGCAAAATCAAAGAATCAGACATCAAAAGGCCATTAGGTCTCAATACAGACCATTTCCAGACCTGGTTTACTGCACATAAAGCCTGCTTTGCAGTGTTTTCATTTTTCACTAAGAACAGAGATATATGGTTCAAATTATTGAAGTTTCTTCAAAGTTCCTTGACATTTGTGTATTCTACAATTAAGATGAATAAATTTTTATCAAGTAGTAAAAATTGGAGGATTAAAATTTAACAGCTACCAATGGTAAAGAACCCTCATTAACTTTCATGACACCAAATTTCAGAAATTATGATTAAAAAAACATTCAATGAAGAAATAAAACTGTGTTTTTCAATGATAAAAGTATGTAACATTTTTATCTATTGTTTACAAAGATCTGAAACAAGCTTTCTCCTAGGTCTTCATGTCTGTTTGTTATACTCCTGACCTCTTGCTTGGACATTAACATACCATCAGATTCATGCTCTTGAAATATTAATTCCTTTTGATGCGACAGTTCTCTCCTCCACTAGCTCATTTCTAGTTCTTCCTTCAAATGGCAGCTTACTGCCCTAACTGTGAAGAAAAGTCGGTCTTTCTTCAGTGTCCCTGGGCTCATCAACGACTCTGCTAGCACTCTTCAGGCATCCCCCTGTGGGGAACCAGGACCACCAGTTCTGTGTGCTTCTAGATTCCCGGGTACCATGCACTCTCCATGTCTACACAGCACTGTTCTTACAAATTCTCTGTGAATTATACTGTTACAGGCATGGGGCGCATGGTTAAGTGTTTGCCCCCACACATGAGGCCCTAGGTACAATCCTCAAAACTGGGAGAACAATTAAATAAACTATTTGTCATATAAGCTATTGTGTTCAGAATGTAACCTGTAGGCATTCTCAAGAAGAACTCCAATAAAAAATGGAGTACAGACCTAAACAGAGAACTCACAATAGAGGAATCTAAAATGGCTGAAAGACACCTAAGGAAATGTTCAACACCCTTAGTCATCAGAGAACTGCAAATCAAAACAACTCTGAGATTCCATCCTACACCGGTAAGAATGGCCAAGATCAAAAACACTGATGACAACTTATGCTGGAGAGGTTATGGGGTATCCTGCATTGATGGTGGGAATGCAAGCTGGTACAGCCCCTTTGGATGTCAGTGTGGCAATTTCTCAGAAAATTAGGAAACAACCTTCCTCAAGACCCACTAATACCACTTTTGGGTATATATCCAAAGGATGCTCAATTGTGCCACAAGGATGTGTGATCAACTATGTTCATAGCAGCATTGTTTGTCATAGCCAAAACCTGGAAACAACCTAAATGCCCCTCGACCAAAGAATGGATAAGGAAAATGTGTTACATTTACACAAAGGAGTACTACACATAAAAAAATAATAACATCTTGAATTTTGCAGGCAAATGGATGGAGCTAGAAAACATTATTTTGAGTGAGATAACTCAGACCCAGAAAGACAATTATCACATGTACTCACTCATTGGTGGTTTTTAAACATAAAGCAAAGAAAGCAAGCCTACAAACCACAATCCCAGAGAACTTAGACAACGATGAGGACACTAAGAGAGTCATACATAGATCTAATCTACATGGGAAGTAGAAAAAGACAAGATCTCCTAAGTAAATTAGGAGCATGGGGACCTTGGGGGAGGTTTGGAGCGGAGAGGGGAGAGGTAGGGAGGGGAGCAGAGAAAAATGTAGAGCTCAATAAAAATCAATTAAAAAAAATAGAAAACGAACTCCACTACTGAAATTAATACCAGACCAACAGATAATTTATGAAATTTGTTACCAACAAAACTTACTTTCTGCATTTCTATGAAGAAACCAGAACATCAGACAGCTAGCAAACAACATACAGTTGAGAAAGGTTTCTCAGATGGAGAGTTATGCATATATAAATGTTAAGGTGAATATGGCTGACAGACTTAGAAAGCATCTTAAATTACAATTCGAAATAGAGAAAGATGTGATATAACAGGAATTGATTAACAGGTGGAAAGCCTGGTGCATAAAAACTTCAATTAAGAAAATACAGAAGCAGAGAGTTTAAGAAAAGAACCTTAATGAGATCAGAAAGAATATTCTGGCATGGCTCCAAGAGGATGGAAACGGAACCTATTTCATGTGTAATTAGAGACAGAGGATCAGAGACACGGAGGAGGACCAACTACTGCTCTAATAGTAACGACAACGGCTTCATCATACACCATACACTCCATGAACAAATAATGCGAAGAACAATTTTTTTAAAGGGATAAAAGCTCAGAAGGAGTTGTCTGCAGTCTATTATATTAACAAAGCATATATCCAATGGTGTGAAGAAAATCAAAGAGCCCTCATGGCAACAGAGAATATGATGATTTTGGGGGGGGGTTAAAAAAGTCATTTGGGAGATGGAGAGTCAGCCTTTGATTCTCTTATTAATTTTGCAGAAAGCTAACCGTGCTGCACTGCTCAGGAGGTCACTGGCTCCACACGCTTCCCGATATCCTCTTGAAAAAGAAGCAAAAGACCACAAAGCAAGCTGAGATCAAGGACTTCTTTATTTTAAGAAATCAAGTTTCAAAGTCATGAAGAGGTCAGCATGCATCTAGATGTTGGTGCCACAAACTAATCTATAATTGAATCTACATTGAGCCACAATAATTGATTCCAAAAGTGACGGTGCTGGCTAACATGAACTTAACTATGCAGTTATAAAGAGCATGGGAGTATACATATCATATTTCAAAAATCTAGCCAGAGACTTCGGGCAAAGATAAGTTCTAGCTATATATAAAAAAGATGGCATCTGCTTAGCATCTCACAAATTGTCTCCCCAAGTGATCACTAGAATACCTAGGAGGAGAAATAACAGGAAACAGTCTGATAACAGTAAACTGAATTATATAGGCAAGCCAACGGAAGCATGAACAACGAAAGTAAAGGCAGAGCCGGAAACAGACTGAGAAAACAGCCCAGGTGTACTGCTAGACTCTAAAGCAGATGAAATTTGCTTCAGAAATTAGAATTGGAGCTAGAAAGATACTTCCTATCTCTCAAATAAAAGATCCCTAATCTAAAAATATCCAAACATTTGGTAGCAGATTCTACTAGGATGATGTCCCAGAAGACATCTGGATTAGAGGGAAGGGTGCGTGAGGCTGGAGTACTTACTGCACAGGGAGAGCTGCAAACTTCACAGATCAACGAATAAAGACGGATACGAAATCAGGGAAGAATGTGCGCTGAAGAAACACTGAGAACTACAAATTCACATTCATTCAGAAAAATCAAAGACTCAGACGGCAGGTTATTAAAAGCTTCAGTATTAGTAAAACAGGATCTGCAGGCAATATTCCTAGACATCTAGAACCTCCTGGCAAATGATGGATGCTTTCATCCAGTTGTTGATTTTTATAGAAGCAAGGACATGGAGCAGATCCACATGAATCTCAGGGAAGACAATGTACACCCAGAATGTGTAGCACAGAACACAGGAAGGTGCATAAACTGTGTGCTCTAAGTGTGTGTTAAACAAATAGAACCTGTTTGATACCCCCTCACCTCCAAAAAAAAAAAATTAAAAATAAAATAAAAAGTCTATTGAAATAAAGCCCAATTTTGAATAGACACAATTATTTAGTGTTCTATCAAGATTAGTTCCTAGTAAATACAAGGACAGAAACACTGTCATTATAACTTTGCAGTTTTAATATTTTTAAGCCATTCCTATTTGAAAATTAATCTCTGTTGCCTATTAATACTATAAATGTTGATTCAAAACAGCAAACAAGCAGCTTTAAACAAGGAGATTTAAAACAGATTAATAGAAAAAGCTTTTTCAACCAAATACAACTTATTTTCAAAATAATGTCCAGGGTAACTAATCTGTGTTTCTACTTAGTCAGAGACTGTAAGTACTATACATGTAAAGAGAGGGGTGTTATTTTTTAAATCTATATGTCAGTTTATTGGAAAAGTAACATACAAACCCTATTTTTTAACTTTAAACAAAATTAGGAAAAGTAGGCAAAGAAGACGGTCAGCTAAGTTCTTCATAAACATACAACCTCACAGAAAGGCTTTCAATGAGATGGGGACATTTGCTGAATGCTACTAGCATTGACAGTAGGCTTCAAACCAGTTCAAATAGAAACATAACTCAAGAACATTCTAAACTGAATTGCTTAAAACCCCATTTAGACATTCTCACACTAACTCAAATTTTACCTGAAAAAGGCAGCTAACTTAGGAAAATATAAATAGGCATTTTCAAGAAAGCTATAAATGCTGAAGCCTTGATTTAAAAGAATATTTTTATATATGTGAATATGTTATGAGTATGTAAATGTAGTGAAATGAGCCACTAAAATGCCTCCTATTGTTCTTTTCATGCAGCACTTGTTCCCTTATCATCAACCCTTTGTTAATATGCAGATGCAGGACTGGTCGTGGGAGGTGTGTTCTCAGTGTTAGAGGTCCAAGACCATTGGTTGAACAACAGAGAAGAAAGGCCTTCCTTAACTCTCCTCTGGGTTTTCTACTCACTTCAGCTGATGCTCTGAAAACACCAGTGAACAGTTAAGTTCTGCCAGATCCAAGGTCTGGGTGCAGGGCCGCTCTCCTGCATATGTCTTGCCTGACGGAGGGCTTTGCCCAACAGAAATGCGCATGCATATGCACAATTTTACGCTGACCACATTATGATCCTTCTTTTCCTCAGGCCATGATTTTTTATCTTTTTTTTAAGTTATGTAAAAATAGGACTGTGTAGAATGAACTATTTTATACCAGGCGTCTTTGTTCCACATCTAGACTTGTGAGATAAATAGATTACTACTTTATATTACTGATATTATTAGAAAATCACACAAACTGTCAATGTAGTTTTGGTATAAATTATATTTCATGTGGTCTTTTCAAAATGCAAAGAATTAAGATAGTATAAACTTGTTTTGTGTCACCTTTTGAATTTTGTTGCGAGAAAGGAGTTTGAAAAAGTTGTTCATCAAAAATGTTTTAAAGGCCTCCCCGAATACTTCAATTTCTACACTACTTCATGCCTTATTACATTTTAGTTCCCACAACTTAGCATCAAATTTGATGAATACAGGAATATGAAAAGGGAATAAAGTAAATTTACTATCTAAATACATCTGTTGAGAGTTTTATTTATGTATGTATTTATTTAGTTATGTTTGGTCTGGGACTCAAGCCCAGTCCTTTCTATGATGACAAATTTTAACTGCCCTAAGAATAAAAGGAGCAATTGTATTGCGGTATCAATCCTTCAAACAGGAACACTATATTGTTCTGTGGCATCCAATCACTTTCTAGATGTATAGTCTACTGGTTATCCCATATCACTGAAAAATAAAAAACACATACAATTTATGACATTTACAGTTACAGTTATTATATACATCAAGTAGTAAAACTACTTTCTATAATAAAAATGAAACATAAAATAAAAATGATCAAACCACATAGAGAATGAAAATACAGAATGGTAGCAGTCAGCGACATTAAGATACTCTCAGATCCTAACAGTGGTAACAAGTGAGCTCTCTAGAGTTAGCATTCCAAGTGAAAGACTGAGTGCAGTCTCTGCCGGCTAGTCATCATGATCAACATTACTACATGGAGAATCACCCAGAAGACTGAGTGGTGAGAGGACTATCTGGAACATATAGGCATATCTGGAACAGCATCTCCAGATTGACAGAACAAGGCAGACACACCCTGAACATGAGCAGCACCAGCCCAATGGCTGGAATCTCCTGTAGAATCCAAGTGGGAAAGGGGAGCCAGCAGAGTACAGGCGCACTTGTTTCTGCTTCCTCCTGCCATCAAGCGACCTGCTCTGCTCTTCCACACCTTCCCTGACACGATGCGGGGAAGCTCTAGAGCCAGGAACCAATAGGTCTTTACTAAGTGACTAATATGTGACTCAAAGTGTCCCCTTAAATAACAATAGCTTTGAAATATCAAGTTGAAATTGAAACCAAAGACTAAATTGGCCATTTCAACTGTTTAAAGAGAGGATCAGCACCGTCTCATACACTACCCAGCCCTTCACATCTCTGGCACACCTATGTCACAATAAAGTCACACAATTTCCCCTAACGTCGCATTCATTATATAGCATCCAATTAACAGGATTACATGTACATGGTTACAAACTTCTGGGATGGAATTCTATGAGAGAATCAGAAGACCTAGGATGGGAGTGAAGACACAGGAGGAGTGTGCCTGAAAAGGCGAGGCAGCAAGGGGAGACAGCATTCTGAGTAAGACCAGAGATGGAAAGGAAATGAGACTGGCCACGGAGGGCAGGATCTCCAGACAGGACAAGATCAAAACCCAGGAGAGCTTCCCATGTGCCCACACTCTGTGAAATCAGGTAAAGAGCTCCCCCTGTCTGACAGGCCTGCTATTAGCAATCCACCTTTCTGATTATCCCTTACGTTTTTAAATTCTTTGACTTATGCTAAGCTCACTAGATGCTGAAATATGAATTTACATACTTCGGCCTTGTCTGCCATCCTTAACTATCCATTTAACTGCACATACAAAACAGTCCTTATTAAATAAGCCAAAGGAAGAATACCTACATGAGTACATAAAACCATGGTCTAAACACCAGATTATTTTTACCTTTGGGCATATTTAATCAAGGGGGAAAAAAGCTTTCAAGAAGTCAAGGCAAGTTTTTACATATTAGGGCTGCAAAATGAAATCATACATAGGCCAACAAAACAGTACAATTCTTAGATCAACAGAAGTTAACTGTCGCTCCTTGGAATATTCTCCATTTGGAAAATAGCCAGTTTCTGCTATTTACTTTGGAGTTCCAAATTCACGATGACTTCCTTTGTTATTGTCCATTTTGGTTATTGCTGTTGTGCTGGGTACTAAACATCTTTTTTTTAAATATTTATTTATTATGTATACAATATTCTGTTTGCGTGTCTGCCTGCAGGCCAGAAGAGGGCATCAGATCTCATTTCAGATGGTTGTGAGCCACCATGTGGTTGCTGGGAATTGAACTCAGGACCTTTGGAAGAGCAGGCAATGCTCTTAACCGCTGAGCCATCTCTCCAGCCCCGGTACTAAACATCTTAAGACAAGTGCTCAAAATGAAGGCACTGACTACCTAGGGATGGAAGGCATGAATCTACCAGGGAATTTTACTTCTTAAAGTCCAAAAAACAAAAACAAAAACAAACCACCTCCAAAATTTGTTATTTTGGTATGGTCCTTTCAAGCCCATGATGAGTGTTAGTCTTGTAATGAATCAAGATGACAACTTAACGCTTCACGAGTATAACTGCTTGCCTTCTGATCCCCCTTTATGGCATCTGGTTCATGGTTGGTGTGACAAATAAGCAATAAGTCCTTGTGTAGATAAAATATTGCTTCTTGTGATGTCATAGTACATGAATTATTCTAAGATGTTGTTTAGCCAGTACACCAATGCATTTTACTAAGAAACAAAGCAAGGGGGAGGAGCTGGGCTGCCGTCTTCCCAGGGAGAATGTGATACAAGGCATGCTTGATGGGAGGTGTCCTTTGGTGCAGTTCTGTAAATGCCTGCGGTTTGGAGGTTTGGGGAAGAAAACAAATTAGCTAGGCACACTGACCTCAGGGGAACGGCCCTGCCCCTCAAATCCCCTGGATCAGGTGCCACGCTGATCTTCCTCCAGTAAAATTCCTTCTGCTCTGTACTACCACTGCCACTGCCAAATTTCTTAAATAACCAAATGGTTACATGGTCCTCTGGGAATGTACTTTCTTACATTACCTGACATATGGTAAGAACTGAGTATTTATTAAGTAAATCAGTATTTTTTCAGCTAAAACTTTCACAATAAAAAGCAGTCAAATAGTCCACTCACTATGTAAGCGGATGGGAAAGGCCAGTTCTAATGCCATCCGTGTACCTTCATGCATCGGGAAGTAGACAAAGCCCTTCCTAAACAATGCTTAGGTAGTGAGCCTTTGTGAACATAACGACTAAACACTTTATGACACAACAAAGTCTGCATAGTGATTTCTAAAGCCCTAAGACCTAAATCTCATTTTGTGAAAATGTGTTTCCACTTAAGAGGAAGAGGGCATCTGAAACCACTAAGTTTTTTCTCTCATTCCTATCATTGAAAAACAGCTGAACTGGTTTTTCTGTTAAAAAAAAATAAAACAATCAACTAGTAGACTAAGTCTGAAAACAGAACCGTGATGGAAAGCAATGAGCAGCAGTGCCCTACAAGGCTATTGTGAACTGGACACTCACAGCCTAGCTAATTTGGCTCTCACTGTAGGATGAGCAACTTGTCTGTGCTTTAGAGTTGTTTTTATTTTCTGTGTGCAGTCAATGTGCCTGCCAGGACAGCAGGAAAGCCATGCATCCAGGGCCCACAGAGGGCTTGGGCTGCTCTGGCACTGAAGTTAGAAAGTTGTCCACCACTGAGTGGGCGCTCAGGATAGAACCCAGGTCCTGGGGAAGAGAAGTGGTCCTCACAAACACTGAGCCATCTCTCCAGCCCCAAGAAAGAGCAGTTTTCAAAACACTAAATATTTTGTAACTTTTTTTACTCACTTCAAAGCTTCCTCAAATTTATTGATCTTCCTCTGAGCATCTTCTTTCTCTTTATTAAGTTCACTCTGCAATTCATGGACCTGCCGAGAGAATCCGTGAAACTCACTGGAAGACAAGGGTACTGAGAGACACAAAGAAACAACAGTCTCAAGTCCATTGGAATATAAATTCAGACTCAGGTCTTTCATGGCAGAAACTTGCTTAATCATAGAATAACTTCAATGTTCTACTCGCAATATAACTTTTCAATTAAAAGCTAATAATTATATTTGCTTAAAATGAATTGGCATACATCAACTTCAAAAATGCACCAACCACTTTGATATTTTTTTAAGTATCATAGTTTTGACAAAGGAAAGAATTTTCATAGGATTTAAAAGACTAGAATAAATGATATGTCTGCATTAACCAAATATAGAAGGGCTATTATGAAATCTTCCATTGTTGAGCATGACTTGTGCACACATTGAGCAAGTTTGGAACAAAATCTCCATCATGACTGCCTCTTTCCTGCATGCAGCAACCTGGGAGTAGGTGGGACTCAACTCAGTGTTGGAAAGCATCACTTACAGACCTTCTAGACACCACTGTAGGACTGAACATGAATCTGACGGGGGTGAGATGAATGAAAAGACAAGAAGCACACCACACACACACTGACACACCATCATCGCCATCATCACCTCTCCCAACTACCACCCCCCACACACACTTTAAATCTATGTCATACATAGCAAGGAACTAACCAAAAGTAGTTAGGTATTTTTAATCAGTTTGGTTGAGGACCTATTTAAGTCAAATCCCACATTTTCTGGACTTTCTTTTTATGTTCACCTTGAATTTTTCCCTGTGTGTAAGGAAAATAAATTAGTAAAATCAACTATATTCTTGTAAACTAATAGTAGTGAGGCCAGAGAGGCATTTTTTCATGATAATACCAAAAAAAAAAAAAAAGCCGCTACTAGTTTCTGTGATGACAACCACTAAGTCAAGACCTGAGAAGTGGAGGGTTTGATGCATGCTGAGGCAGTTTAATGTATAAACAAACTTTATACATTAGACATATTTTTGGGAAATTCTAGCAAGAATTACAGGATGAGTTTAAATGGTCATATTCCTACTTCTCTGGTTATTTAGCACACTATGTCTCAGTCCTTCTACAAATGGGGATCAACAATAACCATATCAAAGTATTCTGATAAAAACTTCAGGCAAGGTTCTTACGAATACGAGAACATAGAAATTCTCAATGATAAAAATTATAGATGCTATTTCAGATTTAACACCAAAGTACTTTTGGTTACTCCAGATCATTATGAACAACAGTCCAATGTGTACAGTACACAGACTGCTTGCCTTTCCATAGAGCAGACCCTGAATTGCCAAGCAACCTGAGTTCTTCTAAGTGCTCTGTATCGCTCGCTTTACAGTCTTAACCGCTTTCAAATGTGGGCTTCCACTTCTTAATGCTGGTTAGTGTGTGACACACGCACCTGGATAAAATAGTTCTAAGACCGACCGCCCCATTTTTGAAGGGAGAGGGAGCTAGCTGGGTGGGGCAGAAGGACTCCCCTCTTGGCGAGAATCCAGGCATTGATGCACATGCTCTTACGCTGGTTCTCACTCAGGTCACTATCTGTGTGACAGCGTCCTGACCCACACCAGAGCAGTCATTAAAGGACATTTTGGATTTGTTTTCTCTTCACAGAATATGTGAGTGTTGCATGCTTGAGATCTATTTTTTTTTAATTATAGCTTTATTTTGATATATATTTCAGGTCTTTGCAGATAATATACAATTAAATACCTGCAAGTAATCAATGTATACTGATTTTGATGGATGACTATAGCTTAATATTTGTGTTGGGAATATTATATAGATGATTTTTACATAAAACTATAAAACAACATAAAGGTAATCTACATTTTATTTTTTCCACCTATATTCTATTTATTTATTTATTTATTTTTAACACAGAGTAATGCTGTGTTGCCCAAAGGTAATGTGGAGTAAGATTTAAATGTTTTACTTCTAATCTTTCCTCAATATGTAGTTAATAATAAACTATACTATTTAAGGCGATTAAGGAACTTAGTTTACTACCAAACCTAAGAATTTACTGTAATAGTTGATTTCAGTAGCCATAAGCACATTTGTTGAACACATGATAAATATACTATTTCATCCCCCAAATTTAAAGAATCAAGAAATGATGGAGAAAAAAAATCCAAGCAGTTGAATTTGGCATAGCAAAGAGCACAGGGCCAGGGTTGGTCCCAAAACCAAGCAGGTGGACAAGATTGCCTCTTAACTACTCTAATCTCCATAGCCCAGTATTTGAAATATGGGTGACCTCATTGCATGATTTTATTAAGTACTGTAACAGCACAATTTCCTTTCTCTTTTTTAACTTTGGAGAAGGCATATATATGGCTGTTGTGAACATTTAAAAATTATTTAAATATAATTATACAAAGTACACAAGAATGCTAAGCACTGGGAAACTGTACTTTAGTGTTTAGAACTTACATTACATCTGTCAAGAGTTACGGGAGATTTTAGGGAGGTAAGTCAAATCTAGCACACTTTAGCCTGAGCATGTAGCGTCTGCCTGTGTTCTGTGGGTAAACAGCACCATCACTTTTTACTCTCAGTGCCTGTTTGGAAAACAAGCACTAGGTTATTTGTAGGAGGCAGGTGTTTCCTTACTAGTAAAATCATTTACTCTAGCCATTTCCTGATTTAACAGATTAGGACACTTCATCAAACAATGACGTTTAGTTTTATGGCCTATTATTTGTTTGATGTTCAAAGATCTGAAGACCAGGCAACAGCCACCAGAGATCAATAAAGACCATGAGATAATATGTGTGTGCTTAAATTAGGGACAGCATCTGACGCTGTTTCTTCCACCTCAAAGACTAGTGGGATGGTATGCTCCCATCCTGCTGCTTTCGCACTGGCATGAGGAAATAATGTCATTCAGATGGCATTTCCTCCTTCTGAACAGATATTCAGAACCACATTTTATACGGAAAGTTATTGAATGTGCACACCTGTAACACTCTCCAAACAAAAGCCCTATACATCCCATTCAGCTATCCGGTTACACAGTCCAGGCCCTCCGTGAGATTTATGTCAGCTCTTTGAGCTGTCAGAAGAATATTCCCTCGGGGGGTACAAGACATCAAATCTTCAAGGCTTGCGATCCCAGCAGGTTTAATAAAGAAAGAAGAACAGATGTCAATTTAAAAGGGGGAGACTATGGAATTAATTGTGAAACAAAAAGTGACACACTGAGCAACCTTTTCTTTCAATATAAACAATATCAGTAACGATTGCAATATGAACAAATGCAGTTATTTTTCTTCTAGAGATTATTTTAAACAAGTCATGTTTATACTAAGAACCGCAAAATGGATTCTGGTTATTTTATTTAAAGCGAGGTCAATTGATAGCTCTTGGAAAGGGAATAGCTGCAGTCACCATGCCTAATAAAGAGGTTTCAGTCTCCTTTTAGAGGTGAACTACAACAGGAATTGCCAGCAGGTTAATAATAAAGATGGAATTATTACAGACACTTAGGCATTGCCTTCCTAAAACAATGCATTGACTCCCCTCTTGACCTCAAAAGGGAACAAAAGTCAAGATGAAAGTGTGGCCTCTCCATCTTTGTTTTGCATCTGCCTCCTTTCTTTCAGGTTACTTAGTTATCATGGTTCCTCATCCAAGACAAATCTATCTAGCAGCCAGTGTCACCTACTGTATCTCAGAGACTTTCAAACCAGCACCACCACAGTAGGATCTTACTGTCAGTTTTATATTGTCCTTGCTCCAGACCCCACAAAAAAGCTAAACAGTTTCCAGTTATTGTTCTGAAACTTGGACTCTAAGAACAGCAGAGCCTAGCAGGACAGAGCCTTGGAGCACAAACAAGCTTCTCTAAGGAGTCAGCTTGTCCCCTCAAGCAATAAAGACTTCTTCAGATCATCCTGCAGAACTAGAGCTGAGATATTGACCACAGGGTGGTTGGAACTACTTAACTATGCATAGTATTTGCTGCCTCCCTCCCCCACAGAATGCTTTCTCTGACTAAGCCTAAAGCTCTTGTTCCTGCCCAGAACATGGGGCTGGGTTCACTGAGCCACTTCTGTTCCACCGATTAAGTCTCCTTTGGTTTTCACTACTACTGGACTTTGCAGTGTGTTAGGAGGTAGCAAAGCCTTTATTCTGTGAATGCTGCAATGTGAGCTTTTACCCTAAGCTCCAGTTACAAAACCAATTCTCATATTTCTTTCCTTTAGTCTAGTCCATGAGAAAGGTTGATAGCAGAACCTTAGTTTACTCGGTGGTTAAAAACTCAAGAAAACAGTAGAAGAAAAGGCTGTCTGGGTTTGTCTCTCCATGGCACACTTCTCAGGTGTGCTCCTAGACACCAGTCCATCCTGTTCCACAGGCCAGCAGATCAGAGGAAAGTTGGCACAAACAGCAAGAGAACATTGGGCCAGAAAGGTGTTCCACAATGGAAGATAAGCCAGAGGTCTTCCCAGGGCACAGTGGATGAACAGCACACCCAGACTAGCCTCACCCAGTGCCTTACACACTAGACAAGACTTCCAGGTTTGTTTTTTGGTAAGCAAAATATTTAGGGAACTACACTTTTCAGCAATAGAAACTGAAATACTTCAAGAAAAACTATTTCCCCTTCCTATCCAGATACCATTTTTAGATATAAAATATACTAAACATCTTGCATTGAACTAGAATGAATAAAAAATAATTACAATTATTCATAATAAAAATGAAAAAGCACACAAACATAGATTAATATACATAAGAAGAAATCCTATTTTGCAAATGGTGACCACACTCTATCCTATGCATCTCTTGGCTGTGTTAAGCTCCTAGAGGGCAGAGTGCCTAACTATTCCCAGCCTCATCATATTAGCTAATAGGATGACTTGTCCAATGTAAGCATTGAAAGGATATCTATTGAGAAACTAGTTGGACACAAAAGATCTGTTACAAAATGGATTGAGAATGCCACCATACATACCACGGTTAGCTTTAGTTTATATATATTTTAATGGAAGGGTAAATCTCATTTTCTATTATATGCATATTTTATAAGTGGATTCATTTGGCAAATATTAAAATAACAAAACTATCAATAAAACCTTTGTTACTTCTACTTTTACTTTCCATGTCTTATAGTAAAACATTTCATAATTGAAAATTTTCAGTCAGAAATCTGTATGTTGCTATCTAAAGTATTAATAACCTTTTAGTTATTGCTGATAATAGAAATGTTAAAATACATTGATGAAAATATGCATGACTCTGACTACTAAGAAACTGTTAAGTTTAAGTAGTCAATGCTTTCACTGATTTAGGGTTTTTTGATTACATATTCAAAGTTTTTATTACATGGATGATACACAAGAATGCAATGTAAATCCCAATTACTTCAAACTTGTAGAAATAAAACATCAAAGTGTTTGTAAAAGCAATCCAGTCAACGATGCTCTTCACTCATCCAACAGAACACAAAAATAGAGCCTTAATGTTGGTGTGAATAATAACTGAACCAAAGACACTGTTCATAAACATGAAAACTTTGATTAGATTGGTTAGATGAAATTACATTAGAAACAAATAATTCTTTATAAGATGGAATAAATACATTACTTTAATAAATCAGCTCCCCTTAAATGCTTAAGTTGTTATTTTAAATGCTATAATTTCCAATCAAACGTATTACCTTTTTCTCATAGGTATGTTTTAAATGGTTCTTCTCCATGTGAAACTTATTTTCTTGATCCTGTGAATGATAAATGATGATTTTTAGTATGTTTAATATTACCTCTAACGACAATAAAATTAGTGACCCAATAAAAGCAATGAATGTACTTCGTCAAACTTCTCTTCAAAGTTTTGCATGTTGTTTATCGCTAAGAGAGCCCTAAGCACCCAATTTTCTAAGTCACAAGAAGGGACAGCAGCAGGTTAACATTATAAGACATAAACCTTAGCTGTATGAAGATGCTGCTGTCCTCAAGTACAAGAATCACTGTGACCTTTACGATTATTAGAAGACTAGGAATGAGCAACTAAGTCAAAATGTCAAGGATATGAAGTTACTTCATATCCACATTCTTGATGCTCTTTGAGAGAAAAATAATGCTATGAGAAAAAGAGAAAGGGAAGGGAAGACAATGGAGTTTGAAAACTTAAAAGGGAAAATTTTTCTAAAATAAAACATTTACATAAGACATTTTTCTACATCAAACAAACATTTGATAGCATACTACACTAATAAGATGTAGAAAGAACAGCAAATAATGTATACATATTTATGTAACTTAATACATCCCCTAATCACACCAGTTATTGAGTGCATACCAAATAATAAACACTAGAACCTAATTTTTAAAATATTTAACAAAGGGACTAGAGAGATGGCTCAGTGGTAAAGAGCACTGACTACTCTTCCAGAGGACCCAGGTCAATTCCTAGCACCATATGGCAACTCACAACTGTTGGTAACTCTAGTTCCAGGGTATCTAATACCCTCAAACACACGTGAATGCATGCAAAACACCAATGCACATAAAATAAATCTTTTAAAAATATTTAATTTATATTTAATACATCATTATTTTATACATTTAATATATCTTAATAATTTATTTTAAATTAGGACACAACATATTAGATATCATTGTGGCATTTGAACGAAGCATTTTAGTAGAATGTCCTTCCCTCTCACATTCCCCGCTCCTCTGCTACTCATAGCCCTCCACCCCCGTTCTCACCCTGTGTCTTTACCTCTTTCATGCTCCATAAACGCTTTTCCCAGCTACCTTTACCGTGCCTTGGTCTCCTTTCTTGTTTTTTAGGTTTTACCCACATTCCTACACACACAGATGTACACATTAAGGGCTAGGAACTACATATATATGAGAGAAAACATCCAGAACTTATATCTATACATTTAGGTCATCCTACTTGATATTAGAATTTCCAATTTCATCTACTTCCCTGAAAATTTCAAGATCTCATTCTTAAATCATCCAAGGTTTTATTTATAAACTAATCTCAAAAAGGAGATCTTTCAAATCATCTGTCTTTTATTCTCTATGTCAGCATCTCTGACTGTGAGGTGAAGGCCAGGAGCACAACCATAGATGACTACGTCCACAGGGCTTTTTCTAAGTTACTTTTTAAACTGACTCTCATTTCTGAACACAGATCAAGAAGGTAAAGGAACTGGGTCACTGATCTGGCTAACAAACAAGACTTACTTTTGCTTGCTGTTTCCTCTGAAGCTCTGACTCCTGGACCTGCTGTTTTAATTGACAGATGTTCTGTTCTAACTCTTCAATCACACCAGATGTCTGTGAGGATTGCAGAACAGAGAGCAGAACATTGACTTTTGTACCGTTCCACACTTCTGGCTGACATAAAGCCTATAATTTACCCCTAAAAGTTCAGTCAGAATTTAAGTTATTTATAAACCTGAATAAAAGAATATTTTAAACATAATTTTAAACTTAAATCTACTTTAAGTATACTGTCTGATAGTCAATGAGCTGAGCAGTAACTAGAATACCAGTTGAAGACAAAAATTAATATTTTGAAGTAAAAATGTAAAGTAAAATCTGTGTAGTATTTAAAGCTACGAAAATGTAACACTGAATTAAAATTCTATAGAAATTTTTAAAAGTTAAAAATAAGAATAAAATAAAGCAAACATTTCAAAGTAACACCACTGTGTGTGTGCAGTAGCACTTCAGGAAGCTTTTTGTCAGAATTCCTTCTTAAAACTTCATTACCAGGGCATGTGTTGAGCAGAACCAGGCTATTAAGTGCTGTGTCAGCTAAGAGACATTCAGTGTTTTCGGTGTTCTAAACAGCAGCAAATGTTTTGAAGTCTTGTGATTTCAAGAACAAAATGTAAAAGGGGCTAATTTCAAAAGGAAACAATTGGCTGCTCCATCGCTGTCCACTGCTGAACACTCATGAAATGTGGTTACCCACACGTACAGTACCTTAGAAGCTGAAAGTGCGTGCTCTTGTTTTAGGAGGTTTATGTCGGAATCGTATTTGGTTTTTAATAATTTCACATTTTTCTCATAATCATTTGCCAGATGTTCTTTCTCTTTATGTAGTATGTTACGCCTAAAACAGTAGGATAAAAATAACTTTCTATATTTTTAGAACCATTCTCTAGAATGGATATCTTAGTCAACTAAATTCAAGAATATTATCTTTCAATATATGAAGTAAGTATCCATATTTTCATCAACAGATTTCAAACATTATGTTCTAAAATACTTTTAGAAATGTGTAAATACTCCTATTTAGGTGGGACCACCCTAAGACTTACTACACAAGTGTCTGACTCTATATTTATAAGGTCAGTCAGAGCACTGTGCCCCACAGACAATGACTCAGCACTACCTTGTCTTTAGCTCCTGGAGTTCACTACATGTTATCTGGTAGCATCTCTCAAGCTCCATTTTTTCTTGAACCAGTTTCTGCCTCTGTAAATTGCTGTTCTCTGCCTCCCCCGTCAGCTGCTGGACACGGCCCTCCAGTTCTTTGATCATGTGGTTCTGAAAGAACAAGTCATTAGGAAAGTCTCTAACTAGCTTTTCAAGTATGTGGACCAGTGAGCATTCGGAAGAAACATATTGCCTATTAGAATATGAAAGTCAAAATCAATATTAGAAAAATATAAATCTTTGAACTAACCAAAACTTGTAAAAATAATTTTTTACCATAAAATTACCAGCATGCTTACACATATTCAACCATTCACTCATTCATGGACTGTTTACTAAGTCAGACAATTTTCCATGTGAGCAAAGAAGACAAGGCCCACTCCTCAGACAGCCCCCAATCCCACTCTGCCCCTCATTATAGTTTAGATTTGCCCTTTTCTCTCACAGTTTTAATAATGATATTTCAAAACTAAATCCATAACCCTCTATATTAATGCCAGGAATACCACATCACATATTCATGATTAGCAGGTATACAGAAATGTTTTATCCCATAAGTCCTTACTCATTTTTTCTGTAATGGTTTTTCTATTTCAATTAAAGCTGTTCTTTATTTTTCAAAAGCATCATTCAAATAAATTGCCTCTTTATGAATTGGTATTTAAATTATTTTGAATTCATCACTTTGGCAGGACTGGTTTGAAAGCCCAAACAAAGGTGCTTATAAACTTCTAGGTGCTTCATTCAACATAGCGCCAGACCAGCATTAGCTGAGAGACAACTAGTTTCCATTTTTACAACTACACTTTTAATAAGTGCAAGTAGGAAAGCTTAGTGTGGGATTTCTTTTCTACTGTTTCTCTATGGCACAGAGTTAAGACAATGTTTAAACATTACTGTTAAAAACCAACACCTTTCTTCATTTTTACCTTTTCTTCAATAAAACTGAACAGAAAGCCGGGCGGTAGTGGCACACACCTATAATCCCAGCACTCAGGAGGCAGAGGCAGACAGATCTCTGTAAGTTCGAGACCAGCTTGGTCTACAGAGTGAGTTCCAGCACAGTCAGAGATATACAGAGACATCTGTTGCAAATATATATGACGTTATGTCTAATGTTCTCCAAACTACCCTGGCTTCCTACAGTAACTGTATGACACAAAAACTAGGACTCTTCTGATATCCAATTTGAAGTGGTAGAATCAAGGGGATCTGTATTCCTTCTTTCTGGGAACTGATGAAAAAGAAAGAATAGGAAGGAACCCTAGAACTGCAACTCCACCTTAGTGACCCTAGCGAGGAACTTCTGTTCACGAGGGCATGGCTTATAGAACACCACTCTCCCATTAAGAACACCTAAAAACACAGGAATAAATCTAAAAAAAATGTGTTAGAGGAGGCCCAAGGCAGACTGGATGTAAGGAAGATGAAGAAGAACCACAAAAGATGAGTTAGAATTTGCTAAGTTGCCCCCACTAGGTATTTTCTAGAGGTATTTTCTAATCTTGGAGAATGAGTGAGGACTGGACAAGAAACTCAAAGCAGAGGGTGGCCAACTTGAGACAGCAAAAGCTCTGAGATAACACTGCACAGAGTGAGGGTTGGGTCTCCTATATAAAGATAGGAGTCAAGAATTTCAAAGTCAAGGCAAATATTACCCAGAATAAAAGAAATAAACGAGTGGTCATTATAAACTGCTAGAAAATGACCAAAGACATAAACCAAGACCAAGGGGGTGAATTACTACAGATAAACCTACAGACTTTGCTTAAGGACTAACAACTGAATGTTGTGAAGAGAGAAACACAGACTACTTTTTTTACAAGAGAAAGAAAAAGGATGAGAGGGAAAGAAATCTCCTGTTTCGGTGAAGAAAGTGGCAGACATCAAAACAGTATTGTGATCTCAGATGTCCAGTGTCACTGGAGATTAATAACAAAGATAAAGTAAACTTGAAATGTTAATTTGGGTACTGATCAACTGTTAAAATTTCATGGAACCTTAAAAGGTATCTGTGAGCTCAAGATGTAGTTGTTCACTGCCCCTGCTATAAAAAGCAAGTGCTCACAAGTGGCTCCTTGTCATTTTCCTATGGATGCCACGGTTTGAACTGGTGGCCCCTTCCTCGGACACCTGTAGATTCTGTAAATCCCAAATACTAACAAGGACCCTGGTGACAGATGCGCACACATCCTTACTTGTCTCCATTCATTTGAAACTGCTGTTTATGCTCCAATAAGAGGAGAGCAAATATTGGGGATATGGAGAAATTTAAAATCTTGTATAATACTGGCAAGAATATTATATTGAAATATTATACTGAGAGAAGTAACCTAGGTCCCAAAAGACAAATACTGTATATCCTCTCATGCAGATCTTATACTGGAATGTTCAGATAAATGGACTTAAGTTGGCATGCCAATAAGAGCCAGAACAAAGGACCATGAGAGGTTACAAGGGGATCAGTGAGGTGAGGGTGGTGGGAAGACTAGACAAGGAAACATTTAAAGGCGGTGTGGGTAGGATCCCCCTCATCTCCTCATCCCTCACATCTGCCCTCTGTGCTTGCAACCTTCATCCCAAAACAAACCAATTTTAAAAGAAAAACCAAAACCCACACAAAATAAAGAAACAAAAAAGAGAGACAGACAGACAGAAGAATCTTGTCTGGGTGCCATAGGGTGACCCACTGAGTCACACAGTTTACCCTTGAGTCTATAGTCATCTGTGTTAAGTGTTCATTGCCACAAGTCATTGGTCTGGCTCTAGGCCTCTGACTTTACCTATGATGCCACCACCACCAATAATGAGCTCTCACTGGGGCTCTCCCTGGATATCCTTGGTTGTCCTGTGTCCTGGAGATCCTGTTGTTTTAGAACTCACCCCCTTTACCAGCTCTTAACAGTTCATAGACGAGGTATGTTGGGGTAGGCCAACACATAGGCCTGGTTAGGGTCTGTGATGATGTCCATGGTCTGTGTTAGTACAAGAGGTCTCTGGAATCATGCCCCACCCTTCACTGGCCCTGGGATTGCTGCTCTTACCACTCACTGGATATTACAGCCAAAGAGCTGGCCCTGCCTCCCCCAGGGGAGAGCTGGCCCCCCACACTTTGGAAAGACGGCCCTATCTCTCACTACAGGCATGCACATCACCTGAACAGCACACTAGAGTCGAGCCTAAGAATCAGAAAGCAGGAGAGCTGATTCCTCTCCCCTCCATGTGGTGGCATAGGTGGAAACGATTGCCCCACCCCCACCCCTTGCTAGATAGTTTTATGTCAACTTGACACAAGCTAGTTATATGAAAGGAGAGAACTTCAATTGAGAAAATACCTCCAGAAGTTCCAGTCATAAGGCATTTTCTTAATTAGTGATTAATGAGGGAGGGCACAGCCCACTGTAGGTGGTACCATCCCTGGGCTGGTGGTTCTAGGCTCTATAAGAAAGCAGGCTGAGCAAGTCATGAGGAGCAAGTCAGTAAACAGCACCCCTCCATGGTCTCTGCATCAGCTTCTGCCACCGGGTTCCTGCCCTGCTTGAGTTTCTGTCCTAATTTCCTTCAATGTATGTAAGTCAAATAAATCCTTTCCTCCCCAAGTTGCTTCGGTGATGGTATTTCATCAAGCAATAAAAACCCAGACTGAGACAACTATAACACACAAAAGCCTGTACATAAATAAACACATATAGTTTAAAGAGATTTCCTTATCTGGGATAACAATGCTCCCTCCAACAGACAAATCCTATCTAAAAAAACTCCAACTCTAAGCGTGAGAGTCCCTCTTTTGTGTTGCTGGTCATTTTTACCCAAGAGACTCCCAAAACCTTATATATTGCTGCTCTTGTCTTTGTTTCCCCAGAGGTAGAAGGCAAGTCTCTACAGTCAAAGACACCATCCATTTCAGCCCAGAGGCTCCAAAGCTGGTGCCAACCTAAATGGCTCCTCTCCAAGGTCTGGTTTTCATGGTCCAGACGGAGCGATGGAAGCTTCCAAAGCAGGTAAGAACCTCCCCCCACCCCAAACAACCATGACATTTACAAACCACAACAACTACCAGCAGAACACTGTAATGTTAAGGGTGCAGTAGTGGTTAAGAATACCTTAGTAGAGCCGGGCGGTGGTGACGCATGCCTTTAATCCCAGCACTCGGGAGGCAGAGGCAAGCATATCTCTGTGAGTTCGAGGCCAGCCTGGTCTACAAGAACTAGTTCCAGGACCAGCACCAAAAGCTACAGAGAAAGCCTGTCTCGAAACCACCAAAAAAATAAATAAATAAAGAATACCTTAGTAGTAACTGACGGCTCTCTAACTGACTTAAGACTCACTCAACAAAAAGGAAACCATGCCTGGCACTGGAAAACCAACCAACTTCCCACGGCTTGTGAAGTCATGGACACTGGAGGAGAGCCTACAACCACGACTTCACTAACCCAGCGTGATTCTGGCTACATTCTAAATATTTGTCCTTATGCCCACAGGTAAGTGTAGTCCTCAACCCTCATGAAGGATATTTCTTTCTGCAGCAGACAGAGACCATTACAGAAAACCACAATCAATCAAAATGCAAAATTGTAGAGACAAGCCCCAAGAGGACATGAATTTGAAAGGTAGCAGGGCTAGTACATGGGAGGGTTTGGAGAGGAACAGAAGTTATATTATAATCTAAACAAAATAATTAAAAAAGAAGGCCTATAGGTATGAATGAAGTACCTTAAGAACAATAATATTTGGCCAAAGTCATCTTTAAAAAGAACATAAAGAGCTTAAAGGATATAAAATAGTGCAGCCCTAAAACTAGGATAAGAAACCTGAAAGAAAGGCTGCTAATGCAACATCCTATTTCGCAGGCTCTAGAAGACAATATAGGGGAATCTAGTGGTACACAACAGAACCAGGGACAGGTTCTGGGACCACAGGAAATGAAAGGTTACCTTAGATACACATTATAGCTTCCCACATTGGGAGCTTCTGGCTGGCAATTGTTTGCACTTCTTGAAGTGGACATTGTTTATAAGCAGAAGTTACTATAGGCATTAGATTAGAAATTTAGTTTCTGATTATGGGGAAATTTGAATTTGGCATATATAGAGCAAGAAATAACAGCGAGGGCAGCTGAGAGGTTTTTGGAAGAGTCCAGAGATGAGGCATCAATGGCCTGGACTCAACTCGTAGAAACAGAAGAGAACAGGAAAAGTTTCAGAGAAATAAAAACACAATTCAAAAAAAAAAAAAACTAAATAAGCAAGAAGTGAAAAAAGCACCAGTCTTTCTGGTTTGACTCTAATGTGCTACGAGATTGATGAAAAAGACTAGAATTAAGAAAATATATTTAGGGGCTGGAGAGATGGCTCAGTGGTTAAGAGCACTGGCTGCTCTTCCAAAGGTCCTGAGTTCAATTCCCGGCAACCACATGGTGGCTCATCAACCATCTGTAATGAGGTCTGGTGCCCTCTTCTGACCTGCAGACATACAGACAGAATATTGTATACATAATGAATAAATATTTTTAAAAAAAGAAAATATATTTAAAAAGAGAGAAAGTTGTAAAAACTACACGATCTTGGTATGAAGTACTATAGATACGATTTCAGTAAGTCTTAGGAAGTATGGGTGTTTATTTCCAACCTCTAAGAGATTAATAACATAAAAATGCAGAGTAGAGGACCAGGGATACAGTTCAGTGATAGGTCACTTGCCTACACTCAGTTCCTAGCACAGGATAAAAAACACCACTTAGGACTAGAGTTAGTGTTTTAGTATTTGTTTAAAAATAGAAAGTTTATCTATGAGACTCCGATTAGAAATTTACTGCCAATGTCAAAAGATATAAATTGCCTAGACAAAATTACAATAAATGGTCATAAAATAGAACAAGACTCAACAAAAAGCAAAATGGTTAAAAGCATAATAATATAACAGAGGACGTTATTCTCCCTGACAGTCTGGTCTTCCATCCTAGGCAGGTCTTGAACTCTACCTGGCTTAGTTATTAAATCAGGAACTTCTCACAAACTCTGTGCAGCACTGATGAATTCTCAATTCAAACCTGCTATTTCCACGATTCGCTTCCTTTATTATTATGTACAACGAAATCTGAACATGCAGTTTAAAATTCAATATTCAGAATGCTTCAAAGTTTCAAAACCAGAATGAAATCTGACAATGACCTCTTAGATCTAAAGTGCACTTTTCTTTCCAAATAGACAAAAATAAAAATTCTATTGTGAAACAGATTTATCTATTTGTATAATTACAGATTTTGATGTCAAAAGTGGCTCAATTTTTAAAGTATCTGGAAATCTGGACTAGGTTTGTCGACACCTACAGTTACTGAAGCCTCGCTCTTGTGCGACCACTGCTCTCCAGTTTCATGTTCCTCCCACCATTAGCCCACACCCTTAAAATCCATTTCCAAATATCCCCAGACTTCTGCTTGAATGAACTAGGAAACTCACTAAGCTCTTTAGTAGTCTAGTGTCCCTTCTCATGGACTGCACTTTCTACCTCCCCACTAAGGGCCTTTAGCCTTCAATCTAGTTATAGGTCTAGAGACACCTATGGGTGGGTCCTGAGGGACATCAGTATTATCTTTACTGGACATTTTTAATGAGATAAAATTAAGTAAAAAGATTATGTCAGGGCTGGAGAGATGGCTCAGTGGTTAAGAGCATTGCCTGCTCTTCCAAGGGTCCTGAGTTCAATTCCCAGCAACCACATGGTGGCTCACAACCATCTGTAAAGAGGTCTGGCACCCTCTTCTGGACTTCAAGCTTACACACAGACAGAATATTGTATACATAATAAATAAATAAATAGATATTTAAAAAAAAGATTATGTCAGCATAGATGGCCAATAGTAAAAGTAATACTCTTGCAAGCAGGTATACATTTTTATATGTGCTTATGTATGTTTTGTACACAACTTTTAAATTTAGTCCATTGAAGAATTCTGCTAAAAAAAAATCATAAACCTGTGTCTTACAGTAGCAATTCTCAAAATTCAACAAATTTCTGAGACCCTTTGATTCTCGGTAGGTCAGCAAGTTCAGATCTATTTTTAAATTACATGAAGACATTGATGTTTGTCTATGCAGTTTCTAGAGGTGACACTATATGAAATCATAATAGAATAAATGCAAAAGTGAATGAAAACCCAGTCACCTTCTATTAAGCCAGAGGTTAAGATTGACAAAAGTAAAAAGCAATGACATATCTCATTCAATTTCTTTTCTTTGTAAAATTTAATTTGTTTGTATATCTTTTCATGTTTGCACAGATATAATAAAACATTTATATTTGGTACTCAGACTGCAAGTATTAAATATTGTTACTTATGTTCATATGCAATGGTTTAATAGTTTTATTTTAAATGAATAATTAATTAAAGTTCTGTTAACTATGGTAAAACCCCAATAATACAGCAGACACCTGTGATATCAACAGCCAGGATGCTAAGGCAGTAGATGTTTAAGTTTAATGCCATTCTTGACTATAAACTGAAACCTTCTCTCAAAAAGCCCCAACAAATAAATAAGAAAACCCAGCAGCATAAACAAACAGCAAACAGCATGTATTAGCCATCCTGTTGTGGTTAGCTGATAATGAAAGTACCAAATTCACCCCTTTGAAAACCAGTTTCTATAAGAAATGGAAAGCACCAGAATAAGCATGTCTTTCTCTTTCGTAGACCTAATTATTTACTTTTCAGTATTTTCAATCTTAAAGTGGAAACAATTAAACATAATTTTTTACCTACTGTTCTTCACTGCACCTAACATACAAAGAGATACTAAAGCCAACGTCCAAGACTTGTAAGTAATGTGACTTTGTTATCTGTTTGCTTGCTTGGGGCAGTGCTGGAAACTAGACCCAAGGCCTTCCACAGTCTAAGCAAATTATTTACTACTAAGCTCAATTACCAGATGTAAGTGTATTTGAATGGAAGCAGAATGTTTTCAGAATTAGTATGAATCACTAGGTCACAGAGGGTCCCGAGTGCAAAGACAGTTGGCCTCACCTAAGGCTATGTGAAGACACTGGCACAGATCCACACAAGAACACGTGCTGATGACACAGCTTACAGCCGGGAGCCAAAGAATGTCAAGGACTGCCTAACCCCAAAGGAAATCAAAAGAGGCAAAAAAGGATCCTTCTCCCACAGCCCCTTCAAAGACCACAGGTTCTGCAAACACTGAGTTTTACCACATGGCTGGGAACTGTTAAGGCAATGTATCTTTGCCATTCTAGGTCATCTCAATTACAGTCGTTTATTATCCAGTACTGAGTAATTAATATACCCATCACATTGCAATGTTTATGTTTGTGTTTTTTAATGACAATACCCAGCATTAAACTGACAATAGAAGCAATTTGCTAAGAAGAATATATAAGTAAATTATTGTGGCAAATATTAATCAGTGTCTTTCTTGATAGAAGCATTATTAACAGGAGGGGTTTATACGTTTTACATTATTATATATGAATTTTTATTTAGCTATAGAGAAAATTAAATGATATTTTCAGGAAAATGATTCTAAGTTGGAATCATTATATGAAACAAAATAAACCAGACTTAGAAAGAGAAATACACTGTATCTTTTTCTCATATGCAAATCCTAGATTTAAGTGTGGGGATGTGCCCTTGAGTGTACCTGTCCATGTGTGTGCATTTGGGCATGTGTGTGTTTGTGTGTACTGTGTAAGAAACAGCAGGGAAGGAAGAGCTCTCGAGGGCGGAAAGAAAACAGGGGACTGGAACACATGTGAGAAGAGGGCAGCAGGGCTTCGGGAGAAGAAGGAAAGGGACAGCAAAAGAAGATAAGGGATGAGGGAGAGGAGTGGGAAGGCGGACAAAGAAGAACAAAATATGCATGAAATGCCACCCTGAAACCCACTATCTGTGGGCTTGTTTAAGCAACGAGCAAAATAATGACACTAGAGAAGCAGCTTTTCTTCGAACTGTAAGTTTGCATACCTTTTGAAATAAGAATAACTTTGCTTTAAAAACTACGATTGCCAGGTCTCTGTGAGTTTGAGGCCAGCCTGGTCTACAGAGAGAGTTCCAGGACAGTCTCCAAATCCAAAGCTACACAGAGAAACCTATCTTGAAATCCCCCACAAAAACTATGATACTATGATTGCCATCAATATTTAACATTTCATATAAGTTCTAGTCAACGGACAGCAGTGAAGTAAAATACTAGTTACATATGTTTAAAAGGCTAAAATCCATGACAAACATGTATAGCAAAAATGTATCTCTTAAAAATATTTATTCATTTACTTGTTTATTTATTTAATTGATGTGTCTGGGTGTCTTATGTACATGGATGTCTGTGCACCACATGTGTGCAGTGTCGTGGGAGCATTCGACCATCTAACACTGCAGTTACAGACAGTTGTGAGCTTCAGTAGAGCAGCCAGTAACTTACACAAGTCCTCCGTATGAGCAACAAGTGCTCTTAACCATTAAGCCACCACTCAAGCTCCCCAAAATAAGTAACTTTTAATAATGATGTCAAAAATATCATAAATAATATTCTGAAAAAGATATTCTCCAAACCCTATTTCTTTATGAATGTGGGGAGTTAATTCTAAATATAACCATCAAAGGAAAGGGTTCAGGCAGGACAGTTCTGCTCAATAAGGAAGATGGACATGCACACTGAGCATCAAGAGTGACTATAAGCCACAGTAATGATGTCAGCTAAGGCAGAGAAACTAGGTAGCTGTAAACCATGGAGAACTTCATTGAAGGGAAGTTAAATACACAATAGCCAAGGCAGATCAAGAGAGAGGAAGAAGGACTCAAAAGTGAAACTGGAAAAACAAGGTTAGTCATGCACGTGAAAACAATGAGATTAGATTTTAATCAGTAGTCACAAAAAAGTAACAACAGGAAAGATTAAAGACTCCTGTTAAAGAATAATTTAAAAACCTTTATATAGCGTATATATAGGCGAAAATCCTGCACTCTCAGTAGAGAGATTTGTTTAACAAGACACGAAAAAGCAGGACTTGTGTGGCAATGTGCAGGTGATACTTGCACTGAAGACTAGCCATAGCCACATAGTAAGTACCAGACCAGCCTGAGATGGGCAGAGCAACCTTGTTTCAAAAAAGGAAAGGGAAGGGAAGGAGAATGGGGGAAATGGAAGCAGAAGAGGCAGGTAAATAAGAAGGAAAAGGAAGGATATGAGTAGGGGAAGGAAGAAGGGAAGAGAAAGAAAGAAACAGAGGGAAATCAAGATAAAAGGAAGGAATAGGAAAACTGAAAAGAGATGAAGAAAAAAGAAGAGCCAAAAAGGAGTGGGGCTAGAGGCAGGGAAATAGGCAGGAGAGAAAACACAGAAAGACAGCAGGAATGAGGGTGGATAAAACTGATGAAGTTAGGGCTCCTTTCATTGAAAGATTACCTCTCCCTCTATTATAGGAACACTATCTCTCTCAAAAGTTATATTCCTTTTAGAATTGGTGAAGCCTCCATCTTACATATGGGAAGCTGCCAATGGGCCTTTTCAGGAGTCTCTAAAGTGAGGCTCACCATTTCCTCACGACATGAACAAACTCTTAGGTTGCTTTCTATTGCCAAGATAAAACACTAGGACCAAAAATGGAACATGGAGCCAGGAAGTGATGTAGAGGCCATGGAAGAATGCAGCTAACTGGCTTGCTCTTCACAGCTTGCTCAGCCTGCTTTCTTTCTTCTTTTTTTTTTTTGTGCTATTTTATTTTTTTATTCATTTATTAAAGATTTCTGTCTCTTCCCCACCACCGCCTCCCACTTCCCTCCCCCTCCCCCAATCAAGCCCCCCTCCCTCATCAGCCCAAAGAGCAATCAGGGTTCCTTGCCCTGTGGGAAGTCCAACGACCACCCACCTCCATACAGGTCTAGTAAGGTGAGCAACCAAACTGCCTAGGCTCCCACAAAGCCAATACGTGCAGTAGGATCAAAAAGGGGTACACTCATCCATTGCTGGTGGGAATGCAAACTCGTGCAACCACTTTGGAAAGCAGTGTGGAGGTTTCTTAGGAAATTTGGGATCAACCTACTCCTGGACCCAGCAATACCACTCTTGGGAATATACCCAAGAGAGGCCTTATCATACAACAAAAGTATATGCTCTACTATGTTCATAGCAGCCTGCTTTCTTATACAATCTCAGACCGCCAACCCAGGGGCAACACCATACATAGAGAAGTGGGTTCTCACACATCATTAAGAAAACAATCACAGGCTTGCCCATAGGCCAATCTCATAGGAGCATTGATATTCCTTCTCTCAAAAAACTCTAGCTTTTGCCGAGTTGACATAAAACAAAGCAGCACAAGCTCTTGTTGACCAATAAAAGAACTTGATCTCCTGCTTTCTCAAATCCATATCAGAATAACAAACCAAAGGGACATGAGTCCTCAGTCCAAAATAACTGAGGCTTGTGGAAGCTATATTGAAAGACAATGAATTTATTTTAAAAAAGCAATGTAATTGTGATTGGGATTTCCCTCTATATGCTGTGATTACCATTGAAGAATAAAGGAACTACTTTGGGCCTATAGCAGAGCTACAGGGGAACAGAGCTAGGCCAGGAAAACTAAGCTGAATGCTGGGAGAGAGAATGCAGAATCAGAAAGAAGCCATGTAGCCACCAGAGATGGACACTGGAACTTTACCCAGTAAGCCACAGCCATGTGGCAATACATAGATTAATAGAAATGGGTTAAATTAATATATAAGAGTTATCCAATAAGAAGCTAGAGCTAATGGGCCAAGCGGTGAGTTAATTAATACAGTTTCTGTATGATTATTTCAGTTCTGGGTGGCCAGGACAAACAGGCAGCCTGCTACTACACAACTGTCCAAGATTGCTTTCTGCCACTGTGATAAACACCATAACCAAAAGCAATGCAAGAAAAAGGGGTTATTTCAGCTTATACTCCTAGGTCACAGTCCATCCCTGAGGGAAGTCAGCTCAAGAACACAAACAGGAGGTAAAACAGAAACAAGAATGTTGGTTATTGGATCACTCATTAACTCATGCTTAACAATTCTTATATATATAAAACCTACCTACTTAGAGTCAGTGCAACCCATAAAGGACTGGATCTTCCCACATCAATCATCAATCTAAACAATTTATCACAGACATGGTCACAGGACAATCTGATCTAAACAATTCTTCAACTGAGGTTTCTTCTACCCAGGTGACTCTAGAATATACCAAGTTGACAGTAAAAACTAACAAGGACAATAATATATATCATGTTATGGTTCATAATATATAGTACATTATAATAGTCTAAATATAGTTAGAACAAATAGATCTAAACTAACAAATATATTCAAGATGCTATTAACAAATTAACTGGTGAGAAGGGATTTTTTAGAGTCAAATGAAAACACTTGGCATGAAAAAGTAGTTTAAATAAAAAGTAAAACAGACATAATATGCAGGAGCAAACCTATTAAAGGATGAATTGATGAGGGTAGAATCAAAGAAGCTTTCAAAAAGAGAAATGAAGAACAGTGAGAAACTGCAAGAATAGAAAACACAAAATAAGACCTAAGAGACAGAATGAAAAGCTCCTTTTTAAAAAATAACTTCTATGAATACATTTCTCATAACAAAAGAAAGAAAAATATTAAAGAGATCAAAACAATGACAAATGCCATTTCTAAAACACTATAGAGACATTTAGCATGTGATGTGGGATTCTCTTCTGTATGCTGTGAATACCATTCATTAATAAAAAAGTTGTTTTGGGCCTGTGATAGAGTAGAACAGAGCTGGTGAAAAAAACTAAACTGAATGTGAGAAATGAGGCAGAGTCGGGGAGAAGTCATGTAGCCCTGAGGGAGATAGTTGCTAGACTTTACCTGGTAAGCCACAGCCACGTAGCAATACACAGATTAATAGAAATGGGTTAAATTAAGACATACGAGTTAGCAAATAAGAAGCTAGAGATAACGGGCCAAGCAATGGTTTAATTAATACAGTTTCTTTCGGGAGTCTGGGTGGCCAGGAAACAAACAAGCAGCCTCTTACAACAAGCATGCATAAACCCTGGGGATTTGCAAGTATTTCAAACTACTTATTCATTCGGGAAGCACTAGGGCCCAAATTTTTTCCTAACATCACCTTATAGGCATGGCCCCACTGTTTTCTGGCATTGAACACTGAGTTAAAAAGTCTAAAGGCATCTTGATACTCTTTGTCTCATAAGCAACTCAGTTTTTCATTGGGAGGAAGTGGTGCTTGTAAAGCTGTAAGTCTGCTACCCAAAGGGATTCGGAAGCTCTAGAAATTCTGTTCACCACAGCCAGCAAACTACGGCAAACTCTGAGACTGTTTCTTCTCTCCAGAAGATCACCAGTGTTCTCCTGGAGTTACAAGTAAGACGAGCCTGTGCTCCACAAGCTGGAAGAGACCATCCACACCTGCTGTCTGCTCTTGCTTAGTCGCTCAGTTTAAAAAGTTGCATCAGGTGGATGATGGTTCTGATGTGTTCTTAGATTCGATTTGCCAGTATTTTGTTTAGTATTTTTTGTATCAGTGTTCATGAGTGAGATTGGTCTGTAACTCTCTTTCATAGTAATGTCTTTATGTGGTTTGGGTATCAGGGTAATTGTAGCCTCATAAAAAGAGTTTGGCTGTGTTCTTTCTGTCTGTTGTGTGGAACAATATGAGGAGCATTGGTATTAGTTCTTTGAAAGTCTTATAGAACTCTGAGCTGAAACATCTGGTCCTAGGCTTTTTTGGGGGTGGGAGACTTTTGATGACTGTTTTAATTTCTTTAGCAGTTATAGGTCTGTTTAATTTGCTTATCTGGTCTTGATTTAATTTTGGTAAGTTTTCCAATTTTGTGGAGGACAGGTTTTCAAAATATGACCTGATAATCCTCTGTATTTTCTCCATGTCTGTTGTTATGTCTCCCTTTTCATTTCTGATTTTGTAAATTTGTGTGTTCTCTCTCTCTGTCTTTTGGTTAGTTTGGATAAAGGTTTGTCTATTTTGTTGATTTTCTCGAAGAACCAACTCTTTGTCTCATTGATTCTTTGTATTGTTTTCTTTGTTTCTATTTTGTTGATTTCAGCTCTCAATTTGATTATTTCTTGCCAAGTAGTTCTCCTGGGTGACTTTGCTTCTTTATGTTCTAAAGTTTTCAAATGTTCTGTTAATTCACTAGTGTGGGATTTTTTCAGCTTCTTTGTGTAGGCATTTATTTTGTGTGTGTGGGGGGCATTCAGTGCTATAAATTTTTCTCTTAACACTGCTTACATTGTGTCTCATAAGTTGGGGTATGTTGTGTGGTTATTTTCATTAAATTTTAGGAAGTCTTTAATTTCTCCCTTTATTTCTTCATTGACCCATTGATGATTCAGGTGAGCATTGCTTAATTTCCATTTGTTTGTGGGCTTTCTGGAATTAGTTTTGCTGTTGAATTCTAGTTTTAAGCCATGGTGATCCGATAAGATCCATGGGTTTATTCCACTTTTTTTTTTTTTTTGTATCTGTTGTGGTTTGTTTTGTTACCAAGTATGTGGTCAATTTTTGAGAAGGTCCTATGGAGGTGTTGAGAAGAAGGTATATTCTTTTCTGTTTGGATAGAATATTCTATCAATGTCTGTTAAGTCCATTTGAGTCATAACATCTGTTAGTTCCCTTATTTCTCTGTTCATTTTTTGTCTGACTGATCTGTCCAGTGGTGAAAGTGGAGTGTTGAAGTCTCCCACTATTAGTTTAATGTATGATTTAAGCTTTAGAAGTGTTTCTGTTACATATGAGGGTACTCTTGTATTTGGGGCATAGACTCAGTGTTGAGATTTCCTCTTGATGGATTTTTTTCTGTGACTAATTTGAAATGTCCTTCTTTGTCTCTTTTGATTGATTTTAGTTTGAAGTCTATTTTGCTAGATATTAGAATAGCTACACCAGCTTGTTTCTTAGGTTCATTTGATTGAATTTTTTTCCCAAACCTTTACTCTGAGGCAATTTCTGTCTTTGAGGTTGAGATGTGTTTCTTGTATGCAGAAGAAGAATGGATTCTGTTTTCTTATCTAATCTGTTAGCCTGTGTATTTTTGTAGGTGAGTAGAGTCCATTTATATTAAGAGATATTAATGACTGGTGATTGCTATCTCCTGTTAATTTAGTTTTCATTGTTGGTGATGTAATTTGTATGTTTTCCCCTTCTTTGGGATTTGCTGCTGTGAGATAATCAATTGTCTGTGTTTTTGTTGATGTAGCCAACTTTCATGGGTTGGAGTTTTCCCCTTCTAGTACTTTGTGTAGGGCTGAGTTTGTGGCTAGGTATTGGTTAAATCTGATTTTGTCATGGAATATCTTGTTTTGTCCTTCTACAGTGATTAAAAGTTTTGCTGGGTATAGTAGTCTGGGCTGGCATCCATGGTCTCTTAATATCTACATAACACTTGACGAGGACCTGCTGGCTTTCATTGTCTCCATTGAGAAGTCAGGTGTAATTCTGATAGGGTCTGCCTTTATATGATACTTGGCCTTTTCCCCTTGCAGCTCTTAATATTCTTTCTTTATTCTGTATGTTTAGTGTTTTGATTATTATGTGGTGAGGGGACATTTTTTTTTGATCCAGTCTATTTGATGTTCTGTAAGCTTCTTGTATCTTCATAGGTATATCTTTCTTTAGGTTGGGAAAGTTTTTTTTCTATGATTTTGTTGAATATATTTTCTGTGCTTTTGAGTTGAACATCTCCTTCTTGTATACCTATTATTCGTAGGTGTGGTCTTTTCATAGTTAAAGACCTCGAAAGAACTGTACTCAACTTCATATGAAAAAGCAAAAAACCCAGGATAGTCAAAACAATCCTGTACACTAAAAGTACTTCTGGAGACATCACAATCCCTGACTTCAAACTGTACTACAGAGCTACAGTACTGAAAAAAGTCTGGTATTGGCATAAAAGGACCATTGAACCGAATTGAAGACCTGGATATTAATTCACACACTTTCGAACACCTGATTTTTGACAAAGAAACAAAAAATATCAAATGGAAAAAAGAAATGGTGCTGACCTAACTGAATATCAACATGTAGAAGAATAAAAATAGATCCATATTTATCACCATGCACAAAACTCAAGTCCAAATGGATCAAAGACCTCAACATAAAGCCAACCACACTGAACCTCTTAGAAGAGAAAGTGGGAATGATAGAGGGAGGTCATTGAGCAATAAAGAAACTGCTTGGCTGGCCCTGATAGGTTAGAACATCAGTGGGAGGAGTAAACAAAATAGGATGCTGGGCGGAAGAGGAAGTGAGGTCAGACTCTGCTCTGCTCCCGGAGAGACCCGACAGCTCTGCTCTCTGGAGCAGAGACGCCATGCTCAGCTCTCCCGGGTAGACCCGACAGCTCTGCTCTCTGGAGCAGAGACACCAGGATGGACGGAGGCTAGAATCTTCCCGGTAAGCGCACCTTGGGGTGCTTACACACATCATTAGAAATGGGCTAGTCCAGGTGCGAGAATTAGCCTGTAAGGGCTAGAGTTCATGGGCCAATCAGTCTTTAAATGAATACAGTTTGTGTGTTGTTATTTCAGGCATGAGCTAGCCAAGCGGCCAGGGTGTTGGAGACGCAGCCCCGCCGCTCCTATTTCAACATGGGAAGTACACTTGAACACATTGGCACAGAGAAGCACTTCCTAAATATAAAACCAGTAGCACAGACCTTGAGAGAAACAATTAATAAATGGGACCTCCTGAAAAAGCTTTTGTAAAGCAAAGGACACAGTCAACAAGACAAATGACAGCCTACAGAATGGGAAAAGATCTTCACCAACCCCACATCAGACAGAGGTCTGATCTCCAAAATATACAAAGAACTCAAGAAATTGGTCATCAAAATAATCCAATAAGAAAATGGACTACAGACCTAAACAGAGAACTCACAACAGAGGAATCTAAAATGGCTGAAAGACACCTATGGAAATGCTCAACATCCTTAGTCATCAGAGAAATGCAAATCAAAACAACTCTGAGATTCCATCTCACACCTCTAAGAATGGCCAAAATCAAAAACAATGATGACAACTTATGCTGGAGAGGTTATGGGGTAAAGGGAACACTCCTGCATTGCTGGTAGGAGTGCAAATTGATACAGCTCCTTTGGATATCAGTGTGGCAATTTTCAGAAAATTAGAAAATAACCTTCCTCAAGACCCACTAATACCACATTTGGGTATATAGCCAAAGAATCCACAATTGTACCACAAGGACATGTGCTCAACTATGTTCATAGCAGCATTGTTTGTCATAGCCAGAACCTGGAAACAACCTAACTGCCCCTCAACCAAAGAATGGATAAAGAAAATGTGTTACATTTACACAAAGGAGTACTACACAGCACAAAAAAAAAATAACAACATCTTGAATTTTGCAGGAAAATGGGTAGATCTAGAAAACATCATATTGAGTGAGGTAAGCCAGACCCAGAAAGACAATTATCACATGTACTCATTCATAAGTTGTTTTTAAACATAAAGCAAAGAAACCAGCCCACAAATCACAATCCCAGAGAACCTAGACAACAATAAGGACCCTAAGAGAGTCATACATGGATCTAATCTACATGGGAAGTAGAAAAAGACAAGATATCCTGAGTAAACTGGAAGCATGGGAACCTTGGGAGAGGGTTGAAGGGGAGGGGACAAGCAGAGAGGGGAGCAGAGAAAAATGTAAAGATTAATAAAATCAATTTTAAAAATTTTGCATTAGGGACATGCAAATGCATTATGACCAACACCTTCTGCCCATACCTTGCCTCTTCTTTCAAATCTAGCAGCCCAATATTGCAGACTCACTGAGCTGCCTGATGCCTCCCAGGCTGTGTGGAACAGCTCAGCCATGGTTCCCAGAGTCCTGGACTTTCTTGAACCTGTCAGATCAATTTCAGCCTTTCCAACGCTATTATGATTTGAATCTGAACTGTTTCTCACAAAGTCACGTTTTGAAACTGTGGTCTCCCAGTAGCTGTGCTATTTCAGTAGTCTGTGAAGCCTTTAGGTGGTGGACCCTACTAGCTAGGGGCGAGCCTTTGAAGGTTAGTTTCTGTATACTTTCTTTGCTTGCCAGTAATTTCTTTGCTTCTTAACTTGCTGTTCCATAAGAAGCCTCTGCCACATGTTCCTGTCACCATGAACTCTACAGCCTTCCCAGACTGAGAGATCCTCTGAAACAGTAAGCCAAATGAGTCTTTCATTGCACAGTTTCTGTACAGCATTTTCTTTCGATGGCATAAATGTAACTAATACAAACTCCAAAAGTTCTATTAACTTTTGTCCATCTTCATTTCTGAACTTTTCATCTGCTTTGTGTCATTTTTACAAGAAACAGAGATCAAAAATCCCATCTTCAAGCAACTAATTATATTCTTAAACCAAGTCTTTCTTTTTCACTCATATGACTCTCTAATTCTTAGATGCTGCACTTTCAAAGACCCTAACTGTTGAAAGCTTATTATGTAACTTCATTCATATATCAATTCAACATTGCCAAGAACTATTATATTCTTATCAAAGAAATAAGAAAACTTAACATTCAAAGAATTAGGAAGACCCCAAAACTGCTAAGGATTTGATAGTTCTCCAGGTGACATGTGTATGTACATGCCTCAGTCAAGAAGCTCTGCTAGGAGACTCTGTCAGAGCAGAAACACTCCCAATTTCCATGAAACCAACTTCAAGTATCATCAAAAATCGTCCTTCTATCCAGCATAAAAGAATTTTAAAAAGAAAATAATTATGTCTGAACTAAAAGTAAATGAAAAGAATTTGCAACCACTTCTAAGAAATTAAGGCACAGAGGTAGCATCAAACAATCCAGAGTCTGACATCTTAGTGAACTTCTAGGGGCTGTCATTCTCACTGTATCAAGTAAGAGAGTAGAGCTTTTTCTTTAAATTTAGTAACAGATTTATATAAAATGTGTATCAGTGAGGGGTGCGAAGAGCGAAACAGAGAAGAGAAAATCACTTACTGTGGACTGTGTCTGCACCATGTAGTCACCCTCCATTTTATTCAGCCGCACGTTTGTGTCCTCCAGCAATTCCTGAATAGTCTCAGTATGTCGCTTCTGAAGCTCAAATTTTTCCTTTTCCATTTCTGCTACAGCATTGTGAAGCTGCACAATGAAGACAAGACTCTTTCACTATCATGGAATAGGTTATTTTGATAATTAAAAGTGTTTTCTAATGTTCCTATTTATATCTATAAAGTGATCTGAACAAGAGTCTAAGACTCATAAGTAAAAATATCACACAAAGAGCATTTTTCTTCTGCTTTCCAGAACAGAAATTTCAATAGGTGGGCAAATACTAAAGGAATTTTCTGACTTGGGTAGAAAGTAAGTAAATCTGATAAATAGTACATTTCTCAATGAAACATTATTAGGAGTCTGAAAAATACACAAACAGAAATATTAATAATCTTATTGTTGTTCATTATGAATAACAACTGTATTATTTATTTCATTTGTACAATACAAATAGGAAAATGCTTCTTCTCCTATACAAATTTCCAGTAAGATACTCATTCAGCATTCCATAATCAATACAAACAACAAACACAAAGATCACATTTATGAGTGGAATATACAGCAAGGCTGACAACATGGCAAGCAGCATATACAAAGATCTTAATTGTCTGATAGCCTTATGTTGACTAAATGAATGAAGCTTTAACAAAATCACTGTGAACTAAGGTAAAGGAAGCAGAAAAAAGTGGAGGCCTGGAAAGGATGTAGCAGTGAGCTTCAGGGCAGAGGCAGAAAGCTGAGCAGGAAGAGCACAGCTTTTTGCCTCTGTCTGTGGCTTTTCACTCTGGGATCTCACTAGGAAGGGAGCTTATCCAGTGTCTGTGTGAGATGGAGAAAGCAGGGTTCCGAAGAGTCTAACAGATGCTTTTGACTCGCTCTCTGTGAAAAGGGAGAAAGGCAAGGGGCTATCACAGGCAGGGTGAATCCTCACCTGACCAAGGAGATACTAAAACACATGCAGAAAGCAGGCGAGCACAGAACCAGCCTAGCAAGAGTCCCAAAAATCTCATTCCAGATTCAAGCTCAACAAGAAGAGTAAGGATGACTCAGAAATGGCCACCTGGAAGATCCTTGGACTTTGCAAATTTAATGTAGGCAGTTTTGACTACTATAAGCACTCCTTCAAATCTGACTGCTGCATCTGTAATTTGTCTAAAGTCTGTGTTTTTCAATGCAGGGCTACTTCGTACTTAAAAGTGACTCAAGATGATTCCTAAACCCCGGTACCAACACCTCAGTGCTTCCCCAGGGCATGCTAGAAGAAACTATTCACTGGGGATTTTACTCACCAAAACAAGTTTGCACTATAAACTTCAGTCTGCTTAGATAGTGGTGCCTACCATTTTAAGAGAGAAATTACCCAAATCCCAAATTGAAACCATTATTTCCATTATCATTTTACTTAACACCTACTGGCTCTACCAAAAAAAAAAAAAAAAAAAGCAAAACATTAATTCAAATAAAACTAAGTAAAAAAATATGGCTTTAAAACAAAAACTATTTATAAACCATAGACTCTGAGAATGATATATACCAAGACATGAGCACCGGCTATTTGTAGTTAATCTTGAAGTTTTAATCATTTTCCACCCTTGCTGGGCTTGTCCCTCTCACACACACTCCGCAGGTCACGTGGCTGACTCTGGGTGCTTACCTTTTTCTCCCAGTCGTTATTCAGAGATTCTCTGCTTTGCTCGCACATCTTCTTCAGTTCTGTTATCTGATTTTCTTTAGTTTCTCTGATAACTTGACAGTCACGTATAAGGATCTGAACTGTCAAAAATTATGAAAATAAAGTTAAACCACTTCTAGGAACCACATTAGAATTTGGTGATATGTATGTAATGATACATTTAATACATGATTTAAGTTTTCACTGAGCTTTACATTTTTCTAAAACCCTCTAATTTCCTGCTTTATGACCGTGTCTATAACCATAGGTGAGCTTGATTAATTAGTCTTTACTCTCTCCCCAGAACATTTAAACAGCAGGTTAGCTGCTATGGAAACTCCATCAGCCAATTGCTTTTAAGATACTGGCTCCCATGCTAGCCTCAAGTATTTCTCCTCTAATGTGGCCTTTGTCACGTTAAAGAGTCCACACATTGGTGCAGATCCCATAATGAGTGCCAGGCTGGGGATCATGCTAGGTTCCCCTCCCCTAAAGGATATGGGCCTAAGGCTCTGACAGGGGAAATGGCCCCTTATGATCCAGCTGCTCTCAGGATCCATCTCTTGCCTCTTCGACATCTTCAAACTTCACCGTAAATATACCAGCCTCTCTCTGCTGGCTCCCGAGGACACCTCCTTTTAGTACCCAGTGTCATTACCTAACCACCTCCATTGTCAGAAATTTTCTCTCATGGAGCTTGAGCACAAGGTATCCTCTTTTTAAAACACTCACCAAGCAGATCCCTCCCTTGCAATGAGAGAAAGAAATCCCCCTAATTTACACAAAATCAGATCTTTTTCTCCAATGAGTCACTTAGGACATTATATCTATTTCCTTGCCATTTTCCTCTTAAATAAGGTCATTTTCATTGAGGAGAAAGATATGTCAGCTTCATTTTTTATTCAAAGGTGTAACAGTGCCACAGAGACAAGTTCTCAGGAGTTACGGGCTGACCGAAAAAGGAAGCTACATCCTGCTGTTGCCAGGCAGTTTATAATCATGTTCAAATCTTATGTCATTAGACTTTTAAAAACTGTATGTTATTCCTTCCTTTTCTCTAGCTAAAAGGACATAGTTTAAGTGAAATTTTCTTTAATAAATTTTAACCAACTAAATTACAAAATACATTAAGCCATAATTTTACTTCAACATAACATCTTATCTATGTTTTTATTACTTTAAAATGGAATTTTCAGAAATATTTCCCCAGAAGTTTCTTTTATTCTTATCTTAACTATGTAGCTTATAAAGGAGAAGAACCCAAGTGGACTACACACTTGTGGTTAGCATGTATAACACGTTTTTGCAACATTAAACCAAGATTGAACTGCATTTTAAAACCCTTAAAAAATGAGTGTGGACCTTGTTGTTTTGTTGTTCTTGTTCTTGTTGCTGCTGTTGATTCTTGTCATAAGGTACCACTGTGTAGCTATGTTACTTGGAACCTGAAATCCTCCTGCCCAGAATGGAATGCTGGGATTACAGCCATGCATCACCATGCCTGGCAGGAAAACAGTTTTTCTTAAAGCCTAAATATTTTTCAAGCTTAAGGATGTTTGAAGTGCCTACTGTGAAACAGAATGAGAAGGAAAGTCTATAAATAAACAGAACACTTTAGCTATCACTGATAACAATTAAGGAAAAAATGAAACTATATAATTACTTTTGGCAACCTTTAAAGCAGGAAATTAATCTGAAAATGCCTACTTCTCTGCTTAGTTCTCACATGTAACTGCCCTGTTTAACTGTCAAGAGTATTACTATCCACCCCACCACATTCAGGTTGTGGAGAAACCCAATAAACTTGGCACATCCTAGATCAAAGTCTCTCTTGGCCCTTCATTCTTACCCACTGTCTATATTTCTTCCTTTACCAAATCTTAATTCTTCGGTTTCATTTTCACTAATCTCAAATCTGTAAGCATTCTGAGCCTTTATCAAAGCATGTGCTAAATTCCACAAGGCTATGGGCTCGAGATGTGCTCAGTGGTCAAACATTTGCCCAGTGCGCACAAATACAACTCACCAACTTTTGAGTTCCTACCCCAAAATGAGGAACTCCTCTCTGGAATGAATTAAATCATGTCCAACTAAACAAAATCAAACAAAAGTTATTTTCTCAAAATGTGACATTTTTCTTGTGAATACCTGAAAATTTTGATGTTTCGGGTCATACTGTAGACAATTGAATACTTAATGCTTTCTCTTTCCTGTTCAATGAATGTGTAAGTGGGAAATATATTCTATATTTTTTCTGTCAGTCCCAGTTGCCACTGCATCTCTCTTTCTCTTTCTCTCTGCCTCAAAAAACACACATTTTACCTAGTCACATGAAATTTCATATAAATTTCACCTATTGATGGATACTCACAAAATCTCAGAAATTAAATTTTATTTTTAAATTTTAAATCATCAAAACAAATCAAATCATCTCAGTAGATTCACATGGCACACCATCACCTTTCTTCTCAAGCTTTCTTATTGTCTCCTCGGTTTCAGCTTGTTTCTTTTTGTATAAGATTTTCAAATCTTCTAGCTCATTATTCTTTCTTTCTAAAATCTGCAAAAAGGATGCACAGTGCTTTAGTTTACAGAATTAAGTATAGGCTATATCATCACATGTGAGGAAAGTATAGGCTATACCACCACATGTGAGGAAAATATGAGGAAAGTATTTTGCAAGTCTATCCATCTCATAAATGATTCCACCTAAATACAAAACTTACTTTATATACATTGATAAAAATGTTAACACACAAGAATAACTTATTTTTAAATGTTTTCTTTAGAATTTCCACATATATTTTTAAAAATATTGTGAACAATGAATTACATGAATCCCTAAAACATGACTTGGAAATTAAATTGTCATCAGGTGGCAGAAAGAAGTCATCATAAGCGGGCTCTGTTGGGTAGGCCACGCCACTGCACTACACTGGAATGCAACATCTTCCAGCTGAATATGTCCAGGGATCTTCCTACCAGAGTCCCCTAGTCTTTCCCTGCTTAAAGCCAAGACCTCCTAGATGTATGGGAAGATGATGTAGAACAGGCTTCATCTCTATCTAGCTCTGTTTTATGAATCAAGACAAAATGAACTCAAGATCTCAAACACTTAATAACTTTTTACAGCAATTATATTTATCAGTTTTTTCACATTTAATAAATGCAACCATGATTTTATATTTCACAACAAAAAAAATAGTAAATAACCAAAATAGGAGCGTTAGTAAACAGTGGGAAATGTTACCCAGGAGCTCAAAAGAAAATCAGAGAGAAGTGGGAGTGAGCCATAGTCCCACACCCTCAACCAAGCTCAAGCAAAGCTGCTCATAGAGGCAAAGAACCTTTTCTTAGTGTTTTTATTAGCAGCATTCAACCTCACCTTTCTCTCCTCAGTCTTAACCCTATGGTCACTGGAACACATCCCCATAAACCATGAGCCAAAATAATTTTCCCTTCTTGAGCTGTTTGTTCTCAGGTATTTGGTATTAGTGGTATGAAATGAACTAATATAATAAATTGGTACCAAGAAATGAGGTCACTGCTGTGATAAGCCTGACCACATGGTTCTTCAGGCCTTTGGAACTGGTTTACAGGAGGGACGAGGAAGACTTGAGAGCAGGCTAAAGAAACCCTAGAATACCAAAAGCAGAACTTAATAAGCTATTACGGCTCAAGTTTGGGAAACTAGAATGTCAATATAAATGGAGACAGAAAAGGACAGTCTGATGTTGTATCAGGAGTCATGGCTCCCTCAGAAACTGGGCTAGATGCCATCCATGTTTTATTTTGGCAAAGAATTTGGCTGCAAGCTGCTCATATCCTGAAACTACATGAAGCTTAACTAAAATGTCATAGACAAAGAAAGTTATGAGACAGCAAAACTAACCCAGCATGCGGCATAAACACTACTTACTGTCCTAGTCAGGTTTACAGAGACTAACCCAGCATGCAGCATAAACACTACCTACTGTCCTAGTCAGGTTTACAGAGACTGAGAGCAGAACAGTTTGGCAAAAAGAAAAAACAAAGTTAGAATCCAGTTGAGGAGAGAAGGTGGGGACAAAAATGTGTGTTTGTTCAAGAGACAGTGCCTTTAAAGAGAAAGCACAGATGCGAGACCAACACAGGAAAGGAGCCGTGAAGCATAAGACTTCACACATCAGGCAGGGTTAGAGAGCAAAACAAAATCACCTAAGATGTTTCATTTGACTAAACACAGAGAGCCAGCGGGAAACCCTGCTCAATCAGGCTACCTAGAAAAGCGCTTTTACCAGGTTCAACCTCAAAGACACAGAGGCAACTCAGCTATGGCCCAAGAGGCCAGGATACGTCTGAAGTTGGCTTGAAGATATGATGTTGTTCATGTAATGCTGGCTTTGCAACTATGAATGAGGAGGTGACAGAAATTTGTGCCGGGTTCTAGAAAATCATTGAGACCAGGCAATGGCCCGAGAGAGAGGCAATCTGTGTTACAGACAGCCAAGCTGGAGAAGCAAGGTTCCCAAGTCCAGTGGAGCCCAGATGATACTACCACAGCCCCACATGCCTTACATGGAGCTGGAAGGTTTGGTATTTTTCATGAATTTCACTGTTACTTTGGTCTTGTATTTCTTTTCTATTCTCCCCTACTCGTTTACCCCATGCCATTACATGCTGGAAACATAACTTTTTACTTTAAAAAGGGTTCACATTTAAGGGACTACCTTGAGTCTCAGGGAAACAAAGCCTTTGACTTTTGAACAGCCCTGAAACTGTAAGGCTATGGAATCTTTTGAAGCTTAACTGGAAGCAGTTTGAATTTTGAGATGGGCATGACTCTCCAGGGCCCAGGGTGGAATGCTTGGTTTGGATAGAAAGTAACTTCCACAGGCGCAGGTGTTGAACATTTAGTTCCCATGAGACAGGACTATTTTGAGAGACCGTGGGGCATTTGGAGAAGGGGCCTCACTGGAGGAAGTGGTGTCACTGAGGTTTTATAACCCAGCCTCACTTCTTGTCCTGTCTACCTCCCATTCTACAAATATGAAACAATCAGCTGTTGAAAAATCCCACTGCCACCGAGATGCATTCCCCCTAACTTTCTCTATTGGGGTAGACTGTATCCTCTAAATACACATGCCAAAGGACAGCCTTTCTCCCATATGTTTCTTGTCCAGCACTGGTCATGATGATGAGTAAGGTAACTGATACATATACCAAGAAGCTGATTTCAGACTCTACCACCATGATTCTTCCAAACATCTTTCAAATTCATTTATCCTATACATTAATGTATTATTCCTCAAATAATTCTACTTCATTTTGATATTTTACAATAAAACTTCATTACATAAATTTATAATTAAAACTTCCATTTAAACAAAGGTAAAATTTTCAGTCCAGCAAGAATATTGCTTTATGATTTGAATGAGGAAGAAGAAAGGAAAATAAGCACATTTTCCTTAAATACATAAGGAGTTGCTTCCTTCTTGTTGCTTAGAAAAAAGATGATGGATGTGTGCCCCATCACAAGCCCTGGAGCACAGAAAATTCTGCACACAACATACATGTATATACCCTACCTTCTGCACATCGGCATCATGTTTCTGTTGCAGCTTAAGTTTTTCTTCATAAAACTTTGCTTCCATCATTTTTGTTTTCATGTCCAACTTCAAGGGAAATATTTGAAAGATTACCAGAAAGTCATCTTATAGTGAAATCCTGCTCTTACATTCAAACCCACACAGTGTTTCAGTGTCTAGTATTTCCATTCCAGTACGTCTCTTCCAACTTCTTCCTTTGCTCACATCTGTTTGATCATTTCAAAATACTCCTATTAGCCTCGCTGTTTAAATATGGCATTCTAAGAAAGACTATTCCTATAAATGGCAAATTACTGTCTAGGCAGCTGGCTCGGTTAGTAAAGTACTTGATGCAAGCATGACCTTGGTCCTGAGCCCACATTAGAAATAACAGCAACAACCAATCCAGGTATGGTGGTACACACTTAGCATCATGGCTCTGGGAAAGCAGAGATAGGAGGGTCCCTGAAGCTTGCTGGCTAACAGCCTAAACTACTTGGTAGGTAATGGGCCAATAAAAATGCTTGTTCATTTCAAATAGGAATAAACACAAAGCAAACAAATAATACTGAACATTAACTTTTCAGTACGACAAATAAAAACCTCAGTAAAACTCCCAATCAATAGAATGGATCACGTGAAAAACAGAGTGGTCAGGAGACAATAAGTCAAAAGACATGAATCATTTGTTTAGGCCAACAATAAATTTAAATATATATAAAAGAATAAAATATAGGGACTCTTTGAGACAGCGTTAAAATGTCAAATTTATGAATTATGGTCACAGAACAGGAAAAAAATCCCATGTTAAAGACAGCAAACATTTCCAATAAGATAATAGAGGAAATATGCTCCATCCTAGAAAACTAGATGACCATCCAGACAAAACACAAAATAGGTAGAACCAAAAAGAAGAAATTCTCACATTATACTTTAGTTAAAACACTAAAAATTCAGAAAAAAAAAACAAAGTGGATTGAAAGTTGCAAGAGAGAAAGACCAAGTCACACAGAAAGGCAGGCCTATCAGAGTAAGAGCTGACTTTTCAGTGCAAACTCTAAAAGCTAAAAGAGCACGAAAGCATGTGTTTTAAGTTCTGAAAAAGATCTCAACTGCCCATTCAGGAACTATATCCAACAGAGCTGTCACATGTTAGGAAAAAGAAAAGCTTTCCATGACAAAAGTAGGATAAAGCAATCTATGTCCACTAGGCCAATGCTACAGTGGACAGACTCTGAATAGAAGAGAAGGGTTAAAAACATATAGGAAGCTATATGAAAAAAAAAGGTTCAAAAACATTTCTCAACCAAATAAGGACTTAAAAACCATCAAATACTATAAAAATCAACAAAATGACAGGAACTGAATATACACCTTTCAATAACAATTCTGAATAGCGCTGGATTAGACTCTCCAATCAACATATATGGAAGAGCTAATTGGATTAGGAATCACATCCCTCTTTTGCTAAATACCATAAACAAACCTCACAAACAAAAGGTAGACACTGCAGGGTGAAAGAACGGGCAAAGGTATTTTAAGCCAATAGTACCAGGAAACAAGTGGGTGTCAGAATTCTGATACCTGACAAAACTGGTGTCAAACCCACACTACCTAGAAGAGATAACGGTTACTTCATGCTGTTAAGGAAACAATCCAACAAGAGCATATTACACTGAACATAGGTGACACAATTCCATAAAGCAAATACTATGAGATTAAAAGTCACAGATTAACACCAACACAATAAAAAATAAGAATAAATTAATACCCTATTCTCAGCCAGGCAGTGGTGGCACACGCCTTAAATCTCAGCACTCAGGAGGCAGAGGTAGGCTATCTCTTTGAGTTTGAGGCTAGCCTGGTCTACAAGAGCTAGTTCCAGGACAGGTTCCAAAGCTACAGAGAAACCCTATCTTAAAAAACAAAAACAAACAAACAAAAATACCCTATTCTCACTAATAGACAAGTCATCCAGGCAAAAAACAAACATCAGAGACAAATGACACCATAGATAAATAAAGTAGTGGCGCATCTCACCCAAACACTACAGAATAAACCTTCTTCCCAGCAGTCCAAATAACTCATTCTAAAGCTGATCATGTACTGGATGGGACACAAAGCAAGTCTCCAAAAATAGGAAAACTGAAATAACTTTCTGTATTCTGTGACCATGGAATAAGATGATATCAAAAGCAAGATTATTCATTAAAAAAACACAAAAAAACCACCACACTACCAAAGAATGACTGGGTGATTGAAGAAATCAAAACAATTTACATATTTCTAAAACTGAATGAAAAAAAAATCACATGACATTCTAAAGTCTATGAGGTACAATGAAGGCAGTTCTTACAGATCTAAGTGTTCATGTGACAAAATCAGGGGGAAATCTCAAACTGTGAAGCACCTCAAAGCATGAGAAAACTAAAACAAGCCAGAACTAAACCCAGTAAAGAGAAATAATTAAAAACAGGGCATAAATTAATGAAATAGGAAAAAAGAAATTTTTTTTAAAAAAATGAATGAAGAGTTGGTACTTTAAAAAATAAACACCACTGACAAACCTTTCACTAATCAATAATAAGCAAAAGAGAAAAGATGAAAAACTGTAAGACTAGAAATAAAGAAGCAGATTACAATAGATAGCAACGAAATACAAAAAAATCCTAAGAACATAGCTAACAAACTTATTCTATACCAAGTTAGAAATATAAAAGGACAAAATGATAGATAGGACCTACCAAAGTTAAACAAACCCACAGGGCAGGGGAACTTGATTGCTCTTTGGGCTAACGAGGGAGGGGTACTTGATTGGGGGAGGAAGAGGGAAATGGGAGGCGGTAGCGAGGAAGAGTCAGAAATCTTTAATAAATAAATAAAAAACTTAAAAAAATAGAACCAATTTCTGTAGGAAGATATTAAAAAGCATATTAAACACATTAATTGAAGTTCTGTTAAAAGTATTTTCATGTATTCCCTTAAACCTCTTTATTTTATAATATTTACTCTGCCACCAGAAGTCCTTAAAATATTAAACCTATGATAATGATTTAAAAAAAATAGAACCATATCCATGGAAAGAAACATGATTAAAGTAGAAATAAAAAGCCTTCAAATTAAAATAATAATAATAATAAATAATGAATAATGTGTGCTGTTGGCACCAAAATAGGCATATGGATTGATGGAATAGACCAGGATGTGATGTGATGTGATCCCTTACAAGCACAGCCATCTGATTCTCGACAGAGAGGTCAACAGTATATATACCCTGGAGGTTTGTGAGCCACCTCACCTAAGTAAGCGCTTCTTCCCTTTGCCTGTCCCTCACCCAGCTGCCCAGTTCTAGACAGCAGCCAAGCCAAGCTCTTTGTTCCCGAAACACCTGTGCTGGGAAAGTCACTCTTCTCTTCTCTATGGCCTCCATCCTTGCCCATTACCTCATGCACCCTGCGGCATTCTCTATACCCGCAGACATAGGTCCAGATCAGTGGCCCTCAGGCCTGCTGACCCTCCTTCCATCACCCTTTCTCCACCCACAGCCATCCTGGTGGCTGCAGGCCTCGCTCCACACCCATGGTTTGGGAATCACCTTTCCCTGGTCCAATTAAACAGTTCATCCACCAGATTTACCTGGGCTCACTCAAGTCGTGCATCTCCTGCACTGGCCAGTCTAAGAAAAGCCAGATTACCACATCAGACACATAACCAAACAAAGAAGTCCACATGCCCAGATCAAATCACTAAAACAAAAACCACCTGAGTCACCAAGTTAGCATGTCTCCCATCAAACCTAGCAGTCCTAGAGAAGTGTTCTGTAGCGAGAACTCCTAGATAAACTCCAGGACACAGAATTTAGAAGAACAATCATAGACCTTACTGAGGAATTTCAAGAAGACACAAGCAAACACTTCATTGAACTCCAAGATGATAACAATAAACACTTGAGTGATGTCCAAGATTATACAGATAAACAGCTGAATGAAATGACCAAGGTAATTCAGGATTTGAAAAATAAATTCAACAAAGATAGAAACACTGATGATAACACAAGCTAAAATGAAGATGAAAATGAAAACTCAATATTCCGATCAGAAAACTCAGGTGAAGCCTTATAACAAAACGGAATCAAACAAAAAGGGAGACTCCTGAGAATCCAAGATAAAGGGAAAGATTTAGACAAAGTAAGCAAGAAATATAAAAAAAATGAGAAGAATATGAAGGACATACAGGGCATCATCAAAAAAACAAACATTTTAATTCTAGGCATAGATGAGTGAGAAAATCATAAGTCATTGACACCCACCAGACCTAAAGGACCTGTAGGATCCTAGCAGCAGCAGGCCTTCATCACTGCACCATCTCTCCAGCCCTTGGAAAATATTTTTGTAAGAGAACAGATAGGTGGTTTTAGCAGGGAAAGGGAAAATTTAAAAAAGGAAAAAAAATAAGTATTAAAAACTGAAATCCTAATAATTGAATAGGGGGACAAATAACTAGGTAAGGTTAACAGATGTGGTATAGTAGCAAAGGTGTCTGTACATTTCCTGACAGACTATGAAAGAATCTAAATACCTGAGAAGTGGAAAACTGATTAAAATTTAAAATAAAAAACCTTTCAAGGTAAGCTAGAATTCCAGGTTGTGAATAAATATGTAATTGGAGGATTTGTCCAAGAGAATGTGAGTGGGGAAGCAAAAGAAAAGAAATTAGTCAAAAATGTCCTATCTAATCTTTTAAAGAGCTGACTTGACTTAGCATGGAGGCTCATGCCTATAAATCCAGTACTTTATGAGGCTGAGGCAGTTCAAGACCAGTCTATGCAACACAGTGAGTGCAAAGGCATTCTGGACTGCAAGGTGAGATACAAACTCAGAAGCAGAAAAAGCCTAACTGGAGCAAACCCCAGATTCTAAGAAAAAGAAAACAACAACCAGGCAAGTCACAGACAAACTGAAAATCCTGACATACCATGGACAGAGGTACTGTTTACATGGGAATAATAAAAATGAAAGCTCATTCCAATCAAGACACACAGACACCGGCCAAATAAGTAACATCCCAGATACTGAGAGGATAGGAGAAGAGTCATGTGGCAAATAACTAGGAGCTCTCTAAATGATGCCCTAGAGAATGACAAAAAATGAGGCCACAGAGAACATTAGATCAGAAAGAAAGAAAGAAAGAAAGAAAGAAAGAAAGAAAGAAAGAAAGAAAGAAAGAAAGAAAGAAAGAACTGGAGAACTAAAAAAAGAGTTTTTCTCTGCTCACAATTTCCAGAAAAGATAACTGCACAATAAAAAAAAATAATAACCACAGCGAAGAGTGGGTGTGGATCTGGAAAGAACCTAGCAAAAGAACAAATGATGATGGTGACTGGCCCATCCTCTCTCCCTGTCTTCATCATGAGGCCTCATTCCTTAGCTTGTCTAATTTTGACAGTTACATCTGAGCAACCACAAATACAGAACACAAAACAACACATGTGCCCCCAAATAACAGAAAGGAAAAACTACAAAGTATGTTTAAGTTGTGGATAAAATAATATACTTAATACAGACAGCCACGTGAAATAGCTAAAATATAATGGGTAAAATATCATCTCATTGAGCTATTAAATTGAACTTTTGAAACAAAGTTGAACCAGCCATGGAGGTGTAAAACTAAAATTAATCCCAGCACCCAGAAGGAGGACCCCAGCAAGCTCAAGACCAGCATTGTCTACACAGTGAGTTCCAGACCAACCAGGGCTACACTGCAAGACCTTTCTCAATCAGTTTCATAAGACCAATACAGAAATATAGAAGAAGGTGAACATAGCTACTATAAGTCATTAAGCCCAAGATTTAAGTCAGTTATAAAATCTGCAGAACTTTGCTACAGCAGAAAATAGACAAATGTTGAAAGACACGGCAGAATCAGGACAAGCCTAGAGAAACTGAAACAAGACAAATATGGAGCTACAGGTGGGAAGATGAAATAATGGCATTAATTGCCATTTAAAGGAAAACTCCTGAGTTAAAAAGGAGATGCCTTTACCCCAAGAACCATGTAGAGCAGCCCTTCTAAACAGAGCCAGAAAGTAGTGACAGTGGCAGCAACAGATCCACAAAAGCAATACTTGTTTTTGCAACATTAGCAGCAGCAGCAGCAAGGAACACAGAGAATTTGCAGAAGAAAACCAACTGGTTCATTACACACTGTGAGCAAATACAGTCCTAGGGATCTACATGAATTATTTCATTTAACTCCAACAACAGCCTTCCAAAGTGGGTGCTTGTATTATCTCTCCCTTACAGAGCATATAACTGAGTCGCAGAGAAGTGCCTGCTCGGGGTTTCACAACAGGAAGGGGGACTGCCTGGATTCTCTCACCCTCGTGAGTCTGTGTCCAGTCAATGAGGTGGCCTGGCACTGGGTGACTTTTAGATGATGGTTCATCTATTCTAAACAGCTCAACAAATAATCAGAACTCAAACCAGTAAAAGAAGATACATTCTTTAATAAATAACCTGGTGGTCTAAAGGTTCCCTGGGAAGCAAACCTGGTGCAACGGGAATGAGAGAAAGGAAAGGACACACGGATGCACACTCAGCACCCTGGAACACTGTGGTCTTCCTTTTGTCACTAATAAAGTGTGCCCACCCCTGCCGTGCCTGTTGCTGAGAGTGACTTTCACCTCACTGGTGAGTTTACCCACTGCAGAGATCCTCAGCTGAAGGCCCCCCAGCAGCAGCTGCTCCGTAAGTGTCGGAGCTTTCCCAGCGGTTCTCATGGTTAACTAATGAAACGTTTTCTGGGTAGTCTATAATTTTTGCTTTTTTTTTTTTTTACTCTTTTCACAACTCATTTTCACTATTAAAATAGTAACCTCAAGATCACAATGACATCGTTTTTATTTTTTATACAAAGCCTTCCACCACCAAATCTCAAAGCAGTTGTATCCTCCACTGTTGAGCAACACACAGGAGCTTGCTATGTCAGCCCCTCTTCTTCTAGCTTGCCTTGGCTTCTGCGATAACTGCTACTCTAGCTGGTTGCCTGGGTCCTAGGAACCCTTTATTATTTCTGCATTTATTCCATCCTTCTGCTATTTAAAGTAGCCATTCTCCCTGAATGAGTTTCGCACCCATCTTTACTACCTATAAATGTGAGCCTTTGATGGCCTTAATGGTGTTCAACTGTAGCATCCCCATGCAAAAGAATCACAATGTTATCCTCCAGCCTTAGCTCTTCTGTGCCAACAGTCACCTCAACACCGCCAGTGACATGTGCCTAGAGAGTATCAAACTCACCAAAAAGTAAAGCCAGCGCTTACTACGCTTTGTATCTTAGACTCCTTTTTCCCTCCTTCTCAATGTAAGTGTCTCACTAAGTGCAATCCCAGCAGGGTTTCGCTGGCAACCCTACAGCTACCAACCTGACAGCTCTTCATCGACCCTCACACTGACAACCGCTTCATTCTCTTCCCATCTTTCACAATCTGACCCATCTGACAAACCACTGCCAATTTAGCTGCCTCAGGTCTGTTGTGAAAATGTCATCCTCCAGTCAGACTTCCAGAGGTTTCCCATCTTTGTTGACAGCAACATGTCTTTGTGACCAACACTCTCTTTCACATGACATACCAAGCAGTTCTAAGCGCTAGCTAAACACAGCCTTGTTCCATCCTCCCTGGCTTCAGCTGCCTATTATACATCACATGATTCAACTCCTGGCTCCAAAGTCACTCTTTCCATGAAATCCACCACAAACTCTGCTTGCAGAAGCAAATGTCTCTCCATGCTATGTACAATGTTTCCTAGTCCACATTGCCTTCCCGTTGCTTTGCACGTCTTTCTTTCCTAGAAATAAAATATGAGGTTTGAGGAACTTCTCGTGTTTATTGAAAAAAAATTTTAATTACATTTTTAATTTATTTTTCATATACTTTGAGAATTTTATTGTAGTCATAGAGTTCCTTTATTCTGTACATATGTATGTGTGAATACATAAATGTATATTATGTATATTAAAAAGTTTCACACTTTATAAAGACAAACAAGTGAGTCGATTTTGAAGAATTTTTAAGTGAGCCAGTAGAAAATATGAGCAGAGAAGCCCTTCTTAAAATAGTGCATTGAGCCCCTCGACCGAAGAATGGATAAGAAAAATGTGATAAATTTACACAATGAAGTACTACACAGAAGAATAAAAAAACAATGACATCTTTAAATTAGCAGGCAATTTAAAGAGATGGATCTAGAAAATATCATATTGAGTGAGGTAACCCAGACCCATAAAGACAAATATCATATGTACTCACTCATAAATGGCTTTTAGACCTAAAGCATAAACAAAACAAAGCAAAACAAAGCAGCCTACAATTCACAATTCCAGAGAACCTAGACAACAAAGAGACAAAGAGGACCCTAAGAGAGACCTACATGGAATATAGAAAAAGACAAGATCTCCTGAGTAAATTGGGAGCGTGGGGAGCATGGGAGAGGAGAGAAGAGAAAGGGAGGGGAGCAGAGAAAAAGACATAGCTCAATAAAAACAATTTAAAAATAGTGCATTGATTTTAGCCATTCTGACAGGTGTAAGATGGTATCTCAAAGTTGTTTTGATTTGCATTTCCCTGATCACTAAGGAAGTTGAATGTGACCTTAAGTGTCTTTTGGCCATTTGAACTTCTTCTGTTGAGAATTCTCTGTTCAGTTCAGTGCCTCATTTTTAAATGGGTTAATTAGCATTTTAAAGTCTAGTTTCTTGAGTTCTTTATATATTTTGGAAATCAGACCTTTGTTTGATGCAGGGTTGGTGAAGATCTTCTCCCATTCAGTAGGATGCCTTTTTGTCTTAATGATAGTGTCCTTTGCTTTACAGAAGCTTCTCAGTTTTAGGAGGTCCCATTTATTCAAAGTTGCTCTTATTGTCTGTGCTACTGGGGTTATACGTAGTTGGTGGTCTCCTGTGCCCATGTGTTGCAGTCTACTTCCCACTTTCTCTTCTATCAGGTTCAGTGTGGTCGGATTTATATTGAGGTCTTTAATCCATTTGGACTTGAGTTTTGTGCATGGTGATAGATATGAATCTATTTTCATTCTTCTATAGGTTGACATCCAGTTATGCCAGCACCATTTGTTGAAGATGCTTTCTTTCTTCCATTGTATACCTTTAGCTCCTTTGTCGAAAATTAGGTGTTCATAGGTTTGTGGGTTAATATCCGGGTCTTCGATTCAATTCCAGTGGTCCACCTCTCTGTTTTTATGCCAATAAGGAGGGAGAAGATGAGCAAGGAAGTCAGGACCGTGAGGGGTTGGTCTACCCACTGAGGCAGTGTGCCTGTTCTAATGCGAGTTCACCAAATCCAGCTGGACCAGGTCTGAACGAGCATGTAATCAAACCGGACTCTCTGATTGTGGCTGACAATGGGGGATAACTGAGAAGCCATTGATAAAGGCACTGGTACTTGTTTTTACGGCATGTTCTGCCTTTTTAGGCCCCTAGTCTATATGGATGCACAGCTTCCTAGGCCTAGATGTAGGGGGACGAGGCTTGGAATTCCCACAGGGCAAGGTTCCCTGCCCTCTCTCAAGCAGGGAGGGGGAGAAAGGAAGGGAGTGGGAGGGGAGTAAGAGGAGGGAAGGAAGTGTAAATATTTAAATGGAAAAATAAAAATAGTGCATTGATAAATGCTGTTCTTTTCCATTACCAAAAGCTAACTGGTGTTTAGCTCATTCTCATTTCCTAATCGTTTTAAAGACATTCACTTTCAGACTGAAGTACCCACCTAGGCCACTTGTTCCCATCAAAAGGTTTACAGTGAAAAAGAGTTGAAATAAATGGGAAACGGCCTTGCTCATCTGACTAAACTCTAGGGATGTGCCTACATCTCCTTAAACAGTCTTCTTGAACACCCCAGCTAGCCAACCCACATTAGGAAGAAAAGAAATCAAAAGACCAGGACTCACTTCAAAGTCCTAAGAATATACACCAGTCCACACTGTGGAAATCCCAGCAAAGACAAAACAGAAGCTGGATGATTCCACTACGTAGACAGCCTTCCCACAAGCTTTGCAAAAAGAATTCCTGAAACTTCTACTTAAAATTAGGCCCCATTTGCTCTGAAGTGTTTACTTCAAACAACAGCTCCAAGGCTGTACATTCCTACAAAATTAATAAAGCTAATGAATATGTTGATTCATTTAACATAAAAATCTCCTTAAGTGTAATGATAGCCTACTTAAAGTATGATTAATTAAATTTAAAAGTAACTGCCAATGTCACTTGTTCAATTTATTCAACTTCATGTTTACAAACTTTGAGCTAAGCATTTTCTCATTAAAAACTAATTTTCAAATGTTTTATTCAACCAGCTATTCACATTACTCAAGCAAAGGAACTGTGTTTATATAAAATGCTACTTTTTGTTATTACCTATTTGAAATAAGCAAATGTAGTATTTGATACTGAAACTGACCAAATACCAAAATAAAACAAAAAAATCACAATAATCATTAATGACTGTAACAGAAAAACAAATTGAAATATTTAGAGAAACATTTTTAAACTAGCAAGGCCAGGGCAGAGGTGAGGGTTAACAAGCCTCTGAAGAGGCAAAGGCAGGATAGCTGCTTAAGCTTAGAAATTTGGGACCAGCATGGGTATCATATTGCCACATACATGCAAAAGGGGAATAATGTAGATATAAAATAAAATACCAAGAAATGCACCTGCATGCTGACCAACTGTTTCAAGTATATCAAAAGAAAACAAATATACAAAAATCAAACAAAATTTATTTTAATATATAGAATAACTACAAAGTCTACAAGCTTTCAATGAAAGACTAGTAACACTGTTGAAATTTAAATTTTACAGTATTAAAAAAATTAAGCATGACACTACCAGCCCTCCCTACAGACCAGCAAATTTCAAAACACTGTAAGCAAAAACAGAATGATACACAAAAACAGAATATTTAAATCCAGCAGTCTATTATATGTTCTCTGAGAATTGAGGTTTAATCTAAAAGCTGATCTTCTTTTTGTGCTGTCTCTTATTTTTTGTGACAACAGGTTTCCAAATGTCTTGGTCCATGTCAGGAACATTTTCTCAAATTACAAGGAAGAACTAACAATAGAAATCTGCTGGATCCTCCTTGTCAAACTGTTCTGTAATGTGACTAGCAGAAGAAACGCATTAAAAGCTACAAAAGCTTTAAAGTCTCCCAGTCAAAAAAAGGCCAGGGCAAGAAAGTTTTAGTGAAGAATTCTACCAGATTTTCAAAGAGCTAAAACCAATACTCCTCAAGTTATTCTGCAACATAGAGACAGACGAAGCATGGCCAAATTCATGTTATGAGACCACAATCATCCTGATATACAAACAACACAAAGACTCAACAAAGAAAGAGAATTACAAGCCAGGCAATAGTGGCACACACCTTTAATCCAAGCACCTGAGAGGCAAAGACAGGTGGATCTCTGTGAGTTCGAGGCCAGCCTGGTATACAGAGTGAGTTCCAGGATAGGCTCTAAAAGCTGCAGGGAAACCCTGCCTAGAAAAACTAAAAATAAAAAATAAAGAGAGAGAGAAATTACAGATCAATATCCTTCATATACATTGATTAAAAAAAATACCAACTTAAATACTCACAAACTGAATCCAAGGAGACAACAAAAAGATCATCTACCATGATCAAGTAGGCTTCATTCAAGACATGCAGGGATAGTTCAACATATAAAAAACAGTCAATGTAATTCACCATAGAAACAAACTAAAAGAAAAAAATACACACGATCATTTCATTCCATGCTGAAAAAGTCTTGGACAAAATCCAACACTCCTTCATAATCAGAGTCTTACAGAGACAAGAGATACAAGAAACATACCTAAATACAATAAAGACAATATATAGAAAGCTGAGAGCCAATATCAAATTAGATGGAGAGAAACTTAAAGCAATTCCACTAATATCAAAGACAAGACAAAGCTGTCAATTCTCTCAATATCTCTTTAATATGGTACTTGAAGTTCTAGCTAGAGCAATATTATGACGACTAAAGGAGATCAGGGGGATACAAATTGGAAAGGAAGAAGTCAAAGTATCAATGGAATATTACTCAGCTATTAAAAACACTGACGTCATGAAATTTGCAGACAATGTATGAAACTTGAAAAAAATCATCCTGAGTTAGGTAACCAGGTAGACCTAGAAAGACAAACATGGTATGTACTCACTCATAGTTGTTATTAGCTGTAAAGGATAACCATGCTATAATCCACAGACCCAGGGAGGTTAGATAGCAAGGAGGGCTCAAGGGTGTGAAGTGTACAAATCTTCCTGGGAAGAGGAAATAGAATAGACATCAAGGGTGAAGGAGGGGGTGGGCAGTCAGGAACAGGAGGGATCAGGTGGGGGAACGATGAAGGGAGAGAGTAGTGGGAGACACAACTGGAATTGAGAGGCATCTCTATGATGAGCTAGAAACCTAATGCAATGGAAACTCCCAGAAATCTATGAAGGTGATCCTAGCTAAGACCTCTAGCCATGGGGGATATGGAGCTGAACACTAGTCCTCTCCTGTAACCAGGAAGACTTACAGCGGACTGAGACACCAACCCAGCCCATAACCTTCAACCTACAATCTGTCCTTCCTACAAAACATGCTGGGGTATAGGTGTGCAGAAATTATGGAAGTGACCAAACAATGAATGGTCCATCCTGAGACTCATGCCAATAGAGAAAGTCCACCCCTGATGCTGCCTAGAGGGCCAGGACCCAAAGGCTGAATGGCTGAGAAACTTAGGATAGAATGAGACATGACTGGAAAAAAAAATCAGTGATATGATTCCTGATGATGATCTGCTATATTCACAGATTGGTGCCTAGCCCAATGGTCATCAGAGCCTTCATCCAGTAACTGATGAAAATAGATGCAGACCCACAGTCAAACACTAGGCAGAGCTGGAGAATCCTGCTGAAGAGAAGGAGGAAGGATTGTAGGAGCCAGAAGGGTCAAGGACATCACAAGAAAACTCACAGAATCAACTAACCCAGGCTCATAGGGACTCACAGAGACCAAACAAACAACCAGTGAGCCTGCAAGGGACTGACCTGAGCCCTTTGTATATATGTTACAGTTGTGTAGTGATGTGGGAGTGTCATATCAATCTGTTGATTTCGTTGGTTAAGCAATAAAGAAAATGCTTGGCCCTGATAGGTTAAAACATAGGTGGGAGGAGTAAACAGAACAAAATGCTGGGAGGAAGAGGAAGTGAGCTTAGAGAGGCCATGCTCCCCTCTCCCAGGCAGACGTGATCGATAAGCTCTGACCCAAGATGGAAGTAGGCTAGAATCTTTCCTGGTAAGCACACCTAGCGGTGCTACAGAGATTATTAGAAATGGGCTAGTCCAGGTGCGAGAGTTAGCCAGTAAGGGCTAGAGTTAATGGGCCAAGCAGTGTTTAAAAGAATACAATTTGTGTGTTATTTCGGGGCATAAGCTAGCAGGCGGCCGAGGTACTGGGGACACAGCCCCACTGCTCCTATTACTACAGTGTAGCTTAGTCTTCTTGTGAGACTCCTCACAGTGGAAGCAGGGGCTGTCTCTGACTCTTGCTGGTTATTGGGACCTTTTTCCTCATGCTGAGTTGCCTCATCCAGCCTTCAATTTGAAATGCCATGTTAGGTTGCTATCCATGGGAAGCCTGTCTTCCTCTTAATAGAAATGGAGGAGTAGATGGGAGGAGGACAGAGGAGAGGTAGGGAGTTCTGAGAGTACAGGAAGAAAGGGAAACAGTAGTAGGGTTGTATAATAAATAAGTAAGTGAATAAATAACAAAGAGCAAGAATGATGAGAATAAAAAAATAAATTTGTTGGGGGCCATTTTGCAAGCCAAGACCACTCGCTTGTTTTCCAACCTCTAAGACCCGAATTATCACATAGAAAGAATATTAATTACAACACAGTTTGGCCTATTAGCTCGGGCTTCTTATTAACTAACTCTTACATCTTATATTAACCCATTTCTATTAATCTGTGTATTGACATGAGGCTGTGGCCTACTAGTAAGGGTTCAGTGTCTGTCTCCTTTGGCAGCTACATGCAGTCTCTTTGACTCCACCTATTCTCTCTCTTTATCTCTTCCAGTCTGGCCATATTCTGCTAAGCCATTGGCCCAAACAGCTTCTTTATTAACCAATGGTAATACAATATATTCACAGCATACAGAGGGGAATCCCACATCAGTCAGCAGAGAGAGAGGATGCATAGATTCACTGAGGTTAAACACACTCATTCTAAAATTGACATCGTCTCTGCCTCCTGGGCATCATAGTTAGGAAGGAATCCTGCATCACAACACTCCCTAGGAGAAGGGAGCTGCAACAGACAAGATGGGAGATACACACTAAAATCTTTAACAGCAAGCCCAGCCTGGTCTGCACTGATTTGGTTTTGAGCCCGGATAGCTAACCTTTTTCTCCTGTGCATCACACCTGCACAGAGTCTGAACACTCCTATTACACAGTATCAACTGTGTTCACTACTGGGCACGTGAGAAGTAAGACAATCCTACCTCTTTCTCGTGCATTCGAGAGAGAAAATGCTCATCATGAAGACTGCTTGACTTCCTCAGGCTGGCCTTTGGAGTTATCTGTAGAACCAGTAAGAGTCATTTAAAACTTCCCAGGACTAGTTTACCAGCTCTTTAAAAATAAAATAATAAAGTTTCTGAAGTTCATTTCAAAACAATGTTAGCCTTGGAGAAAATAAGGGCATTCATTCACTTCTAAGCAACAGGATTAAAATTACTATTTCACTTCCCAATACAGGCCTACATTATTTTATATTTTAAAACATTCATATTTTATTTAAAGATACCTGTCCCTAGAAAAAGCCCAGTGAAATCATTACCTACCAGAGAAACTGGGAGAGGCTTCTGTCTCAGGTACCGAGGATTTTCTATCTGTAAAATTATAAATAAAGACATTAATCTTTGAGTCATTTGAATAAAATACATTTTTCTAGGTGAAAATGTCTTCTGTATATCTTAATACTTAGTTCATTTTTAAAGTAGCACACATGAACTTCCTCTCTGGGTTGAATGCACCTTCGCGGCCCTCGACCTCAGTGCCCACTCTCATCCACTGCTCTTCATTTCACGTTTCACACTTACCAGATCCTGAGTGACTATGTTACCAGAACGTGTGCCCATCTGCCTGTCTGTTTACACCCACAAGCCCTCGACGCACACATGTATTCATTCTTTAAATATCTATTTAGTCACTAAACCCCAGACATGCTAGAGACACGACTATTTAACTGCAACTCATAGCGTAAATGAGGACATGAAATTCCCTTGAGATTCTCCCTAAATCTATCTTTCAGTTTCACTATCCCCAAACTTACATTCCAAGGGCACCAAACAACTTGTTTTACCATGTAAATACCATCTGCTAAAAGCTGCGATCATTCTCCCACCTTCTCAAGACTCACTGAGTGAGAATGAGGTTCCTAGGAAAACTAGCTCTTCTCTTACCAGGCTAGTGCCACTCTGGATGCTCACCTCCTTTTACGACCTAGCACTCATTGTCGCCAAAAAATGTGGGTTTGAAAAACAAAGACCATGATTGCCACATCTCCAGTCTATTCCCAACACTCTAGTGCCCAAAGATATTCTTAGAGGAAAGGAGGGAGAGAAGGAACAACATTCCGTCCCACCTCTCAGCAGCTCCTAAAGCATCCTGGGTTCACTTTCAAGGCCCTTACATAATACCCTGAGTGTTCAACAGTATGTTTCCACAGACATCTTTGGGAAGACTAAGTACAAGGACACCTCTGTTATCTAACACATATTTAACGTCTTTCAATCGAGATTTCTTGAATTGCTTTGTGCTAAATAAAGCCATTTTATGCCAACTGTTTCATTTACAAATAAAATAAAAATTAAAAGTCATTCCCAGAAGTCTAATTTTTTCACAGCATAAACTCACAATTTACTACAGTAACAACCACAAAATGAAAAGAACACTATGACTCCAAAAGAAGAAGAGGTGCTTACCCTGAATTACACAATTAGGATTAGGTGACAAGCCTTTTCATATGTATCTTATTCAATTCAATTTTCCAAAACCCTAGCTGGGTTTTCAAAAAGCAATATTTTATATAATTGTGAAGATATCTACACTCAATTTAACATAAAAGGCAAAGACAAATCAAGAATCAATTGGAGAAAACAGAGGAACTAAACTTAAAAAATCGGAATTTAAAATCTCTGAGTCTAGTATAAGAGCAGATGGGATCTGAAGAATATATGCATTTTATTTACTCCCTAGAAAAGCAAAACATGCACATGGGTTTCTCCACCCAGAGACTAGATCCCATAAAGGTACTGGAAACCATATGAATTTCAATTTACTCCTTGTCCTGAACATACACCAACAATGGAACCAAATAACGCCTATTAGCAGTGCCTACATCACAATGAAGAGAGAGGAAATAGTAATTCCAAGATCCACATGAAAGTAGTCAAATAAAGATCCCAAGCCTCAACAGAATTAGTAAAAAGTACAAAGTCACCGCAACTGTATGTTTGGCAACACTATAGGCTGGCTGTCTCTAAGTCTGACTTCAGTGCTCAAGATGCAAAGCATTTTTAGAAGATGCATGAATCACAACAGAGCCTTTGTTAAGTGGCTCAAGCACTGTGCCAGAGAAGGAGGTAACAAACTGCACATGCACAGCTGCTTAAATACAGGCAGCAACCTTCTAGCAAGCAACAAAATGCATCCAGCAAATACCTGCTGTCCCAAAGTACATGTGAGAAGCAAGTTAACATTCTTCACTGGGGGAACACAGAAACTGAGTTCGCTAAAGACACACACACATCAATTACACACCCAGCTCTAACTCATGAAACTGAATTAAATATGAGGAGAAACAGGAAGAGGAAAAATAAGTCTCAAAGATGCTCAAGTTCTAATTAAGTTTAGATTTAAAACCAAAAGCCAAGGAAACCATCTGTGACTTATTTTTGCCCAGCTCTACATTTATAAGCAGGACACAAAATATTGGTCTAGTTAATTGCAATGCAGCATTTCAACTCTAGAGAAATAAGGCTTATTCCACCACCTTCATCTTTAAAAGCATTAAATAAAGAAGTTAAGGGCTTCTATTATTATTAATTATTTTTTCAAAATGATGAATAAAGAAAAATGTCTATTCTAATTCATAAAAACAACAAAAACCGTAACAATATCTGCTGTTCTTATTCATTTATAATACACTGAGTTTGGGAAATATTCAAAGAAAAGCATGTTCTTGAGTCTATTTAGGGAAAATAAGCAATCTATTTTCTGATTTTGTAACAACAGCCAGATGTGCTTTGAAGTTGACTACTCCCGCTCTGCAATCCGCAGGCAACGTGGACTTGGATGGAGCAATGTGTAAACAGTCTTAAGGCCGACTTCTTTCATGTTCTTTCAGAAAACCTCGGTCTCTCAAAATCCATCAAGAACAAACGCCACAGAAAAGAATGTCTAGCATGGAAGCTGCAGAGACTCGTGTGAAACACTGATGGAGGTGAGAATATAAAAGGCAAAGCCCCAATAACTAGATTCCCACAGCACAAGTCCTGCAAGCACCTGCACATCTGTTTCCAAAGCAAAGAGAATAGCAATAATAAAATACATAATAATTTAAGCTAGGCAGTAATATAGATATCTGACAGCTCTCTAACAAAAACTGACTTTGGATGTTTTATTTCATTTAGCTTTTAGCAGGCACACTGAATTACAAATTGTTTTTTGTTGGTTTATATTTCCAATTTATTCAGGTTTTAGCCGAACTTCCATAAGCAAATACCTTCTGATTGACTAACAGTCCGTTAGAGAAACTTTGTTTCCAGAAAAATTAAAAAACACTTCATCAGATACACAAACTTTAGAGGGAAAGATATTGTCAAATGATATATTACCAGCCACACCAACTAAAATAACTTTTAATTATAGAAAAACTCTTCGCAGGGATGAAGGGAGCTGGGCAGGGGATTCGGCTTTCAACATCTAGTCAACTGTGTTTCATAATTATTACAGAAATTATATTACATAAATTACATTATATTATATATAATATATCGATGTTATAGAAATCAGTATTTGGGGCCAGTGAAATGGCTCAGTGGTAAAGATGCCTAATGCCAAACTACATGTGAAGACTCATTCACGAGTTTACCCAAAATATTTTAACAATCATTGAACAGGCTTAAGACATTCCATCCAGCAACAAAAGGAAGTGGTGGGGGAGCCCAAAGAACAGAACACAAGCAGGAAATACTGTTGTCTATTGCCCGAGAGACAAATTATACCTTGGTGCATCATTCATTGGTTCTGATGAGCTACGGGATCATTGTTGGTTTTGTTTTGACATGGTTAGGTTGTTTGTTGTTGTTTTGATTTGTTTCTCTGAGGTTAAGGAAGGCATTATTAGTGGATCTTTAATTCTCAGCACCTTTGGAGACAGCACAGAACTTTTATGAATCTTCACCATTACTCATTAATGTTGGTTTTACGTATCACTTTTACACAGACCTATTTGATACTGATAGTTTTTGTATTTTGATTTTGATTTTTGGGTAAAAACATGAAAAGAAAACTACTCTTTGGGTGGTAATTTCTAGTGTTGCTGAAATAATCATTTATTGGAAATGTATCTATTTCCTAATCAGATCAGTTTTATCAATACCCCATGGCCATACAAAAATAAATTCACGAGCAAAAGTTCTTCTCCTAGGCCTCTGTTTTATAACCATATTTCTTCTTATTTTTAGAAACTGCCATCTTCTTTTTTTTTTTTTTTTTTTTTGGTTTTTCGAGACAGGGTTTCTCTGTAGTTTTGGTGACCATCCCGGAACTAGCTCTTGTAGACCAGACTGGCCTTGAACTCCCAAAGATCCGCCTGTCTCTGCCTCCCGAGTGCTGGGATTAAAGGCGTGCGCCACCACCGCCTGGCTTGCCATCTTCTTTTTAAGATAAAATATCAGCTATAATAATTTCTCCAATCTCAAAACCACTTTTTTTTCGGTGTATTTAATTTTATTTATTAACTTCTGTGTATGTGGGTATGTTTACACCACAGTGTGCGTGTGGAGTAGGAGGACAACCGGGGAGAGCTGGTTTTCTCCTTCCGTAATGAGGGTCCTGGGGACAAAATTAGGGCATGAGGTTTGACAAGTGCCTTTGCCATGGAGTCATCTTAACAGCTTGTGTTCTTTCTTTCTTCCTTCCTTTCTTTTTTTTTTTTTAAGACAAGGTTACTCTGTAGCATAGGTTAGCCTCAGACTCATGCCAATCCTCCGGCCTGTGCTTCACAAATGCTGGAGTTACATTTTGGTTTACATGCCTGGCTATTTCTTGACCTCTTTCAAAAGGTAACTCAAAGTGAATAATGACTTTTAATAGGAAAAATTCTACATAAACAAAAATTAATTGTCCTGAAAGGCTTCCAGGTTTTTCAAGCATAATAAGTTAAAAATGAAAAGTGCATGTGTAGGTCAGGAACACAAATGTTTTATTTTGTTTTTCCTCAAATAATAAATAAAAAGACAAGAGAATACCCATGGCTGACAGCTCATTATAAACTTCAGAAAATATTTATTTAAATTTTGTGAATGAAGACCATTGAGTTTTAGCAAATCCATTCAATGGTGCCATCTTAGTTTACCTTCTGCTGTTGTGATAAGCACCATGACTAAAAGCTGCTCTCAGAGGAAAGGACTTATTTGCCGACAGCTGTAGTCCATCAAGAAGAAAGTCAGAGAAGGAACTCGAAGCAGGAACCTGGAGGCAGGAGCTGATGCCGAGGCCATGGAGGGGTGTTGCTCTACTTGCCTCTTCTCCATGGTTTGCTCAGCCTGCTTTTTTAAACAACCCAGAACCACCTGCCCAGGGATGCCACTGCCCACAGAGGACTGGGCCCTCCCCTACCGATCATTACTCAGCCAATTGATGACGGCATGCTCTCAACTGAAATTTCTTCTTCTTCCATTACTCCTGTTTGTGTTGAGTTGACAGAAACAAAACAACCAGCACAGGTATAATCCAAAGAGTTCAAACTTGTAAGGTGCTTGCATATACTTGTAGTAAACCTTTAAAATCTACGAAGTGCCGCTCTGGCCTCTAGCCCAATAATCTTTTGTTTACATTAATTAAGTCTAACTTAAATAGCATTTTCAGTATCTGAAGACTTTAGTCTAGCATCTTTCATTCTTCATACTTCCTGAAAATCATCCACTTTTTTGTATGGCCTGATAACAATTCTTTCTATCACTGAGGCAAACTCCATTGTATGCACGCACATACTACCAGCTCATCCATTCTCCATTAGAAGTATTTAGAGCTCTTTGCTTTTTAGTCAAGAATATAATAAAAAAAGGGGTGCTACTACAAACACTTGTATGAAGGTTTAGTTTGAGTATACACATTCATCTTACTTAAATCAACCCTCAGTGCGACACTCCTGAGTTACATGGCAAATATTTTACTTCCTTTGGAAGATGTCCAGCTTTAGAAAGTAATATTTTGACACTCCCCGAAGAAAGACATATGTTTCAGTTGCATCTCATCCTCACCAGCACTTAACACTGTCAACTGTTTGCTAAAACTATTGAACAGATCCAGTTGTATCTCTTCATAGCATCCTTTGTCTTTCTTTTCGTTAGATTTCCTTAGCAAGAATTCTTCATTCATTCTAAATAAAAGTCTTTGTCAAATATGAGCTCTACCAATTATTTCTGTTTTCTGGTTTTTGTACTAACACTGGTCACACAAATGAAACTTCCATCTTGTTGAAAAGACTGTGACGGATATTACTTCTCCCTTAACTGCTTCATTAGATACATCAGATGTATGTATCTAACATCTATGACTAGAGTTTCTTCAGTGGAAGATTTTTAACTACAAGTTCATTGTACTTAAAAGCTGAACAACTCTTCAGACTTCTCTTTTTAGAGAGTTCAGGTTGCTGAAGGTCTCTGTCCCTTTTATCTACAGACAAATTTATGCCCACAGAGTTATCTGCAGTAATTCCTTATTTGACACTGAACATCTGTAGGTTCTGTAGTCTATCTCCTCTTTCATTACTAATATTAGCAAGCTTATTTTTTTATTCTTAGTCAGTCTGGTTAAAAGCTTGTTGAGTTTATTCATCATTTAAAGATCCAGCTGTTAGCTTCATTTATTTTTTTTCTAATGCTTTTCTGTGTCCAACTTCTTCAATTTCTATTTTAATCTGTACTATTTCCTTTATCTGCTTGCTTTGGGTTAATTTGTCCTCTTTGCTCTGGTTTCTTTAGACAGTTTGATGACTTAGTACTTTGTTCTTTCCTCACTTGATGCTTTCATGATTTTTTTCTTGCAATATGTTTACTGCAATGTGTCTACGCATGGATAACCTTTGTGTCTAGCCCTACTTAAAAGTCACTGGGTTTTATGAATACATAGACCATTTTTTTTTCAACAAATTTGAAATTTTTCAGGCATTATATTTTCAAATATATTTCCTGATCCTTTTCCCCTCTCTTCTCATTCTAGTACCTCCATTATGCTTATGTTATCCTGATATTTAAGGGCATCCCATGTTCTCGGAAACAATGTTTATTTTTCTTTTATTTATTTCTGTTTTATATATTAAATTCCACGTAGTTTATATATATTTAGTTTTTTTACTGAGAATCTTTCCTATTTGATGGTGATAACTGCATTCTTTGCTTCTTTACAGATGGTTTGCTTTTGTTCTTTGAATACATTTATAATGGCTGCTTTGAAATCAATTAAACCTGGCCTCTGAATTCCTGAAAGGTTTCTGCCACCTGATTTTTTCCCACATGTCCAGGTCACTCACTGTTAATTCTTTGTATGCTTTCTTGAAAACTATATATTTTCCAATATATCAGATTATGACTACTCTGCCCAGAAGTAATTGTTGTTGCTTACTTGTTTAATTATTTCCTAGTTTAGTCAGACTATTTTCATATAGTTTGTTTCATTCACAGTGTAAAGACTTGGTGTCACTCTTCAGTAATTACAATATTGACCATACACAATCATCTTTGTATGGCGTTGATTTTAGCAGGGCTAGCTCTATAGGTACTGCCATTCCTTGTATTTTGTTAAACTGGATATTTAGCTCAGTTTACCATTGAAAGCTCCATTATATTCTTGATCCTGGTTCGGCTTGATCTCCTCTACACTGTTTCCAATCCACTGAGTCCTTCATGAGAACTTATCTCACAGTTCTGGACTGCCTGGGCCCTGGACTAGATCTATGGGTGCCATGTAGAAACAGTACCCCTGGTCTTCTTGTCTTGCCACCCTTGATGTGCAATCTGCCCTGTGAATAGAAGGCTATGTTCTACAAAGGCGGCTGAGTGAAGAAAGGCATCCCATACCCCATCACTCAGCTACATTCGCCAGAATCTTACCCTTTGAACTCGGACTCCAAATGGCTACAAAATGGCAGCATACCATTCCCTGGGACATACAGTATCTCTTGGTGACAACTGAGGAAAGAGAGAGAACTCCCACCTTCTTGGTCACACCCAGTGAGGATGCAACTTCCATAATGCTGAGCTAGAGGGATAGGGGAGGATGATAGTAAGTCAAGGCCCGAGTGCCACGGAGCTTTGCTGCTCTTAAGAAGTTATCATTGGGCCAGGCGGTGGTGGCGCACGCCTTTAATCCCAGCACTCGGGAGGCAGAGGGAGGCGGATCTCTGTGAGTTCGAGACCAGCCTGGTCTACAAGAGCTAGTTCCAGGACAGGCTCCAAAACCAAGAGAAACCCTGTCTCGAAAAAAAAAAAAAAGAAGAAGAAGAAGTTATCATTGGTTTTCTTGAATAAGTGTGGAATCATTCACTCTGTGTCCTTAGGATGATTTCCAGATATTGTTCATATTTCTTACCAATTGTGCTTGCTTAGCTAGAGAGCAGGTCTGCGCAGTTCCTAATGCTGCTAATTCAAAGGATAAGACTCTCTACCTTCTTTTCAGTCGTAAGTATTCCATGCTGTAAATTTTCCAAGGAGATCTACTTTAGCTAGATCCCACAGATTCTCATTTGTCACTGTTTACTAAGTTAAAATATTTTCTAATTACTTCTGGATTTTCCAAAAGTATACTGTTTAACTGACAAATATTTGTGGAATTTCCAGGTATGCTTTTTAAGACATAGTACAATATAGCCCAGGCTGACTTCAAACTCAAGATCTAACTGAGGATGACCCTGAACTCTTAACTCTCTTGCCCTTGCCTCCCGAGTGCTGGTGTTGTAGGTATGCACCATCATGCCCAGTTTTATGCTTTGGTGATAACTAAACCTAAGTGTGACCAAGAAGATTGGAGTCCTCTCTCTCCTCTCAGTTTCCAGTCAAGAGCTGTGTGGATGCTGGTCAAGAGTTCTAGCCCACATCATGTCTGTTATTGGTCCCTAGTTTGATTTCTTTATCCAAGGGGTTGTAATTACAATCATTATAGTCAGGTAGTAAGACTCAAAAATGTTGACAAGGATGGTTTGCTTCTCGGTGGACAACTGGCAGGTTTTAGAGCTACTTACAAGTTCTATTACCCCTTCTGTGGAACACAGTTTTAATGTCAGTTCTATTGTCCATGTCCCTACAAAGCTATCAAAGAGGTACCATTCAGGACTACAGCAATAGTTTGAGTTGTAATTCAATTCTCTAAAATTTTGCTATAATATTTCTGAGTGTGTTCCTAATAAATATACCTTGGAGAAAGGCCAACATGTGTGTTGTTTTATACAAACAATTCTCTTCTCCCCTCTTTCTCAGATTACTCCTCACATTAGAACTAAACATTTCCTTCTCAGTCCCATAGGCCAGAATGCTGAGCTCCCTCAAAGTCTGTGTAACCTGGATATCACACAGCTCCACTGACTGAGCCCTCTCAGCCAAGGGATAAGAGAAAACACAAGGGAAATACATGTAACCTGCTTTTCAGGATTCTTTGTGTGAACGAGACACTTTTCCCTGGCTTCATCCTGACAGACAGGACCATTCCACCTCCACTGCACCACAAAGTGTTTTAGTCTGGACTAGGGACAGGACCAGGGAGAGGAAGAAAGGAAGGAGGGAGGGAGGTAAGGAGGGAGAAGGAAAGGAAGTATTGCCACTGGCTTTCCCAGTCTATTTCCTAGACCTCTAGCTGAGAAGATTGGTTCCCCTGTGGATTTTTACCATCTAAGCCTGTAACACAATTCCCCCATTTTGCCTACCCTGGAGTTAAAGAAGAAAAGCAAATATGCAGACAGGCCAAGGAAACACTGTGATATTAGCCGAGCTAGTGTTCTCTCCCATCGGCCTGCTCTGTTGAATTTTCAATATCTCCAGGTGGCTGACCTCCATATTAAGGCAGGGTTTTCAGTTACAGGAGCTAGGCTACAAGAGGGTTATTTCACTGTGGCATGAAACAGAAGTTGATACTCACTTTTAAAAGAAATGAATACTAGTTTCTCAAATAAAACTATGACTATACTTCCCAATGCAGACTTGGGAAAGTGCTGTAAGAAGAAGAGAAAGCCTGAAAGCAATGGCAGAAAACGGGAAAGACAAGAAAAATCTGAGTGAATAGTCTCAAATATTATCATTTAAATCCCGGTGTAAGAGTAATTAGTAAATTTTAAGATAAAATTGACCTTCCTACAAAGTGTTATTTTTCTTTTAAACAAACAGTAATGACCACGATTTTGGCATTACAATTCAAAACCTTCATGTAGTGGAAGCTTTAAATGCTGTCAGGACAGTAACTTTCCCATATAATTCTACCATAGAAAAGAGGAAAAATGACGAGAGTACCTGCTAATTTGATTTATGATAGTAACTGTCATTGCCTGTCAAAGTTACTCCACTTATAAAAGAAAATTCATAAACACATTCTAGAACTCCATAAGAAAGTAACTATTGGAGCTAAGGAGATAGTTCAGCAATGAGAGCACTAGCTGCTTCTCCAGAGGACCTGAGTTCAATTCCCAGTGCCCACACAGCAGTTCATAACCACCTGGAATGAAGCACCTTTTGCTGTCTGATTTTAATTGTATTTCTATATTTGTTTTATTTGGATGCTGTTGCTATGATGGCAGCTTTTTTTCTCCTCTCTGACTGGTACTGGAAACTAAAGGATGCTCATTAATAAGACCTTTAATTAAACTAGAAGACCCATCTATCCCCACAGATGTGCAAGCAGACACTGAGAAGCATAAGTTAAATGAAAATGCAAGGAATCTGATTCCACTAGAAGTTCACAGATTTTTAATAACTGAATCGAAAGATGTTGAAATGGATGGAATGCTTAAGAATTCAAACTTAATTTAAAAATGAGCAACCACCTCAATGAGGATTTAGATAAACAGACAGTGAATTATAAAAGAAGTGAAAGATCTGGGCAGAAACTTGGCAGCATGGACAAGAAATCAGAAAGAAGAGACAATCTCTGAAAGGAAAACCTAGAAACAAAAAGGCCAATATAAACTCAAACAAAGCTCCATGGAGAGCATCACCAATGCACTGACAAGCAGAAGAAAGAATCTCAAGAACTAACAATAAGGTTATAGACACATTATAGTCAGATAACAATAAAGTAAGAACGAAGCAATCACAGCCACAAGCAAGGCTGCAAAAAAAACTAATGATTGAAAAGTAAAATATTTTTTAAATGAGAAATAAATTTTTCATTACTACCTTTTAAAAATCTCTGCTTAAAGTATATACTAGAAAAAATTAACATATTTGTGAAAAAAGAAAGTATATTTTGAGAAAAATGTATTTAACAAATTTTAGAACATGAACTACATCAGCAGAAAGAAGTTACTGACAATGTGCCAGCAATGTCAAAAATGCAGCCTTACCTCACAGCCCAGATCAACTCTAGCTGCTAGCTGCTCCTTCAGAGAACAAAGAAAACAAAGCTATTTGGACATTCACAAACAAAACTGAACTCAAGACAACCCCAAGCTTTTCACCAACTGAATAGTTTATTCCACTCCGATCAAGAGATACAGGTTAGCCTGTTAATGTGCATGCCTTGTAAGTCCACAGGAACGTAAAGCCTTTCTATTTTATATGATTTGTGAATCTGACAAATAACCAAGTGGTAAAACAAATTCCCAAGCAGGACTAGTTTTAAAGCATTGCATCAAAATATTTTAGACATTTATTTATTTATTTATTAAAGATTTCTGTCTCTTCCCCACCGCCGCCTCCCACTTCCCTCCCCCCACCGCCGCCTCCCACTTCCCTCCCCCTCCCCCAATCAAGTCCCCCTCCCTCGTCAGCCCAAAGAGCAATCAGGGTTCCCTGCCCTGTGGGAAGTCCAAGGACCACCCACCTCCATCCAGGTCTAGTAAGGTGAGCATCCACGAAGATATTTTTAAATTTTTTTTCTTATGTGAAAGATTTAATTCTCTGAACAGTTAAATAATCACAAAAAAAAAAAAGCACTAAGAACTGTGCATCTAAAGCTCCAGACGGCTCAGGGCAAAGGCAAGTTTAAAAGAAAAGCACCAGGGTTCATTTTCTTCTTTGATGCTGCTCTGCAGCAGCCATCTGTCCTTCCGTGGGGTTTCCTGTGCTCTCCCATGCTGGCAACAAGGCTTCCCTCCAACAGCAACAATCCCTGCACCTTCTTCCTCCGAGCTGCTCTCCTCCTGCCCAACAATTCCACTTCTCTTTTCTGTAACTGTTCTTTTCCCAAAATGAAGAGGAGACCCACATTGCCTTCATTTCACATCTAATTCCACCCTTCTGATTGTCCACTCAGGACAGACACTCTCTCTGTCCATCCCCATCTACCCCATTTTTATCTGGACCCCCTGAAAACTAGAGATGTTCTTGCATCTTGCCAACACCCCCACTATAGTGAGTCCAAAAGACGCCTGCAGCCCTTGAATTTCATGAGCTCCAAGCCTTTGATTGTGCAATTAATCTCACCATCTCATAGAACTCCACCAGTCTGAAATAAAATTCAGTTTTAAAATAAGTTCCTCTAGTTGACAGTCAGTTAACTGACCAAGCTGATATCCCTACATCTTAGTCTGTCAGTCACTGAGCTCCCTTTCCTCTTCCACAGCTTTGCCTCCCGCCCCTTCCATCCAAAAGCAGCCACACTGGCACACGCTGCCTCTCAACACGTAATGGGCAATTAGTCTGCTTTCTCTGTGTCTACTCACACCTAGTCTAGCCATCATAATGTCATTAACAAAATTTGCCTAAAGCATTTTGTTAAAGACGAGAATGAGTGAGAAATGGACAACTCGTTAGCTGGCTGAAACTGAAACAAACCTGCTGAAACTAAAACAAACCCAAGTTTTAGTGTGACCTAAGCAACAAAATATGAATACAACAATTCTGGTCAAGAGCTCACATTAGCAACAAACCGAGAGCACCTTGGCTGTCCAATAAAAGCAGAATACTAGAATTTTAGACTACAAGTGCAAAAGAAAAATTAATGCTTATAAATTTAGATAAAATTCAATGCTGTAAGTCATAAAGAATTTATAATATGTTCCAATTTCATTTAAATTTTAAATATTATAAAGTCATATAGAAGAAAAGAAAGACATAATCAGGTCAAATTGTCTCAAATTTGGAATATTTGCATAAACTTTACCAGTAGAGTACATCTATTACAAAGATCAAAATTTCAAAATGTTGTAAACTCTCAAACATGTTGAGTGCAATGACACCCAACAATTCCATTTAGAGAGCATCTAGACTTTCCATTTTCAGGCAGATTTCAGGGTCCCACCTGTATAACAATGTTAATCTCTGTTAATATTTTGAGACAACTTTATTCCCCTGATTTTCATATCTTTAAAACTTTAAATTCTTTTTATTCTTACAGTGCTGGGATATAAATTCTTAAGTGGCAAAAGCATCATGAAAATCATTTGAAATCCAGTTTAAAGTCCTCAAAGCAAATTGACAGCATATATGAAAAACAGAATATGAAGTGGAAAAAAGCCTCCAGGTCTCACTACAACCTGAAATCCAAATCGATAGCTTCTCAGCCAAGTTGACAGAACACACCTTTATATCAACACTCGACATGCAGAGGCAGAGATTACCCAGGAGTTTGAGACCAGCCTGATCTACATAGTGAGTTCTAGGCCAGCCAAAGCTACATGAGAGTCTATCTCAAGGAGCAAATGGAAACAGTGAAATTCTCAAGTTAACATGTAATACAGGACAGCCTATCGACATTAACTACCCAATCCCCAGATAATAATAAGCAGAAACAATCCCATACAACTAGTTTGGTTCACTTACACTAACAAATCTTTGTCACATCTACTGTTGCCTTAAATTCCTTCTGTCCACCTATGCAAACACTTGCACCCTTCCTGAGAAGGGCCATCGGGCAGAAGGGAATGCCAAGGGGCCCTCTGAAGCCACCTGGGGCACATGAATACCAGTGTGTAGACATCCTCTGGAAAATGCCATGGGCACTACAGGGCAGCAGCTCACGGACTGTCACTGCATGCCTGTCCCCTTCCTGACTTCCAGACACCATGCTGTGCTGACTCCTTACCCATGATACTGCCGAGATCACACGTTGTCTCGCCTATCATCAGGGCTCCTTTTCCCATCTGGACTCCAATTAATCTTCCCCAAGTTCCCTTCTGGGTCAATTTTTAAATTATTTTATCCAATAAACCAAAAACTTGGAAAAGAAGCCCATGTCCACAGTGACATTTGTACTTGAAAACCTCTGTCTATCATGGCTACTCGTTCATGACTTTTCCTTGAGTTTTTCTTTCTTGTTTTTTAATCTGAATGACTTTCTTCATGTTCTCATTCCCTTCTTTCCCTCTACCACAGCATATTCACTAGCCACACAACATCATGAGCAATAAAGCACTTGTAAAATGATGCCTCCATCACTGAAGGGGATCAAAGGCATCATAACAGAGGGTTTTTTTTTTTTTACTTTAAGTTGTCCTATGAAGCCATCAGTGCCCTTATACATCTTGCTTTACCATACCTCTTGATAAGGTCATAAGGTTGACACTCAATGGCTAACCTACACAATCTAGGTTTGTGTACACACAAGAGGAAATCACCTGATGACATCATAGAATGTAGGATGTGCCCCTGCTGTTAAGTGACATGCACTCCTACTTTACTTTGTGTATAATTTAGTTTGGTATTTTTGTGATATGTCATCCTCAATTATTATTTAGCTATTTTAATGTGCCTGACTTATTTCATCAACAAGAAAGTTGGCCAAGAACATTTTATATTTCCTTGGAACATCCTCTTACTTAAAATTCTTTCAGGGCCAAAACAGTAATAAATGTTTAATAACCAATGTTCACTGAATAGAATTAAATTAGTTAAGATATTTTCTATACCCAATATGACTCTGCCTATAAAACAAATATGCATATAAAAATGTTGGTTTTACCCCAAGATTCCAACTATTCAGGCGAGCTTCAATGTCACTGTCATCCAAAGAAACAGGAGATTTTTTTGAATGAACTTCCTGAAATACAAAAACAGGTAAGAAGAAAGAAGAAATTAAATAAAAGAGGAAACAAAGAAACAAAGGAGAAGGAGGGAGAAAAATGGGTGGGGGAATAAGAGGAGAAAAAGAAAACAAGACAAAACATGTTATTCAAAGTAATGGCTGTTTTGTGTACTTATTTGGTGATGTGGTATTGTCCACAGAGGACAGGGTTGTTACAACTAAGCTAGTCTCAACTCTAACTAATGACTGTTTATTACAGATGCTTAAGGCAATGAGATGCCTTAACAATATATTCACAAAGTAAGTAGATTTCAAAAAAAATCAAAAGAATATTTTGAAAATTAATCCAGACTCTTTAAGTTTCTTGTACAAAAAGTTTTAATTGTGGTATACCACAGTAGCTTGAAAGCAGGGAGAAAACTTGAAAAGATGAATTATTTACTCTCCTTAAAATTAGTTAACAGGGAAGTTTTGTGTTGACGTCCAAGAAGTTCTTTGTTCTTAAATTAATCTCACTCATACACTTATAAAAAGAGAAATAAACTCAAGACTCGCATCATGAAAATGCAATTATGTGACTCTTTACTTTTCTCCTGTATAAGTCATAGTACTACACATTTATCAACCAAATTAAAACTAATCAACTAAAGACAGCCTAGGAGCTGTGCAGAGAAATCCAACCATATTAAAGCTCTAGGCACAGCCACATAGAGGAACAACTGCCTTACAGACCTGACTCTGTCTTCTGAGACAGGCTCTGTTGTCAAAACATGCTTCTGCTTTAGGAGCACCTCGCTGCTAAACACCGAGCGGGTTTATCCATGACATGTACACCCAAACACGTGATGAAAGCAAGCAATGTTCTATGCATTCTACTGATTTCCTCTAGTTCCTCCTGCTCAACAAGGTGAAAGGAGTTTTTATTGTTTCTACCTTTAACAATTTGTGATGACTTTCACTGGTGCCCTCTTAACTTTTTTAAGCCTTCTTTGTGAGCTCATGACCTTCCTTGTAACTCAAAGTCATATAGCCCAAGACAACCAGCATTAGGCAATAATGGCTACACATAAAACCACTTCTCCCTTTACACAGATTGTTCAAATCAGTCAACGGTAAGCACACTGATTTGACAGGCATTCGTATCTGAATATATATATTTATCAAAAAAGCAGTATTTTTCATCACTATAAATTAATTTGCTTCTTAATTTTATGATCACTGGGGATCTAATAACTCAATTAACATAGTGAGTAAAGGAGAAAAAGAATGAAAACTGGGATGTTCCAGCATCACTTTTTGGCGCTCAGGAGGAATGACAGGCTGACCAATGTAGTTCAGCATCAACGAGCAAGCAGAATCGTATCACTCTTGTTGACATCGATACATCCACCAAAACCTTCACACTTCAGTTTTTAACTTCAAACTTTTAAATACTAATTGGAACTTCGACAATATGAAACAAACTTTGGAATTCTTTTTAAAACATAGAACAAGTAAAAGTAAAATCTAATCTTACACAGATCTTTGAGGTAATATGTTGTCTGTCTTCTCTGTAAGTTGGACTCATGGAATGGGACCTCATTTCGAGCTTTCCAGTGTACTCCTCTCTACTAAGAGACCAAAATAGTAACGGTTAAACTGTGGAGAACTCAGAGCGCAGAGAATACCCAAATCTAGGATCACCCACCTTTATAAATGAGATATAGTTCACTCAACAGAACAACAATATTCATGGACATAAATGAATAAACATTTGTACTTCTAGTATGTTCTTTCATTTACATTAAACAACAAGTAAAATGTCACATAAAAGCCCCATAAAAACAAATGCTATTTTCAAGTGAGATTCTAGCCACATGTATCTAAATCATTTCTCTTCCTTTCCTTTTCCCAGGTGCTAAGGAAAGTGTAAATGACATGTACATTCTTAAAGAAACATTGTTTTCAGGTTAGCAAACTTTGTTACATTCAAGATTAAATCTTAAAATATATACAATAACAAAATTTCCTAGTTGCTTAAAGTTTCAATTAATTTGAAACCATATTAGAAACCACAGAAAACAGAAGCTGTTAATATAAAAATAAATCTTGTCAATTCAGGCAAAATGCTGTAAGTCTAGGGGCTATGAAGATGGTTCATCAATTAAAAGCAATGACTGTTGTTCCAAGTACAATTCCCAGAACCCACATGGCAGCTTACAACCACCTCTAATTCCAGTTCCAAGGGATTTCTGCCCTCCTTCTGCCTGCATGTCCAGCAGGTCACACACTTGGTACACAGAAATGCATGCAGGCAAAACACCCAAAATATCAATAGTTTTTAAAATTTAAATATAAGTCTAGAAAAGGGAAATTGTTTTAATAGGTGTTACGAAAAAGGCTCTTCACTAATATAAATATACTATATTTATATATTCTCTAATATTACACATTAGGCCAAAGTTTTATATATATGCTTTAATTCCTGGAGAGCAAACAACAGCTTCAAGGCAGAGAAAGAGAAACTGACTAGTAGGCGTAAACACTCTCCCAGTCTTGGTTTGGCAAGCTACAATTACTGCATTTGAAAACATTCTGAAATATTAAATAGGAAAGCCTAAAATAAACAATTCATTGAACTTTATCATCAGCATGAGAGCACAGAAAAGATATATATAAGGATGAATAAACCTACAGTTTTTCAGAACTTACTTCCCAAAGGTAAGTTGGGAAGACATGCACACATTTAGTTTAAATAACTAGTGTTCCATCACGAACTACATCAGAATTTCTTTCCTTCACAAAATTCAAGCCATAAGACTATCTAAAATGGACAGAAGGGACAGCTCAGCAGAAAACATGCTTGCTGCCACCGACACAGGGGCATGCCTGACTTTGAGCCCCAGAACCCACATAAAGGTGAAAAGAGACCCAGTTACACAGAGTTCTCCTTTAACTGCCACATGCATCCTGTGACACACATACCCAAACACAGGAAAGAAAGAAAGAAAACTTTAAAATGAGTGCCCAAAAAAGGCAGGCTACTAGATTTAAAAAAAAAAAAAAAAAAAGTACTAAAGTAATGTAGGGTTTGGGGTATAAAGTAAGACTAATAAAATAGCATTTTTTGGGTTCGTTACTAAATGTCTGAATAAGATGTATTGAAAAGAACTACTGATTTTTTTATAAGTCTATTCAGCCTCCCAGCTGTGCAAATTGTTGAAAGCAAAGAGGAAAACAGACAGGCAATAATTTGAGGCTAACTTCATTAGCCAACATGCTTGAGCTTATACAAGCATTTAAAATTTGGTTTATAGGAAGATACACTTGATGCGCTAAGCAATGGCCTATTCTTTTTTGAGAATTGATTAAACAATCATAAAAAGAGCTGTAGTTAAAAATTGAAAATGGTTAAATATTAAAAGTACTTCTTGAGAAAATATTAATAAAAAGGAAGTCTGAACCATTTATCTATTTATTGCACAGGGGCATGAATAAAAGGACAGACTTAATTCACATGCACCTGCTCATGGCTCCCAAGCAACTGCTCTCCCTTTACAATGAATCTTCTGAAAAGATCCTTACCCCAATTTGTCATTTATTTTTCAAGTAACTACAAGATGACTTCACTCATCTTACCTTTCAGACGTGTCTTTCAATAGCTTTACTATCTCTCTTCCCATCCTATACACGCTATGGTCTTAGGCTTCTGCGTTTAACCTCTATTTTAATTTTATCTGGTTTTCTTGGTTAACCCAACCAATATACTATTAGTATTTCAAATAGCAAGGGGAAGCTTTGCTTACCAAATCTGCAACCCTTGTTTAAATTATTCTTAGCTTCTAGCTCCATCATAGATACAAACTGAACACCACTGCTTCTAATTCAACATATCCCAAACTACACTCAGTAAGAAACTCCTAAAACATGTCCCCAATAAAGACCAAGGAAAGCAGAGATATGCAGAAGCCAGCTTCTCATGAAGGCAATTAAGCCAACAAAATGAGGAGGTCAATACTGTTGCAAAAATCTGGCTGGCACAAGAAACAGATACTAGGCACAGAAGTTTCATTCTATGTCACGTAGCTGTCTTCAACTGGAAACACAACTAACTTGAACTCTTGAGTATCTACAAGGACAGCCTCAAGTTTACAGTGATGGGACTAGGGGTCAGAGTGAACAGTGGAGCAGGGGGTAGGAGGAAAACCCAGCCTACAAGGCTCTTTGTGAATAACAATTGCTGCTGCCACACAGAACACCTGGTCCTGATGCTTGCATAGTTTACAAGTGGTACATAGGACACGGTCATAGCAAGCTCATGTGTGGTTGTACATGTGCCCAATTAGTAAAGGGGTAGATTAATTTCAGGGTGCCAAAGTTAACAGGAAAAAAAAATAGTATCTTGCTACAGAATAATTCTTCTGTACACAATGAAAAATGTGTTGCTCTCATTGTTAATAACAAGCTGACTGACTGATAACTAGGCAGGATTTTGGGGGTAAGAGAGAATTCAGGGAGGAAGAAAGGTGGAGTCAGGGGAGTCATCAGCAAGACATAGAGAAGAAAAAAGACATGTAAGGTGAAAGACGGAATATAGAGTACCAGAAATGGGTTAGTTTAAGTTATTAGAGCTAGTTAGCAATAAATCTGAGCTATTAGCTGAGCATTTATAATTAATAGTAAGTATCTGTGTGGTCATTTGGGAGTAACAACCAAGACACAGTGAAGCTCCACCTACAAATGGCACTCCAACATGAGGCCAGAATTTCCACAAATGACCTGAAAAAGCTTTTTTTAAAGATTCTAAACACACAAAAACAAAGTCAAATGTGGCTTCTTGGTAACTGCCTTATCTTAAGGTAGGCTCTATTTGCTAGCAAAAAGTAGAGGTGTGGATCCTTTAAGAGGTAGCTTCCTTGCTCATGCTAGCAGCAAACAAAGGCAGGGCTCTTTTAAGAGGCCCTGCTACTGAACACTTAAATGGGGTTTATGAGCAGCGGGTGACATGCTATTTGGTGAAAGTGTGGACCCCAAAAATCCTCAGAGTTGAGGCAACAAACATGGTTCCCACCAGTAACTCCACCATGATGCTAGGTTCTCAGGGAACCAAAAAGGGCGGATCTAGCCACCAGTCACTAGGCTGAGCAGTGCTGGCAGCTAGCATAGCAGTTTGAGATTCATCTCATGCAACAGTTATATGGGTTGGTCTGTCTGAGGGGTGTCTGGTAGTGGGACCAGGATCTATCCCTGGTGCATGACATAGCTTTTTGGAGCCCATTCCCTATGATGTGATAGCATGCTCAGCCTTGATGCAGCGGGGAGGGGCTTGGTCCTGCCTCAACTTAATGTGACAGATCTTTTTGATTCCTCATAGGAGGCCTTATCTTGTGCAAGGAGGAGAAAGGAGTTGGGGTGAGGAGGGTGCAAGAAGGTGGAAGGAGGGGTGGGAGGGAGAACTGTGCTTGGAATGTAAAATGAAATTTTAAATAAAGATTTATCTCATGTAATCAAAAAAACATTAAGAATGCTCAGTAAAGACAGATCCAAATTTAAAAAAAAAACCTCTAAACTGGTTACAGTGTGTTTAAAAATATACATATGCTTGGGAGAGAAAAAAGGGGTAGATTATAGATTAAAAAATAATTTTATATTATAGTAAAGTCCTTTAAAAAGGAAGAAAAAATACATATTATATATGTGTATGTGTATATATGTATACATACATATATCTACATATACATATGTATATATATACACACACACATATGTACAGACTACTCCAGCCAAGACTTAACAATTATCCTGATT